>NC_035448.2:11737293-12048589 GCF_002127325.2 Helianthus annuus | reverse complement strand
GCGATCAAGCCTCGAACCGAACACGAATCTTTATTAAGAGCATAAGGTTTAAGTCCAAGCATAGTTTTTCCCGCCATACTTGAATCTCTTAAACCAAGGCTCTGATACCAACTTGTAACACCCGTTCTTATAATTTAAGGTTTAACGTATATTTTACGAAAACAAACATGTAATTAAGATTACATATACATTGGAAATACGGGTTTATTAAAACGTTTACAAATTTTAAGCATTTCTACATAATGTGATCGAATTCGTTGTTTAAAATATACAACGTGGCAAAGTGCGGAAGCATGTAACTATATCGTGTTCGGTTCTTCGATGATGCTTGATCGTCTCTCGGCATTCAAAAAGTACCTACATTTCATAAACATGAAATGCTTTAGTCATACAGGGATTAAAACATGATTAGACGAGTCCGGGAAAAACAGTTGATTCAAAAACACAAGAATTTGGAAATGACCTCCACCATAACTTACGGTGGCCCCTGTAATGTTATTTTCCTACCGTACAACAGTAGGCAACCACCGTAGCATTTTCATCTCCACCGTAACTTACGGTGGCACCGTAAGTTATGGTGGACTCTGTAACAGCCCAGTTCCTTTTTGCCGTAATTGACACGAAATCTTTCGTATCTTTCGATCCGCTTGTCCGTTTTACGCGATTCTTTCTCCTACGCACTCGTAATTTAATTCTCCATCACATGGAGTTAAAATCTAACATTTAAACTAATAAAATTCTGGATTTCTAAGTATTCGGCTTATTGTTCAAAATTAACATTTTGACCCGTTTGTGTTTAAAACCACTAACTCGATCCTTAAACATTCAAAATACATACACTAATGTATTTAACACACAACCTTAGCCTAGGTTCATACCTTCTTATGAATTATGTATGCACATAAAACCATTTTGACCCATTTAGAGAGTATTAAGCACTTTAGTCTAAATCTTGTTCTTTTTCCTTTTCACACCTCATAATTCTACATTCAAGGCATCTACTTATATCTCCTAATCGTAATGCAAGTTTCCAAACAACCCATATGGGTCGTTTACCTAATATACCCATCAAGGGCTTTTTGGTCAATTTTAGTCCCTCAATTTACGACGAAGGACTTCTACTAATTAATTGACCACAATACCACTCTTAATTATAATTCTAACTGTAGGTACCTGGCTCGGATCGTAGCATCGACCCGATTACATACCTCTTGCTTTAAATTCGCTAATTAGTGTAACGCAACATATGTTAATTCCTGTAATCACAAAACTCAACAAGTAATTTGTCAGATATGATTGTCAAATGGTATTAACATCCCATTTGACCCATTTAGTCGATATGACCATTTATCAACGTATGATGGTATATTAATACCATCATGTCTCTTTTGAACCTATTCCTGTTCGCACCGTGAGTTCTTACTACTACAAAGGCATTTTCTTAAATTGTTCGACCCATTATAATTTTTACTAAATGGTGTCTTTATTTTGATCACTATTATTTTTAACTATCAATTTGACCCATTTGGTTGTCGAGTGAATCCTCTCACCTCAATGACATACCAACACAACCATTTTCTCTATATTAATATTCCACACATTTTACTATCTATTTTGACCCGTTTGGTTGCCGAGTGAATTCCATCACCTCATTGACATACCAACTCAACCATTTTCGCTATATCGACCTTAAACTTATTTAAACTAAGCTTGTCTACATAAATGTAACGAGGCGACAAGTCGCGTACCTTTCAAAGCATATCCTTCAAGCGCGGGTCCGCTCCGACTTAACCGCTTGAAGATTCAACCACCGTGCCTGTAGAGTTCAACTAACATCGTATTTAGAACTCTTATTATTTCCTATAACGCATAATTCACCACATGATTCGAACATGCGTTTTTACTCTACTTCTTACAATTTGTTCTCGTTTAGGCATTACATCGAACACCTAGTGAGCATGACTTTATACCAATATCAATCAAGTTAATGACTAACTATTTAGCCAAGATAATCATCATTTTCAATTTTATTTTATCTAGCATGCATAGTAATACCTAGATTCACTTCATAAAATCAATAATACTTGTTTTATGATCAAGATTTCAATGTATCTCATCATCTTACAAAACCCATTTAAAGTCATATATGAGCATTCACTTGAACTTATATGTCACACCCCGACCACGTAAAACATCAAATCGTGGCGGAAACGTCGGGGAGTGTTGTAACAGAATTATTGTTCCACAACCAAGGTAATTTAAATAATATTTTATTCATCACCCAAGGGTGGAATACATTGTTTCAAACGAGAACCCACAAGTTACATTGTCTTAAAATAAAAAGAAACAAAGTACATAACAAGTTTTAACTATTCTAGATCCATTTTATCGTCACTAAGGCCCAAGTCCACCCCAGTGTATCGCGATCATCCTATGCATTTGCTCCTGAAACACATGTGAAAATAGGTACGTCAGCATAAAAATGCCTGTGAGTTACATAGGTTTTGTGAAAATAGGATTCATGACTTGGGTTTTAGAAAAAAAATGTTTAATGAAATGTAGTCATGAACCTTGTTGATTGTATTGTTTGTAAATCATTTGAAAAACGATTGTAGATATGTATTTTTGAAAGAATAATGTATTGTTAAATGAATAACCAAGTAAAATACGTTGAACAAAACAAGTTGTTTGAAAAACAATGTATTATGAAAATATGTTATATAGTTAAACTGAAATGATTTAAACAACGCTGCGATGCGTAATATCATACAAACACTTATATATAGGAAGTACCAGCGGCGTATCCACCATGTTTGTATCATATTACACACGCCTCGTTACTTAAACCACTTACCCAAACAAACCACCAATGTAAACATGTTTATGTTTAACCAAATGTCAAAATGTTTATGCGAAAAACCATATCTAACGTCAAGTGTAAATCATGTAATGTGTGTAACAAATGTCAAAATGTCTATGTCAATGTTAATCATGTCATGTGTAAACAAAATGTCATGTATGGTAAGTGAAATATGCATCAACTAAACCATAGGTGAAAATGCACAAAACAAAGTATTGAAGTAAAACTCAGTTTAAATCAACGTTATGTTTTATGGAGATGCATGTTATACTGAATACAAACATTTATGCGGTATTGTGAAAATGCATACATCCAAGCCTTGTGACTGTGGTGATAAACCTTTAAACAAATTAAAGGTCTATCGGTTTTTATGTTTAAATCGAATTCGGTCATTCCTTTCATCCAAACATACCCAGGATGTCAGGAACGGGAGTTGTCAATTCCTATGGTACCACTACCTACTAACGAGCAGCGTGATCAAAGTTAATGAATGTATATGGTCCCACTTAAACAAACCAAATGTCATACCCAAAATATAAACATGTGAAAACAATGCACTAAGTATCTAATCAAATGTACACACATAGCGTGGAATATCATGTAAAACAAATGTACTAAATATGATGAACATACATAGCATGAAAATGTCATGTAAAACAATGTACTAATGAACATAGCAAGTATATAACGCGAAAACATGAAAGCACGAAAGTAACAAGTAGGCACATGTGTTTCACCCCAAAATGTTTGAAAAATAGTAAAAGAGGGGTCTATGTACTCACATGAGATTGCTTAGAAGTCGTAGGATAACCACCAAGCAATGCTAGAAGATCACGGAATCAAACGGCACCTATATAGGTATCTACATTAATAAACGGCCCTATCGGAGGATCGGGTAGTACGAGGTTTTGTAAACCAAATAAGTGTAGGAACTTATGTAATATGGTTTGACAAAGCCTATATACTAAAACGAAACTTATCCTAAGTGCTCTTGACCCGTTACGACCCGCTTAGGTAGCCTAAGCTACTTTAACGCGTCGTTCGCGTAAAACGCGTTCGGAATGCCTAACTAGCCCTATGATAAACAAGATATGCCTTAACATGTTTAATATTGTTGTTAAATCAGTTTAGATACCAAAAATTATGTTACATAGGCTTAAAATGAATTTTGGTGTAAAAAGGGTATTTTGGTAATTTACCTAAGGCACATACGTTACCTATCATACAACTAGTTAAACGATGTGACCATAAGGTATAACCTCGGAAGGTTATTCCCTATATAACTATGGTCACCTAATACGTTTGTCGGATCCTAATGATCGACCAAATGGGTCGGGTTCGTAAGCATAAGCGATTGATTAGATCGCTTACCTTACGACCCTTAGACAAGCACAAAACTAGTAGCGACGAGCTAAACATGCTAGAACATGTTTAGTGAAGTTAGAAAACAGGTTTGGTATTAAAAGAAACGGTTTTAATACCCTAGAGTAGTTTGGTTACAAAATACGCGAGAAAACGCATTTTGGCCGAAACTACGACTCGTCACTGAGCCTAGATAACGTGGTAATCAGTAGGTTTAGTCACTAGGGACTATAACCATCGTGATTACGCTCACGTTATGAAGTTCAAACGAACTTCGCGTTGACCATAAACTGGTCAATGCAGAAAGTCAAACACAGCTTGACTTTAACGCTAAAACGAACGAAAAACGCGAAAGAATACTTACAGAAGGTCCCCGCAAGATTGATCTTTCCAAGTATTCTCAGGTATGAAGTGGTTACACTTCAACTTAGAGAAATCTCAGAAAAATCAAGTGGGTTTGAGTGAATGGGGTGGGGGGTATTTATAGATTTCGTAGAACCGTTAGGATCGTTTCTTGAAATCCGAGCTTCGATCTCCACCCTCCATGTGTGCCCATTGTTTTAGAAAACCATGGGACATTCAAAACCAGCCCACAAGATGCAAGAAACCATGGGTAAAGGTGTGTAACAGCTGGAAATGGCTGGAAAGCACATTCTGCTGATCTGGGGAGGCTTTACGGACCGTAAGCAGGTCCATACGGTCCGTAAGGACCCTGCAGACCAGCAATGTTTCAGTTTTGGCAGCTTTGGTCCCTGTGCGCGTATGGTCGTGTTTTGGCACTTCTAACACCCGTCAAACCCATTTCTAAGCTCTACAAGGATGTTAAAGTATAGGGAACATAAAACATGCTCAAAAATATGTCGGATGTCGGTTCGTTTGGCCGTACGATTGCGTTGTTCGGTTAATTACGACGGAAGTCGTAACGGACGCAAAAACGACCCAAATTGCGCGACGAATGGATTTTTGACAAGCCAAACACTAAAACAAAATATTTTAATGCTTACATAAATTTTTGGATGTCCGGAAGTATTCAGAATGTAAGTTATGCGCGAAAATGCAAAGTTATGCACTTTTTGACGCTTTTAGTCCCTGAATGAGCATAAAGTTTATTTTAGCACACCGAACCCCTCAAAGCCTATTTCTAAGCTATGTAAAGGATATTTAGGGTGTGTTTAACTTATGATCATGTTCCGGAATGTTCATTACAGTTCAAATCGGCATACTTTCGCAGTTTGTCAATTTTAGTCCTTGTAAGCGAATTGACTGGATTTTGCCATACCAAGGCCTTCAAAACTTATTTCTAAGTCATGTAAAGGTTATTTAAGGTATGTTAAGCATGAATTGATGTTCCGGAGTATTTGTTGCTTTTAACTGATTATGTTTACGCACCAGTTTGTGTATAATTCTCCAGAAAGCGATATAGAGTTTGAAATCGAATAAAAGTCAAAACATGAAAAACATCAAACATAAACAAACAAACATAGGGATCAAATAACTTTATTTCATTGATAACTGAACTGTTTACAATGATTACAAGCACAGATGTCACAGTCTCCCCTACTTGTGGGAATTTCGTCCCGAAATTCGTTTAGAGGAAACTCGTGGGAAAAGATGTGGATATTTCGCCTTCATTTGATCTTCACGTTCCCAAGTAAACTCAGGTCCACGTTTAGATTCCCAGCGAACTTTAACCAACGAAATGCGCTTGCGTTTAAGCCATTTGACTTCACGATCCATAATTTCCACAGGTTTCTCAACAAAATGAAGTGTTTTATCGACACGGATTTCGTCAAGTGGTATGTGGAGGTTCTCATCAGCTAAACACTTTTTGAGATTGGATACGTGGAAGGTTGGATGAACATTTCCAAGTTCGGGAGGTAATGCAAGTCTGTAGGCTACCTTACCGATTCTTTCGACGATCTTGAATGGTCCAACGTATCTAGGTGCAAGTTTTCCTTTCTTTCCAAATCTGATCACACCTTTCCAAGGTGAGACCTTAAGTAATACACGATCACCGACTTGGAATTCTAAGGGCTTGCGTCGTTGGTCCACGTAACTCTTTTGACGGCTTCGAGCGGCCTGTAAGTTATCACGAACCTTCTTAACCTTGTCAGTTGTCTTTAGAATGAGGTCAGGTCCAGTAAGCTGAGCCTCACCTATTTCATTCCAGCAGACAGGTGAACGACATTTTTGACCATAGAGAGCCTCGAAAGGAGCCATATTGATGCTGGAGTGATAACTATTGTTGTAGGAGAATTCAATCAATGGAAGATGTGAATCCCAACTACCACCAAAATCGATCACACAAGCTCTAAGCATATCCTCCAGTGTCTGGATTGTTCTTTCAGTTTGGCCATCTGTTTGTGGATGATAAGCTGTGCTCAAATTGAGTTGGGTCCCCATAGCAGATTGCATGGTTCTCCAAAAACGAGAAGAGAAACGAGCATCTCTATCAGAAATAATGTTCAGGGGAACACCATGTCGAGATAAGATTTCATCCACATAGATTTTAGCCAGATCTTCAGCAGATAGATTCTCACGGATCGGTAGGAAATGCGATGACTTTGTAAGACGATCAACAACTACCCAGATGGCATCATGACCTTTCTTAGTGCGGGGGAGTTTGGTAATGAGATCCATAGCAATGTTTTCCCATTTCCAAACTGGGATCTCAGGTTGCTCCAAAAGACCATAAGGATGCTGGTGTTCAGCCTTAACCTTAAGACAAGTAAGGCACTTTGAAACGTACAAGGCAATGTCTTTCTTCATACCAGGCCACCAATACTGAGTACGAAGATCCTTATACATTTTGTCTGAGCCGGGATGAACAGAATAACGAGACTTATGGGCTTCATCCATAAGCAAAGTGCGAAGATCATCTTGGCTTGGGACCCACAAACGGTCCATGAAATAATATGATCCATCTTCCTTCAGCACAAGATCAGGCTTAATGTGATAGGGTAATTCCTTACCCATCAAGTCTTGTGAAATACAAGCCTGTTGAGCCTGAGTAATGCGTGCTTGGATATCAGATCGAGCTTGAATAACAGATTTAACACGAACACAATGAAGCACAGTACATTCCTTACGACTTAATGCGTCAGCCACAACATTCGCTTTACCAGGATGGTAGCGAATTTCACAATCATAGTCGTTTAGGAGTTCGACCCAACGTCTTTGCCTCATGTTGAGTTCTTTCTGATTGAAGATATGCTGAAGACTTTTGTGGTCAGTGAAAACCACGCATTTTGTACCGTACAAATAGTGTCTCCAGATTTTGAGAGCGAAGACAACTGCACCCAACTCAAGATCATGAGTGGTGTAGTTTCTCTCATGTACCTTCAATTGTCTTGATGCGTAGGCTATGACTTTATTCCTTTGCATCA
The DNA here is from genome assembly GCF_002127325.2 of Helianthus annuus. Classification (NCBI taxonomy): domain Eukaryota; kingdom Viridiplantae; phylum Streptophyta; class Magnoliopsida; order Asterales; family Asteraceae; genus Helianthus; species Helianthus annuus. The sequence continues at coordinate 12,040,981 of NC_035448.2, read as the reverse complement.
GAACACAGCCAAGACCCAATTTCGATGCATCACAGTAAACAACAAAATCATCATTGCCCTCAGGCAAAGTTAGAATAGGTGCATCACAAAGCTTCTGCTTCAAGGTCTGAAATGCTTCTTCTTGCTTAGAACCCCATTCAAAGGGTTTATTCTTCTGAGTTAGGGCAGTTAGAGGAACTACAATCTTCGAGAAGTTCTCGATGAAGCGGCGGTAATAACCCGCAAGACCAAGAAAAGAACGAACCTCAGTAGGAGTAGTAGGCGTATCCCAATCCTTAATCGCACTGATCTTGGAGGGATCTACATGTATACCTTGTTCGTTGACAATATGTCCTAAAAATTGAACTTCCTTAAGCCAAAATTCACATTTGGAGAACTTGGCAAAAAGTTGCTCTTTCTTTAGGAGTTCCAGAGTAAGACGAAGATGGCGCTCGTGATCAGCTCGCGTCTTAGAATAAATCAAGATGTCATCAATAAAAACGATGATGAACTTATCCAAATAAGGCTTACAAACCCTATTCATTAAGTCCATGAAAACAGCAGGAGCATTGGTCAAACCAAATGGCATAACTGTGAACTCATAATGCCCATATCGAGTGTGGAATGCTGTCTTGGGAATATCATCTTCATGCACACGAAGTTGATGATACCCAGAACGAAGATCAATCTTCGAGAAGCAAGTAGCACCCTGTAACTGGTCAAAGAGATCATCAATGCGAGGTAGGGGATATCGATTTTTGATGGTAAGCTTATTCAGCTCACGATAATCGATACACATTCTGAAGGATCCATCCTTTTTCTTGACAAAAAGAACGGGAGCACCCCAAGGTGAAAAGCTAGGACGAATAAAACCTTTGTCAGAAAGCTCTTGAAGCTGCTTAGACAGTTCTTGCATCTCAGATGGTGCAAGACGATATGGAGCTCTGGCAATAGGATTTGCACCAGGTACAAGATCAATACGGAACTCGACTTGGCGTGCTGGGGGTAGACCAGGTAACTCTTCAGGAAATAGCTCCGGATAATCCCGAACAACAGGGACATCTTGAATAGACTTACCTTGGTCTTTATCTGCCGTAACATGTGCCAGGAAGGCCACATAGTTCTTTCGCAGATACTTCCGAGCTTGAAAACAAGACATAAGCTTGAGGCTACCAGCAGGTTTTTCACCACGAACCTGTAGTATCTCACCTGACGAAAGCGGCACACGAACGATCTTCTCAAAACAAACTACCTCTGTGCGATGCTTGGCTAACCAATCCATACCCACAATGATGTCAAAGCTCCCAAGTTGCATAGGCGTGAGGTCAATAGGAAAAAGATGGTCGTTAAGGTTCAACTGGCAGTTGCGAAGAACAGAATCAAGAATAATGGGTTCACCACTCGCAACTTCAACAGTCAAAGGCTTACCTAGTTTCGTTCTAGACACGCGAAGCAAAGGCTCAAAAGATAACGACACAAAACTCTTATCGGCCCCTGAATCAAAAAGAACAGATGCAGGTTGATTATTAACTAAGAACGTACCGTTCACCACCTCGTTGTCTGCTTGCGCCTCAACAGCATTCATATTAAAAGCTCGTCCACGAGCCTGAGCCTGAACTGGATTTGCATTAACCAGCCTTGGACACTGGTTTCGATAATGGGTCAGGTCTCCGCAATTAAAGCACGAGCCAGGAGGATAGTGAGGTCGTGCAGCTTGTGCTTGCTGTTGAACAGGTAGTTGAGCTCCCTGTTGGGCTGGATTTCTAGCAGAACGACAAACCTCTGCAAGATGACCCGATTTTCCACAGTTGGTACAGAAACGACACGGGAGTTGCTGTTGATGGTGACTATTGCACCTATTGCACAAAGATGCATTCCCTTCATACCGCTTCTTTGCGGGAGGCTGCGCTGGCTGATTGGGAGCCGCTTGGTTCTGTTGGGCAGTGATGGCAAACTTTTGGGAAGCCTTTCGCTTCCTGGAGCCCTTTGATGAGCCAGAATCCTTCCCCTTCTTACCTTTCTTGCTATCCCCTTTGTCAGACGCCTAATTCTTGCCCTTGTCACCCTTCCGATGCAATTTACCCTTTCTGATCTGCGATTCTGTCAATGTTGCAAACAGTTCGATTGCCTGACGAACAGTGGTAGGTTTACTACCAGTAACGATGTCTTGCACGGAGTCAGGTAGACCATCGATGTATCTTTCGATAGCCTTGTCAAGTGGGGTGACCATTGTTGGGCATAACAAACTCAACTCTTCATATCTATCAGTATACGCCCGGTGCTCACCACTGACCTGTCTCAGATCGTCAAACTCCCTTTCCAACTTTCGTAGCTCATGACGAGGACAAAACTCACTCATCATGAGAGTCCTCAATTCAACCCATGTTTGCGCTAAAGCGACTTCAGCACCTCGATCTCTCATAACCCCGTTCCACCATGTTAATGCCCTCTTCTGAAAAACACTTGAAGCAAACTCAACTTTGCGATTATCAGGACACTGAACATGACGGAAAGTATTCTCAATGCTCTCAAACCATTGAAGGAGCCCAGTTGCCCCCTCAGTACCACTGAACTTGAGTGGTTTAGCCGAATTGAAGCTCTTGAAGTTACAAGGAGCGTTCTGATTGATGTTGGCTTGGTTAAACTGAGCAATAAGATTCGGGAACGCAGCAGCCATATGCTGTGCGATGATTTCTGCCAGTTCGGCATTGGGTAGCTGATTTTCGCGTCGAGGAGGCATGCTAAAAAGAGGAAAACATGAGAGGAAACGAGTGAGATGATTAGATGAAAAGAACGAGACGAAACAAAATCAACAAGGCAAGGATGGTGGTCATTTGTCCGTATCACAAAGCAAACAAACGACACACAGTGACTAATCAAAGTAAATGGGCTCATAAATAATGCTTAGCGAAGACATGCTCGCCTATAAGTGAACACTCACCCCAGGAGTTCCCAGGTAAGAGTGACTGGTCCGATTATGTGGATTTGTACGAACATTCTAGCCTTAGACAGAAAACCCAGGGTACAGGCATTCACTCTTCCAGTTTGCACGTGTTCACACTATTTAGAACCCAAAACTTTGACGAGATTTTGAAAACTTGGAAGGCACAAGGCCAAAAATCAAACTGGAAGGGTTCAAAACCATATAATAAATTATTTGAAAACAGAGGATTGTTTTTCAAAAATCGTTTTAGAAAACGGGGTTCTTGTTTTGGTGATCACCTAAGGATAGGTGAAGTGCGTGTTTTAAAAATCTAAACACAAGACAACTTGTGTTGGGGTCCTAGAAAGGTTATAGTCTAGGTCAAAGCATTACTAATAACCTAATTCCCTATAACCATTGGCTCTGATACCAACTCTTCTGTCACACCCCGACCACGTAAAACATCAAATCGTGGCGGAAACGTCGGGGAGTGTTGTAACAGAATTATTGTTCCACAACCAAGGTAATTTAAATAATATTTTATTCATCACCCAAGGGTGGAATACATTGTTTCAAACGAGAACCCACAAGTTACATTGTCTTAAAATAAAAAGAAACAAAGTACATAACAAGTTTTAACTAGTCTAGATCCATTTTATCGTCACTAAGGCCCAAGTCCACCCTAGTGTATCGCGATCATCCTATGCATTTGCTCCTGAAACACATGTGAAAATAGGTACGTCAGCATAAAAATGCCTGTGAGTTACATAGGTTTTGTGAAAATAGGATCCATGACTTAGGTTTTAGAAAAAAAAATGTTTAATGAAATGTAGTCATGAACCTTGTTGATTGTATTGTTTGTAAATCATTTGAAAAACGATTGTAGATATGTATTTTTGAAAGAATAATGTATGGTTAAATGAATAACCAAGTAAAATACGTTGAACAAAACAAGTTGTTTGAAAAACAATGTATTGTGAAAATATGTTATATAGTTAAACTGAAATGATTTAAACAACGCTGCGATGCGTAATAACATACAAACACTTATATATAGGAAGTACCAGCGGCGTATCCACCATGTTTGTATCATATTACACACGCCTCGTTACTTAAACCACTTACTCAAACAAACCACCAATGTAAACATGTTTATGTTTAACCAAATGTCAAAATGTTTATGCGAAAAAACCATATCTAACGTCAAGTGTAAATCATGTAATGTGTGTAACAAATGTCAAAATGTCTATGTCAATGTTAATCATGTCATGTGTAAACAAAATGTCATGTATGGTAAGTGAAATATGCATCAACTAAACCATAGGTGAAAATGCACAAAACAAAGTATTGAAGTAAAACTCAGTTTAAATCAACGTTATGTTTTGTGGAGATGCATGTTATACTGAATACAAACATTTATGCGGTATTGTGAAAATGCATACATCCAAGCCTTGTGACTGTGGTGATAAACCTTTAAACAAATTAAAGGTCTATCGGTTTTTATGTTTAAATCGAATTCTGTCATTCCTTTCATCCAAACATACCCAGGATGTCAGGAACGGGAGTTGTCAATTCCTATGGTACCACTACCTACTAACGAGCGGCGTGATCAAAGTTAATGAATGTATATGGTCCCACTTAAACAAACCAAATGTCATACCCAAAATATAAACATGTGAAAAAAATGCACTAAGTATGTAATCAAATGTACACACATAGCGTGGAATATCATGTAAAACAAATGTACTAAGTATGATGAACATACATAGCATGAAAATGTCATGTAAAACAATGTACTAATGAACATAGCAAGTATATAACGCGAAAAGATGAAAGCACGAAAGTAACAAGTAGGCACATGTGTTTCACCCCAAAATGTTTGAAAAATAGTAAAAAGAGGGGTCTATGTACTCACATGAGATTGCTTAGAAGTCGTAGGATAACCACCAAGCAATGCTAGAAGATCACGGAATCAAACGGCACCTATATAGGTATCTACATTAATAAACGGCCCTATCGGAGGATCGGGTAGTACGAGGTTTTGTAAACCAAATAAGTGTAGGAACTTATGTAATATGGTTGACAAAGCCTACATACTAAAACGAAACTTATCCTAAGTGCTCTTGACCCGTTACGACCCGCTTAGGTAGCCTAAGCTACTTTAACGCGTCGTTCGCGTAAAACGCGTTCGTAATGCCTAACTAGCCCTATGATAAACAAGATATGCCTTAACATGTTTAATATTGTTGTTAAATCAGTTTAGATACCAAAAATTATGTTAATAGGCTTAAATGAATTTTGGTGTAAAAAGGGTATTTTGGTAATTTACCTAAGGCACATACGTTACCTATCATACAACTAGTTAAACGATGTGACCATAAGGTATAACCTCGGAAGGTTATTCCCTATATAACAATGGTCACCTAATACGTTTGGTCGGATCCTAATGATCGACCAAATGGGTCGGGTTCGTAAGCATAAGCGATTGATTAGATCGCTTACCTTACGACCCTTAGACAAGCACAAAACTAGTAGCGACGAGCTAAACATGCTAGAACATGTTTAGTGAAGTTAGAAAACGGGTTTGGTATTAAAACAAACGGTTTTAATACCCTAGAGTAGTTTGGTTACAAAAATACGCGAGAAAACGCATTTTGGCCGAAACTACGACTCGTCACTGAGCCTAGATAACGTGGTAATCAGTAGGTTTAGTCACTAGGGACTATAACCATCGTGATTACGCTCACGTTATGAAGTTCAAAACGAAACTTCGGGTTGACCATAAACTGGTCAATGCAGAAAGTCAAACACAGCTTGACTTTAACGCTAAAACGAACGAAAAACGCGAAAGAATACTTACAGAAGGTCCCCGCAAGATTGATCTTTCCAAGTATTCTCAGGTATGAAGTGGTTACACTTCAACTTAGAGAAATCTCAGAAAAATCAAGTGGGTTTGAGTGAATGGGTGGGGGGTATTTATAGATTTCGTAGAACCGTTAGGATCGTTTCTTGAAATCCGAGCTTCGATCTCCACCCTCCATGTGTGCCCATTGTTTTAGAAAACCATGGGACATTCAAAACCAGCCACAAGATGCAAAGAAACCATGGGTAAAGGTGTGTAACAGCTGGAAATGGCTGGAAAGCACATTCTGCTGATCTGGGGAGGCTTTACGGACCGTAAGCAGGTCCATACGGTCCGTAAGGACCCTGCAGACCAGCAATGTTTCAGTTTTGGCAGCTTTGGTCCCTGTGCGCGTATGGTCGTGTTTTGGCACTTCTAACACCCGTCAAACCCATTTCTAAGCTCTACAAGGATGTTAAAGTATAGGGAACATAAAACATGCTCAAAAATATGTCGGATGTCGGTTCGTTTGGCCGTACGATTGCGTTGTTCGGTTAATTACGACGGAAGTCGTAACGGACGCAAAAACGACCCAAATTGCGCGACGAATGGATTTTTGACAAGCCAAACACTAAAACAAAATATTTTAATGCTTACATAAATTTTTGGATGTCCGGAAGTATTCAGAATGTAAGTTATGCGCGAAAATGCAAAGTTATGCACTTTTTGACGCTTTTAGTCCCTGAATGAGCATAAAGTTTATTTTAGCACACCGAACCCCTCAAAGCCTATTTCTAAGCTATGTAAAGGATATTTAGGGTGTGTTTAACTTATGATCATGTTCCGGAATGTTCATTACAGTTCAAATCGGCATACTTTCGCAGTTTGTCAATTTTAGTCCTTGTAAGCGAATTGACTGGATTTTGCCATACCAAGGCCTTCAAAACTTATTTCTAAGTCATGTAAAGGTTATTTAAGGTATGTTAAGCATGAATTGATGTTCCGGAGTATTTGTTGCTTTTAACTGATTATGTTTACGCACCAGTTTGTGTATAATTCTCCAGAAAGCGATATAGAGTTTGAAATCGAATAAAAGTCAAAACATGAAAAACATCAAACATAAACAAACAAACATAGGGATCAAATAACTTTATTTCATTGATAACTGAACTGTTTACAATGATTACAAGCACAGATGTCACAGTCTCCCCTACTTGTGGGAATTTCGTCCCGAAATTCGTTTAGAGGAAACTCGTGGGAAAAGATGTGGATATTTCGCCTTCATTTGATCTTCACGTTCCCAAGTAAACTCAGGTCCACGTTTAGATTCCCAGCGAACTTTAACCAACGAAATGCGCTTGCGTTTAAGCCATTTGACTTCACGATCCATAATTTCCACAGGTTTCTCAACAAAATGAAGTGTTTTATCGACACGGATTTCGTCAAGTGGTATGTGGAGGTTCTCATCAGCTAAACACTTTTTGAGATTGGATACGTGGAAGGTTGGATGAACATTTCCAAGTTCGGGAGGTAATGCAAGTCTGTAGGCTACCTTACCGATTCTTTCGACGATCTTGAATGGTCCAACGTATCTAGGTGCAAGTTTTCCTTTCTTTCCAAATCTGATCACACCTTTCCAAGGTGAGACCTTAAGTAATACACGATCACCGACTTGGAATTCTAAGGGCTTGCGTCGTTGGTCCACGTAACTCTTTTGACGGCTTCGAGCGGCCTGTAAGTTATCACGAACCTTCTTAACCTTGTCAGTTGTCTTTAGAATGAGGTCAGGTCCAGTAAGCTGAGCCTCACCTATTTCATTCCAGCAGACAGGTGAACGACATTTTTGACCATAGAGAGCCTCGAAAGGAGCCATATTGATGCTGGAGTGATAACTATTGTTGTAGGAGAATTCAATCAATGGAAGATGTGAATCCCAACTACCACCAAAATCGATCACACAAGCTCTAAGCATATCCTCCAGTGTCTGGATTGTTCTTTCAGTTTGGCCATCTGTTTGTGGATGATAAGCTGTGCTCAAATTGAGTTGGGTCCCCATAGCAGATTGCATGGTTCTCCAAAAACGAGAAGAGAAACGAGCATCTCTATCAGAAATAATGTTCAGGGGAACACCATGTCGAGATAAGATTTCATCCACATAGATTTTAGCCAGATCTTCAGCAGATAGATTCTCACGGATCGGTAGGAAATGCGATGACTTTGTAAGACGATCAACAACTACCCAGATGGCATCATGACCTTTCTTAGTGCGGGGGAGTTTGGTAATGAGATCCATAGCAATGTTTTCCCATTTCCAAACTGGGATCTCAGGTTGCTCCAAAAGACCATAAGGATGCTGGTGTTCAGCCTTAACCTTAAGACAAGTAAGGCACTTTGAAACGTACAAGGCAATGTCTTTCTTCATACCAGGCCACCAATACTGAGTACGAAGATCCTTATACATTTTGTCTGAGCCGGGATGAACAGAATAACGAGACTTATGGGCTTCATCCATAAGCAAAGTGCGAAGATCATCTTGGCTTGGGACCCACAAACGGTCCATGAAATAATATGATCCATCTTCCTTCAGCACAAGATCAGGCTTAATGTGATAGGGTAATTCCTTACCCATCAAGTCTTGTGAAATACAAGCCTGTTGAGCCTGAGTAATGCGTGCTTGGATATCAGATCGAGCTTGAATAACAGATTTAACACGAACACAATGAAGCACAGTACATTCCTTACGACTTAATGCGTCAGCCACAACATTCGCTTTACCAGGATGGTAGCGAATTTCACAATCATAGTCGTTTAGGAGTTCGACCCAACGTCTTTGCCTCATGTTGAGTTCTTTCTGATTGAAGATATGCTGAAGACTTTTGTGGTCAGTGAAAACCACGCATTTTGTACCGTACAAATAGTGTCTCCAGATTTTGAGAGCGAAGACAACTGCACCCAACTCAAGATCATGAGTGGTGTAGTTTCTCTCATGTACCTTCAATTGTCTTGATGCGTAGGCTATGACTTTATTCCTTTGCATCAGAACACAGCCAAGACCCAATTTCGATGCATCACAGTAAACAACAAAATCATCATTGCCCTCAGGCAAAGTTAGAATAGGTGCATCACAAAGCTTCTGCTTCAAGGTCTGAAATGCTTCTTCTTGCTTAGAACCCCATTCAAAGGGTTTATTCTTCTGAGTTAGGGCAGTTAGAGGAACTACAATCTTCGAGAAGTTCTCGATGAAGCGGCGGTAATAACCCGCAAGACCAAGAAAAGAACGAACCTCAGTAGGAGTAGTAGGCGTATCCCAATCCTTAATCGCACTGATCTTGGAGGGATCTACATGTATACCTTGTTCGTTGACAATATGTCCTAAAAATTGAACTTCCTTAAGCCAAAATTCACATTTGGAGAACTTGGCAAAAAGTTGCTCTTTCTTTAGGAGTTCCAGAGTAAGACGAAGATGGCGCTCGTGATCAGCTCGCGTCTTAGAATAAATCAAGATGTCATCAATAAAAACGATGATGAACTTATCCAAATAAGGCTTACAAACCCTATTCATTAAGTCCATGAAAACAGCAGGAGCATTGGTCAAACCAAATGGCATAACTGTGAACTCATAATGCCCATATCGAGTGTGGAATGCTGTCTTGGGAATATCATCTTCATGCACACGAAGTTGATGATACCCAGAACGAAGATCAATCTTCGAGAAGCAAGTAGCACCCTGTAACTGGTCAAAGAGATCATCAATGCGAGGTAGGGGATATCGATTTTTGATGGTAAGCTTATTCAGCTCACGATAATCGATACACATTCTGAAGGATCCATCCTTTTTCTTGACAAAAAGAACGGGAGCACCCCAAGGTGAAAAGCTAGGACGAATAAAACCTTTGTCAGAAAGCTCTTGAAGCTGCTTAGACAGTTCTTGCATCTCAGATGGTGCAAGACGATATGGAGCTCTGGCAATAGGATTTGCACCAGGTACAAGATCAATACGGAACTCGACTTGGCGTGCTGGGGGTAGACCAGGTAACTCTTCAGGAAATAGCTCCGGATAATCCCGAACAACAGGGACATCTTGAATAGACTTACCTTGGTCTTTATCTGCCGTAACATGTGCCAGGAAGGCCACATAGTTCTTTCGCAGATACTTCCGAGCTTGAAAACAAGACATAAGCTTGAGGCTACCAGCAGGTTTTTCACCACGAACCTGTAGTATCTCACCTGACGAAAGCGGCACACGAACGATCTTCTCAAAACAAACTACCTCTGTGCGATGCTTGGCTAACCAATCCATACCCACAATGATGTCAAAGCTCCCAAGTTGCATAGGCGTGAGGTCAATAGGAAAAAGATGGTCGTTAAGGTTCAACTGGCAGTTGCGAAGAACAGAATCAAGAATAATGGGTTCACCACTCGCAACTTCAACAGTCAAAGGCTTACCTAGTTTCGTTCTAGACACGCGAAGCAAAGGCTCAAAAGATAACGACACAAAACTCTTATCGGCCCCTGAATCAAAAAGAACAGATGCAGGTTGATTATTAACTAAGAACGTACCGTTCACCACCTCGTTGTCTGCTTGCGCCTCAACAGCATTCATATTAAAAGCTCGTCCACGAGCCTGAGCCTGAACTGGATTTGCATTAACCAGCCTTGGACACTGGTTTCGATAATGGGTCAGGTCTCCGCAATTAAAGCACGAGCCAGGAGGATAGTGAGGTCGTGCAGCTTGTGCTTGCTGTTGAACAGGTAGTTGAGCTCCCTGTTGGGCTGGATTTCTAGCAGAACGACAAACCTCTGCAAGATGACCCGATTTTCCACAGTTGGTACAGAAACGACACGGGAGTTGCTGTTGATGGTGACTATTGCACCTATTGCACAAAGATGCATTCCCTTCATACCGCTTCTTTGCGGGAGGCTGCGCTGGCTGATTGGGAGCCGCTTGGTTCTGTTGGGCAGTGATGGCAAACTTTTGGGAAGCCTTTCGCTTCCTGGAGCCCTTTGATGAGCCAGAATCCTTCCCCTTCTTACCTTTCTTGCTATCCCCTTTGTCAGACGCCTAATTCTTGCCCTTGTCACCCTTCCGATGCAATTTACCCTTTCTGATCTGCGATTCTGTCAATGTTGCAAACAGTTCGATTGCCTGACGAACAGTGGTAGGTTTACTACCAGTAACGATGTCTTGCACGGAGTCAGGTAGACCATCGATGTATCTTTCGATAGCCTTGTCAAGTGGGGTGACCATTGTTGGGCATAACAAACTCAACTCTTCATATCTATCAGTATACGCCCGGTGCTCACCACTGACCTGTCTCAGATCGTCAAACTCCCTTTCCAACTTTCGTAGCTCATGACGAGGACAAAACTCACTCATCATGAGAGTCCTCAATTCAACCCATGTTTGCGCTAAAGCGACTTCAGCACCTCGATCTCTCATAACCCCGTTCCACCATGTTAATGCCCTCTTCTGAAAAACACTTGAAGCAAACTCAACTTTGCGATTATCAGGACACTGAACATGACGGAAAGTATTCTCAATGCTCTCAAACCATTGAAGGAGCCCAGTTGCCCCCTCAGTACCACTGAACTTGAGTGGTTTAGCCGAATTGAAGCTCTTGAAGTTACAAGGAGCGTTCTGATTGATGTTGGCTTGGTTAAACTGAGCAATAAGATTCGGGAACGCAGCAGCCATATGCTGTGCGATGATTTCTGCCAGTTCGGCATTGGGTAGCTGATTTTCGCGTCGAGGAGGCATGCTAAAAAGAGGAAAACATGAGAGGAAACGAGTGAGATGATTAGATGAAAAGAACGAGACGAAACAAAATCAACAAGGCAAGGATGGTGGTCATTTGTCCGTATCACAAAGCAAACAAACGACACACAGTGACTAATCAAAGTAAATGGGCTCATAAATAATGCTTAGCGAAGACATGCTCGCCTATAAGTGAACACTCACCCCAGGAGTTCCCAGGTAAGAGTGACTGGTCCGATTATGTGGATTTGTACGAACATTCTAGCCTTAGACAGAAAACCCAGGGTACAGGCATTCACTCTTCCAGTTTGCACGTGTTCACACTATTTAGAACCCAAAACTTTGACGAGATTTTGAAAACTTGGAAGGCACAAGGCCAAAAATCAAACTGGAAGGGTTCAAAACCATATAATAAATTATTTGAAAACAGAGGATTGTTTTTCAAAAATCGTTTTAGAAAACGGGGTTCTTGTTTTGGTGATCACCTAAGGATAGGTGAAGTGCGTGTTTTAAAAATCTAAACACAAGACAACTTGTGTTGGGGTCCTAGAAAGGTTATAGTCTAGGTCAAAGCATTACTAATAACCTAATTCCCTATAACCATTGGCTCTGATACCAACTCTTCTGTCACACCCCGACCACGTAAAACATCAAATCGTGGCGGAAACGTCGGGGAGTGTTGTAACAGAATTATTGTTCCACAACCAAGGTAATTTAAATAATATTTTATTCATCACCCAAGGGTGGAATACATTGTTTCAAACGAGAACCCACAAGTTACATTGTCTTAAAATAAAAAGAAACAAAGTACATAACAAGTTTTAACTAGTCTAGATCCATTTTATCGTCACTAAGGCCCAAGTCCACCCTAGTGTATCGCGATCATCCTATGCATTTGCTCCTGAAACACATGTGAAAATAGGTACGTCAGCATAAAAATGCCTGTGAGTTACATAGGTTTTGTGAAAATAGGATCCATGACTTAGGTTTTAGAAAAAAAAATGTTTAATGAAATGTAGTCATGAACCTTGTTGATTGTATTGTTTGTAAATCATTTGAAAAACGATTGTAGATATGTATTTTTGAAAGAATAATGTATGGTTAAATGAATAACCAAGTAAAATACGTTGAACAAAACAAGTTGTTTGAAAAACAATGTATTGTGAAAATATGTTATATAGTTAAACTGAAATGATTTAAACAACGCTGCGATGCGTAATAACATACAAACACTTATATATAGGAAGTACCAGCGGCGTATCCACCATGTTTGTATCATATTACACACGCCTCGTTACTTAAACCACTTACTCAAACAAACCACCAATGTAAACATGTTTATGTTTAACCAAATGTCAAAATGTTTATGCGAAAAACCATATCTAACGTCAAGTGTAAATCATGTAATGTGTGTAACAAATGTCAAAATGTCTATGTCAATGTTAATCATGTCATGTGTAAACAAAATGTCATGTATGGTAAGTGAAATATGCATCAACTAAACCATAGGTGAAAATGCACAAAACAAAGTATTGAAGTAAAACTCAGTTTAAATCAACGTTATGTTTTGTGGAGATGCATGTTATACTGAATACAAACATTTATGCGGTATTGTGAAAATGCATACATCCAAGCCTTGTGACTGTGGTGATAAACCTTTAAACAAATTAAAGGTCTATCGGTTTTTATGTTTAAATCGAATTCTGTCATTCCTTTCATCCAAACATACCCAGGATGTCAGGAACGGGAGTTGTCAATTCCTATGGTACCACTACCTACTAACGAGCGGCGTGATCAAAGTTAATGAATGTATATGGTCCCACTTAAACAAACCAAATGTCATACCCAAAATATAAACATGTGAAAAAAATGCACTAAGTATGTAATCAAATGTACACACATAGCGTGGAATATCATGTAAAACAAATGTACTAAGTATGATGAACATACATAGCATGAAAATGTCATGTAAAACAATGTACTAATGAACATAGCAAGTATATAACGCGAAAAGATGAAAGCACGAAAGTAACAAGTAGGCACATGTGTTTCACCCCAAAATGTTTGAAAAATAGTAAAAGAGGGGTCTATGTACTCACATGAGATTGCTTAGAAGTCGTAGGATAACCACCAAGCAATGCTAGAAGATCACGGAATCAAACGGCACCTATATAGGTATCTACATTAATAAACGGCCCTATCGGAGGATCGGGTAGTACGAGGTTTTGTAAACCAAATAAGTGTAGGAACTTATGTAATATGGTTTGACAAAGCCTACATACTAAAACGAAACTTATCCTAAGTGCTCTTGACCCGTTACGACCCGCTTAGGTAGCCTAAGCTACTTTAACGCGTCGTTCGCGTAAAACGCGTTCGTAATGCCTAACTAGCCCTATGATAAACAAGATATGCCTTAACATGTTTAATATTGTTGTTAAATCAGTTTAGATACCAAAAATTATGTTACATAGGCTTAAAATGAATTTTGGTGTAAAAAGGGTATTTTGGTAATTTACCTAAGGCACATACGTTACCTATCATACAACTAGTTAAACGATGTGACCATAAGGTATAACCTCGGAAGGTTATTCCCTATATAACAATGGTCACCTAATACGTTTGGTCGGATCCTAATGATCGACCAAATGGGTCGGGTTCGTAAGCATAAGCGATTGATTAGATCGCTTACCTTACGACCCTTAGACAAGCACAAAACTAGTAGCGACGAGCTAAACATGCTAGAACATGTTTAGTGAAGTTAGAAAACGGGTTTGGTATTAAAACAAACGGTTTTAATACCCTAGAGTAGTTTGGTTACAAAATACGCGAGAAAACGCATTTTGGCCGAAACTACGACTCGTCACTGAGCCTAGATAACGTGGTAATCAGTAGGTTTAGTCACTAGGGACTATAACCATCGTGATTACGCTCACGTTATGAAGTTCAAACGAACTTCGTGGTTGACCATAAACTGGTCAATGCAGAAAGTCAAACACAGCTTGACTTTAACGCTAAAACGAACGAAAAACGCGAAAGAATACTTACAGAAGGTCCCCGCAAGATTGATCTTTCCAAGTATTCTCAGGTATGAAGTGGTTACACTTCAACTTAGAGAAATCTCAGAAAAATCAAGTGGGTTTGAGTGAATGGGGTGGGGGGTATTTATAGATTTCGTAGAACCGTTAGGATCGTTTCTTGAAATCCGAGCTTCGATCTCCACCCTCCATGTGTGCCCATTGTTTTAGAAAACCATGGGACATTCAAAACCAGCTCACAAGATGCAAGAAACCATGGGTAAAGGTGTGTAACAGCTGGAAATGGCTGGAAAGCACATTCTGCTGATCTGGGGAGGCTTTACGGACCGTAAGCAGGTCCATACGGTCCGTAAGGACCCTGCAGACCAGCAATGTTTCAGTTTTGGCAGCTTTGGTCCCTGTGCGCGTATGGTCGTGTTTTGGCACTTCTAACACCCGTCAAACCCATTTCTAAGCTCTACAAGGATGTTAAAGTATAGGGAACATAAAACATGCTTAAAAATATGTCGAATGTCGGTTCGTTTGGCCGTACGATTGCGTTGTTCGGTTAATTACGACGGAAGTCGTAACGGACGCAAAAACGATCCAAATTGCGCGACGAATGGATTTTTGACAAGCCAAACACTAAAACAAAATATTTTAATGCTTACATAAATTTTTGGATGTCCGGAAGTATTCAGAATGTAAGTTATGCGCGAAAATGCAAACTTATGCACTTTTTGACGCTTTTAGTCCCTGAATGAGCATAAAGTTTATTTTAGCACACCGAACCCCTCAAAGCCTATTTCTAAGCTATGTAAAGGATATTTAGGGTGTTTTTAACTTATGATCATGTTCCGGAATGTTCATTACAGTTCAAATCGGCATACTTTCGCAGTTTGTCAATTTTAGTCCCTGTAAGCGAATTGACTGGATTTTGCCATACCAAGGCCTTCAAAACTTATTTCTAAGTTATGTAAAGGTTATTTAAGGTATGTTAAGCATGAATTGATGTTCCGGAGTATTTGTTGCTTTTAACTGATTATGTTTACGCACCAGTTTGTGTATAATTCTCCAGAAAGCGATATAGAGTTTGAAATCGAATAAAAGTCAAAACATGAAAAACATCAAACATAAACAAACAAACATAGGGATCAAATAACTTTATTTCATTGATAACTGAACTGTTTACAATGATTACAAGCACAGATGTCACATTATAAATTGTTCAAGTATTTTGCTCTAACCACCCAATATGATGATTCTAAGCACATGCATATCATCATTTTTACTATCTAGCCATAACCCACTTAGCACATACAAAGGAAATCATTAAATCCCTAGTTTTCAACACTAGTTCATCAAGTTTATCATTTAGGGTTTGCTTCTAAGCATAAATTCAACACGTGTCACTCATACACTCCACTTTCATTCACGAATTTCAATCATGAGTGTTCATCATAAATTCTAAGACATCACCAAATCACAAAAATTAACATACCTTACGATTCCCTTGACTCGGTGATCGTTTATACGTGATCATGCATTTGATTTGAGCTAGTTTTGCCCTTCAATTTGGTGAAATTGAGATGAGCTAGGGTTTGAGCTCCTGGCTCCTTCTTCTGATCGATTACACGCACACACACTTCTAGTGTGTGTGTAGTGTTTAATTTTTTTTTAATATATTAAGTTACAAATCTTTCACTTTTAGCCCCTCTAGTTTGTAACCTTATAAAACAAGGTTATTACCCATGTTTTCTTCATTGTTTTAAGACACCTTTTTAACGAGGTTATTATTCCTAGCTACTAGGTGAGTTCGGGAAAGTTATGTCTTAGTTTAACTTAAGTTCCGTTAATTCGGGCCTCTTATAAACTTATTTCCTTAAAAGCTTTTATTCACATTACAGTTAATATTAGGATTATAATTTAAATCCTATTATTTACCAGGTTACTTTTACCACTAACGGTACTTTACCCGTCTTTTAATATTAACATGGTTTGATTACCAAACCCGTTTTTGGGGTGTTACACGATCACCTCTTTGTTGGGCAGAAGTTGGCGACAGTCAAATCACTGGCCCAGAACTAGTAGTGGATACAACCGAAAGGATTGCTCAGATACGACAACGAATGGCGGCAGCTCGTGACCGTCAGAAAAGCTATGCTGATAAGCGAAGGAAACCACTCGAATTCCAGGTTGGGGATCGAGTGCTACTTAAAGTCTCACCTTGGAAAGGTGTAGTTCGTTTCGGTAAACGAGGCAAACTCAACCCGCGATATGTTGGACCCTTCGAAATCATTGAGAAAATTGGCAAGGTGGCCTACAAGCTGAATTTACCGGCAGAACTCAGTGGAGTTCACAATGTTTTCCATGTGTCGAATCTGAAGAAGTGTCTGTCAGATGAGACCCTCATAGTTCCTCTCAAGGAGCTCACTATCGACGATCAGCTGCGATTCATCGAGGAACTAGTAGAGATTACTGATCGAGATGTTAAGATTCTCAAGCGTACCAGAATACCTCTTGTCCGAGTTCGTTGGAACTCCCGTCATGGCCCAGAGTATACCTGGAAACGAGAAGACCAAATAAAACTCAAGTATCCCCAGTTGTTTAGAAAAAGTGCAACCACTACAGAGACTGAAGCTACTACAGAATTTCGGGACGAAATTCCAAACCAACGGGGGGATGATGTGACACCACAGGAAAACTAGGAAACCACGCAACTTAACTAGCTTCCTCAATAACCACGTGCTAAATTTCGGGACGAAATTCTCTTAACAGGGGGAGAATGTGACAACCCTCAAAATTTCATGTATCCGTATGATTTATTTATGTTAATTAAAGTGCTTGATGACTGTGCTGAATTACTAAACTGCTTTCTGATTACTGTGTCATACTTACATGTGCTTGTTAACATACTAGTCTTGTGCAGAAAATTTACTAAATAGTCATGTATGCTTTCCTGAGTGTTGGGAATTAAAAGTGTTACAAAAAGATATATATAAGACACTAAACGATATAACTTAGCACTTTAACGGGACAGTATCTAACCGAACAACCGGACACTACCCGAAACACCAAAATAATGCTAAAAGCATTGTTTTATCATTGCCAAGCTAGTTATGTTCCCCGAACATCATAATACACTATAAAAATATCTAGTAACTAAATCCTAACTAATACTTGGATTTTTAACTTAATAACTAACTAGATAGTTTAACCTAGCCTACTACCCCCCCCCCAACCTATGGGACGGCCCTAACAAGGGACCCACTTGGGATTTTCTTTCAATTTAAAATAAGATCATGTTGGCACTTTTAGAACATAATAACCTTGGGTTAAAGTGTTTAAATGGATTATAAATAAACTTGGAAGTCCATAACATCATTCTCACACATTCAAAACCCACACTTCAACACACTTTCTTTCTCTCCTTTCCTCTTGGCTTCGGCCGTAAACAACAACACCACAACCACCATCATTCACTCATCTTCAACCAATTTCAAGCATATACAAAGGTGTTAGAGGTTGCACAAGGAAGCTAGGAGCTTTCGGAAGTTCAAGGGCCTTCTTCATTTGCTTTTATCCACTCCATTTCTTCCCTTGATCATCCCTAGCCTTGAGCTAGTGGTAAGAACATCATACACTCCATTTTACATCTTACTATAGTGGTTAAAAGATGATACATGTTGATTATCATGAAGAACATTAAGAATCAAAAGAATGAAACCTGAACATAAGCTCAAACAAGATGATACATGAAGAAATAATGTTAGTATGATGTTGTGTGGTATATGTTGATGCTTGCTTGTTGATTACTAGAAATATGATGTTGATCATCATATGGAACTTGTTAAATCATGAATAAAGACATGAGTTAACAAGTTAGGAGGTGATTAAGGGTTTACATAAAATAATCACCTTCACATTTAGACATGAACTTGAACATAAAATGATTTCTTGTAAAATAACAAACAAAGTGAACTAGCAATCTTGTAGATCCAAGACTTGTGAATGATTTTCCTAAAGGAACCAAGTTTGAAAAGATGATTCTTGAAAGATCATGATTTTTAGTAAACCTACACTATTTTTAGTAACAAAATAAGTGTAGAAATATTTTTGGAACAAGAAGATGTGGTAAATAAATATTTTTGTAAAAAGTACCTACAAGTTGTAAACATCTAGAAATCCCGAGAAAGAGATTTTCACAAAAGTAACTACACTTCGGGAGGTAACTAAGACCACTAAATACCTTACCAAGTTACTACGCGTTTTTACGAAAACTCAAGTTCATGTTACTACGTAGAGTGCATTGTTTTTTACACTTGGTGAATGTAATATTGTTTAGTGAATGATTGTTGATTGTTGAATAATGTTTGAAAAAGAAAATGATATGCTTATTAGCATGGACACCTCCAGTTACAAAGGAAACTCTGGCGAAATTTTCTAAAAATTCCAACACTTAGAAATTATTTTTCTAACAAGTGTTCATAAATACGTTTTAACTTTGTTTTTCAAAATAAACTTCGCCATGAGTTTTGTTACAAAAATACAAAGTAGCGGAGGTTGGTTTTTACAAGTAAAATGGTTAAATATATATATATTTAGAATATATATTTTATACTAGAACACTTGTGTGGATACTTGTTTATTTTGTGAGGTAGTTATATTATTTTAGGGTAAAATAATATAACTTAACAAAGTATCTTGACATTAGAATTGTGTGGTACGTGATAGAAGTAATGAGTAGATAAACCGTACGTAGGATACGTGTTATGCGTGAGAAACTGATTGTTATCTGTACCTTATTAGGATGTGCCTGATTTCTGATTATTAGAGTAACTAATCTAACCGAGCAAACTAAGGTGAGTTCACACTCTCTACAAGGCATGGGATTCCCGGTGGTTTGGGAATGGGTTAAAGAACTAAAATGGAACCTATATATCCTCCTTGGGTAGGATATGTACCGCCATCCTCCATGGGTAGGATGCCAATATTAATCCTGCGTATTCTCCTTGGGTAGAATACGTACGTCCGTCCTCCTTGGGTAGGACAACAACCTTAAAACTTACTAGACAAAACTCTATCAATAAGTCCCTCATTTTATATCGACTTAATTTCCGAGGCCAATGGCGAGCGGGTCATTAGTTAATAGTGCTATTAGGTTTAACAAACCTCACACTGTGCCAGTTGGACGGGCGTGTTCTAATGGACTATGGCAAACTATCAATGATGATAGACATTGACGTAGGGCACAACTTATTTTCGTTAGTAGTCGATATGGTAACGGTCTAGTGGTTCACATGGGGAAGCCCCCACTGATCATGGATATGGTTTGGGTAATAAAGAAGGAACTGGTTAATCATATTTTCAACTATGGGGTAACCCCCACGGCAAGTAAGCCAGCAAAAGACAAACCATGTTTTTCGGAAACAACTTAAAACTAAACAACCAACCGTGAACTCATTCAACTCTGTTGTTGACTCGTTGTTACATGCCTTACAGGTCGTTAGATGCTTATGGAGCTTGCACGAGGAGGAGGTCGTTGTGGGATATGGACTGTTATGTCCCGTGCTTAATATTTGAACTTTATGAACTTATAAGACTTATGTTTTGGTTTCACGTTTTATGCTTCCGCTGTTTAATTTGAACTTGGTTAACTAGCTTTTGATCACCAATTATATTGTGTGGTTGGATTTTATCTATCTTAAATACGTTGTTCAATATGATTGGTGGCTTGATCCTGGTTATATCACGCCTCCAAGCGGTGATACTCCGCATGGTGGATTTTGGGGGTGTGACAAAATGCTCATTTTTTGTTTCTTGTGTGAATAGCCGCTTGGTTCTTACAACTCTAGAACTTGCCACGACAATGCATTCCCGGTCCTTACCAACTTAAACCCGAGTAAGTAAATGATGGAGGCATTAGGACTAACCCTTTTTTTCTTTCTACACCATTATTTTTCTTTTCTTTTACCACCTACACAAAAATCCCCCTAGTTAACCCCTTTGAGCTTAAACCTTTTCATTTCTTAACCCCAAACAAACCCCCTTTTTACCCACCTAAACCCTTTTTTCATTTTTACCCTTTCTTTTAGTAACAAAGCTCGGCTTTTCTTATGACTTATGAAAAAAACATGATGAAACCAAATAAACAAACAAGTTTATCAAAAATAACTTTGTTTGAAAGAAATGGTTCATCAAAATAAAATAAATTGTCAAAAAATAAAAAGTCTTTCAAAAACCGATGCTTTTTACGCTTTTCGCCCTTTTACTAACCACTAACCCAACCACCCACCTTTAGCCTAAGCCTAACCCTTCACCCCAAAAGTCCTCTTAATATTTACAAATGTATATAGTTAAAAAGGAGGAGGATTAATTGCTTGGCAAGCTTATTGTAGGAGTAAGTTCCATGCCGCTCTCGAGTGATTCACTAAAAATACACCTTCGGCCGAGTGTTGAGTGATCCCCCATGAGGTATGTGAACTTGTATATAAATGAAATTTTTAAAAAAGGCATGTTATGCCCTTATAAGTAATTTATCTTATGTAATGTTTTTAATAAATCATGACGAATAGGATTGTAAATAAATAAAAATAAAACTTAATAAAGAATCTTGGAAATCCTGACACTCTATGACAAGCCCAAAAACCTTCTCTTCTACCCATTCCATTTGGGAGTGAAAAAGCCACATTATAAGGAGTTTTGCTTGAGGACAAGCAAAGATTCAAGTGTGGGGGTATTTGATGTGCACAAAATGCAACATATAAATTACATCAATTGTGGCATAAAACTAACCCTTTTTTAGTACTAATGTTGGAAAAAGTGTGCTTTTGTCTTCCTTTTGTAATTTCAGGATTAAATGAGCTTAAATAAACAAAAAAAGCAAAAAGGCAGCTAAATCTAACACAAATACAAGAAAAGGAACAAACGTGGCATGCCCGGCCTCCCGACAGCATCTTCCCAAGCAAAACAAGGAAACAGAGGGCTGAACACACCCCGTGCTCAGTGAGCACGGGGGCGTGCCCAAGTGTCAACAGAAAGGACAAAGTTGTAGAAGCTTCCATCGCCCACCACGGGGCCGTGCTCAGCGGACACGGAGCCGTGGTCAACTATTAGATTCGGGAATCCAGGCAAATCTTGATAGTACAGATATGCTTCTGGACACGGGGTCGTGCTCAGCGGACACGGGGGCGTGGTCAACTAATGCAGACAAACTGCATTTAATGAAGAAAGAGAGGAGGATGAACACAGGGGCCGTGCCCAATGGACACGGGGTCGTGCCCGAGCTTCTGTTCAGCCTATATATAGGAGTGCTTGGAGCTCTTGCAACTCATCCCTTAGCACACCACCTCTCTCACACTTCACCCACCACCCACCACCATCACAACACCATCATCCACCACCATCATCCATTGTCCATCATAGAGTGTGTGAGTCGTCTCGGGATCCAAGATTGATCGTAAGAGTTCTTGACAATCAAAGGCCATGTTTGCCTAAGTCTCTTACATCACTTGGTGAAGACAAGTGTTTAGTGTAATACTTTTTATTTTTAATCTTTTGCACTTTTTAATTAGTTATGTATTAATGACTTTAATAACTAGTTTCTTATGTTGAAGGTGATTCTTCCTTGTCGTTTGTCCGTGGTGTCTTGGCATTATTTTACTGTCTATATAAAATAAAAGATTTTCACCATTCATATCTCCACGGTCTATATGGAGGTATGTTGGCTACCTAGTCGGGGGTTAAGGGAACGGTTTGGTAAGAGTCTTGCCATTGTTCAGTGTATAGATCCTACAAAGGACTTGGGTCAAATTTAGTAGGATCTCCTTCAATACCCAACGGTATTGGATGGCGGGGGTCCAAACTCTTTGACCCCCTCATAAGTTAAACTACTATTAAAACTTTAACCCGGCTACTTAGGACTGTATCCCTGCTGACTCAGACTACTTAGCCGAGGGTAACGTCGCCTTCAAAAGAGGGGCCTACCACATTATGCATTAATAACTTAATTAATTATCTTTTAATAATCCGATCCTTTAGGATTGTATCCTTGCTGACTCAAACTACTGGGTTGAGGGTAACGTCACCTTCAAAAGAGGGGCTTACTACAATAACTAAGATAATCTCTTAAATAAGTGCAAAGGTGCGGAAATAATCAAAGGTTACACTACACATGAGTCGGATCCAAGTGATTCATCTTGTCTATCTGTTTTTATTTTTATTTTTATTTTCTGCATTTTAGTTAGTTTTATTTTTCAAGTTTAAAAATCTTTTTCTAACATTTTGATTTGATTAGACGTTGAGGATAAACCGGTACAAAAAGCTCTTGTGTCCTTGGACGACCTCGGTATCTTACCAACACTATACTACGTCCACGATGGGTGCACTTGACCATATGTGTGTTTAGTGTTAGTAAATATCGTGTTTTATAAATTTAAAACTTGGCTAAAAAGTATAAAAAGGGCTTAAATTATACACCTAAATTATATTACACTACACACGCATCAGTTTACAAGGTGATTGTAAGATTATTAACTATTACAAATGAATACTTGTGAATTCTGAGGTGAAAGGGCAATGGAGTTTGTAGTATGTATTGAATGCTAAGCTTAACTCAATTGTTCTCTGCTTGATGAGCCTTCTATATATAGACGGCTTGAATACATGAATAAACATTTGTTTATTCATGTTTAAGTCCTGCAAAAAGTAGCTTCTTGACATATTCATTGAATCCAATAATCAAGTTGCCTTTGTCATCATGATATCCAATAATGTCAAGTTGCTTTGGTTATTGTAGCAGGATAGAACTGATTTTTAGGCAAGTGGGGTTTTATCAGAATTTCTGATAACCACTTCATCGGAAATTCTGGTGAATAAATCATCAGAAAATCTGATGATCAGAATTGTCAGAAACTGATGATATTTCATCAGAAATATCATCAGATCCATCAGAAAAACCTTCTCTGATAATCTTCCTCAGTTCTTGATCAACTTATGATTCTTTGAAGTAGATATTGTTCTTTTCTGTTGTACTATCCGATCTTCTTCTTGTTGTATTGATCTTTAGGACTTTTATCTTCTTCATAGATCAAGCTGAATCTGATTTTCTTCAATACTTACAAATAATGTTTCCTAACAATGATATTCTTATCTATTCGAAGTCGAAAGCCGAACATGCGCAACATCTCCATTTGGTACTCGAACTTCTCCAAGGAAATCGTCTCTACGCCAAATTCTCCAAGTGCGAATTTTGGCTCGAGGAGGTTCAATTCCTCGGTCACATCGTCAATAGTCAAGGTATTCATGTCGATCCCGCGAAGATTGAAGCAGTTAAGAGTTGGATTATGCCGAAAACCCCGTCCAAAGTTTGTTCTTTTCTCGGATTGGCGGGTTATTATCGTCGATTTATCGCTGATTTCTCTAAAATCGTCGTCCCTCTCACCTCTCTAACGCATAAAGATAAGCCTTTCATTTGGGAAACCGAACAAGAGGAAGCCTTTCAAACTCTCAAGCGTATGCTTTGCAATGCTCACGTACTCGCGCTACCTGATGGAAACGACAATTTTGTTGTTTATTGTTATGCCTCTAACCTAGGTCTTGGTTGTGTTCTTATGCAACAAGACAAGGTTATCGCGTACCCATCTCGCCAACTCAAGGTCCATGAGAAGAACTACACAACTCACGATCTCGAACTCGGTGCAGTTGTTTTTGCACTAAAGATTTGGCGACACTACCTTTATGGTACCAAGTGTATGGACTTCACCGACCATAAGAGCCTACAACATATCTTGAATCAGAAAGAACTGAATATGCGCCAACGTAGATGGGTTACTTCTAAATGACTACGACTGTGAGATACGGTACTACCCAGGCAAAGCAAATGTCGTTGTAGATGCTCTTAGCCGACGAAGCTATTTACATAGTGTTCATAACATTCAAGCCCAACACAACCTCGAAGCCCTCATTCGCGACGCTCAACACGCTTGTTTTCTTGAAAGCACCTTGAAGGAAGAAAGAATACTTGGAACTAAAAACCAACTATTGAATAAACCGAGTGGTATCTTTCACTACCTAGATCGCATTTGGATACCTAGTCGCAATAATCTCCGAGAGATTTTACTAATTGAAGCCCACAAATCCCGATATTCAATTCATCCCGGTGCTGACAAAATGTACCAGGACCTTCGCTCCAGGTATTGGTGGCCAGGAATGAAGAAGGATATCGCCCTCTATGTTTCGAAATGCCTAACTTGCTCAAAAGTTAAGGCTGAACATCAACGACCCTCTGGCTTACTCGAACAACCCGAGATCCCGATGTGGAAATGGGAGAGTATAGCTATGGACTTCATTACGAAACTTCCTCGCACGCCATCGGGTCATGAAAGCATTTGGGTCATCATTGATCGTCTTACAAAATCCACGCACTTTTTACCGATACGAGAAGACTATAAGGTTGAACGATTGGCACGAATCTATACCGACGAAGTCATTTGTTGACATGGGACACCTCGTGACATCATCTCTGACCGCGATGGTCGATTCACTTCGCGTCTCTGGGAGACATTCCAATCCGCTCTCGGTACTACTCTTAATCTCAGTACCACATTCCATCCCCAGACCGACGGTCAGACTGAGCGCACAATCCGCACCCTTGAAGACATGCTTCGTTCGTGCGTTATAGATTTTGGTGGTAATTGGGATTCGCATTTACCTTTAGTTGAATTCTCGTACAACAACAGTTATCACGCTAGTATTCTAATTGCACCCTTTGAGGCATTATATGGAAGAAAATGTCGATCGTCTATTGTATGGCACGAGATCGGAGACGCTCAAATTACCGGTCAAGATCCTCCAGATACGAGACAATCTCTTGAAAGCTCAGAGTCGTCAAAAGAGTTACGCGGATAAACGCCGCAAGCCCCTTGAGTTTGAAGTTGGTGATCACGTACTCCTAAAGGTTTCACCTTGGAAGGGGGTGATCCGGTTCGGCAAGAAAGGAAAGCTAGCGCCACGATACGTGGGTCCCTTTAAGATTCTGGAGAGAATAGGTAAAGTGGCCCACCGACTAGAATTACCGAAGGAATCAGCAACGTACATCCAACTTTCCATGTTTCGAACCTCAAAAAGTGCCTAGCCGAAGAAAACCTGCATGTCCCTCTCGAGGATTTGCAAGTGAACGAAACTCTACTCTTTGTGGAAAAGCCAGTAGAAATCATGGACAGAGAGACCAAGAAACTTTGACGCTCTCGCATTCCTTTAGTGAAGGTTCGCTGGGAAGGCAAACGCGGCGCCGAGTTCACTTGGGAACTCGAAAGTGATATGAAAGCTAAATATCCACATCTCTTCATTACGCCTGCGCCTTAATTTCGGGACGAAATTCCCTAAAGTAGGGGAGGTTGTAACAACCCGACTTTCTGGCTCATTACTATCACTGTCATTTCTTGCTTAATTGCTTGTACTCTCGAGATTTCAATTATTGCGATGGGTTAACTATTTTAAACTATGTTTTCAAACGCTTTATTAAAACGCTTGTTATAACGCTTATTCAAAACACAGTTATCGCAACTAAACACTATTTATAACGCTTACTATTTAAACACATTCTATCGCTTGTTTAGACTAAACGCAAACGCAACACAAACTCGAAACGCAGATTTACTTTTATGCATTTTAGTTGTTATGTGTGTTATTGTGTGATTATTTGTTTAAATGTTATGTGATTATCAACGCAACGCTTACACGCTTAAACGCTTACTCGCAACTCGCTTAAACGCAACGCAACGCTTAACACACGAAATGAAAGTTGGAAAACTAACTCGTACAACGCGGCCGATTGAATGGGCACCCGATCGAATGGACATCCGCTCGGATGACCATCCGACCGGATGGCCATCCGACCGCAAGGCCATCCGACCACTGCCAATTCGCGCACCGACTTAAACCATCTCTCTCGCCTATAAATAGTACCCGTACACTCCCTTTCACTGATTTGACACCTCCATCCGACCACCCGTAGTCAAATTCACTCTCAAGCACTTTTACTCGCGATTCAAGGCTATTTCGTAAGTATTTTTCCTCAAATCTTGTACAATCATCATCACTAAACACTTCTACATCATCTTCTCCATGAAAAATCACACATTTTCTTCTTGAAATCGCCTGATTTGGACTCCTTGAAGGTGGTTCTCACTCAGTTGCTTATGCAAACTGTTGTGAGACATCATCTCATTAAGATTGGTTCAGATCTAAAGGATTTCCGCACTTTTAACTTAAATCTCAACAAGATTTCAACATTTTTCAACTGTTTTCAAACTTTTCTTCAACTTTCTACACGAAACCGATGGAATCTTGACTCAATCAGACTCTCTACTCATTTCCTAGTTGAGAGCCGGCTTGAAAACGGATTTCCACCGGAGGGATGACCGATTAACGGGTTGAACATGAAATTTCACCAAGAACAGTCGTCTGTCCGAAGGGGTGATTCCCATCCGATCGAATGAACTGAAATTGGTATGTTTCCATTGTTTGACACGTCATCACACCGTCTCCGTTAGACTTCAAACTCGCACTTAGAAAATTTTACAAAGTTTTCAAAATAACAGATTACCCACTCGAAGGATCATCCGATTGGATGACCATCCGATCGAATGATCATCCGACCGGATGACCTGCCCCCCTTATAATTTTCAATACTTAAACATTTTAACAAAACTTTGAATTTCAACGATATACAAACAAACACACTCATTCGAATGGACATCCGTTCGAATGGTCATCAGCTCGGATGACCATCCGTTCAGATGGGTTAACCCCATTCGTTTGGATCACCATCCGAACACTCAGCATATTCGACACTCTGTTACGCACTGTTCAACGCTTACGCAACTGTTCTATGCTCAGGCTAACTCTAACGCTCTCCCTTCAATCCAATCTAGGCTGTGTTTACTTGTTAAACACATACTGTGAGTATACTCGAACCCATTTTCATTTAACGCACTTTTGGGTATTACATACGTTCTCTATCAAAACACAACAACACACAACGCAGACACTTTTAACGCTAACCGTTTCCCCATGCTATACGTGTACTTTGAATGCTTGTACTATGCTATACAGTGTTACATTATACCGCCTCTAGCAACGATAGTACTATAGTTTGGACTCAGCACATGTCGTGGACAGGGGTTGCTAGGGATAACATCTCTTTACTTCACGTGTTCGCTGAACATGTGTCGCGCATACTCTACAACGCAGTCTTGTGGTTAAGTGTGAACATAGTTTTGATAGTTACTTGCATCGTCTGTTACGTGTTACATGCTGGTTATACGTCAAACGCTTTCACTACTATATGCTATTCAAACTTGTGTACTCACCTTTACATTTTATGTATTGACTTTATTTTAACGTATGTGACAGGTTGATAGGATGCTATGCTATGCTGTGATGAATCGAGTAGGAAGTCTAGAAACCCGCTAACTAAAATCTGAGTTGTCGGGATAGTATTTGTTTATGAGACTCGCTATCTGTAATGACTGTTATTAGTAGTATGGGATATTAACGTTAAATATATTGTCATTTAATAGTTGTTATGGATTCTCTTGAACAATCTGTTTCGCTCAGTGCCACGCCCCGATGTTTCCGCCATCGATTGGGGTGTGACATTATCTATTAAAATTAAACAATGAACACGTGTTAGTAAATAACCCAAATCACATTAACCGTACAACTCGAGACAGAACTCCAATGATTGAGTCAGGCAGAGCCTTGACATGCATTACGGAGTCCAAGATCAATCGGGTGTAACACGAGACAGAACTCCAACGACTGAGTCAGGCAGAGCCTTGACATGCGTTACGGAGCCCTAGATCGATCGTGTAGGGTAACAAGCAGGGTTATAATACTTACAACGAGGCAGAGCTTCGCTTTATATGGTATTATACCCGAGTATTATAATTACCTAGAGGATTGATATAGATTTCAGATTTTGAACAGTTTACAAATGAGGCCTGAAGCCTCTATTTATAGGCTGGTCGAGGGGCGGCTTGCGGCCCGCGAAGCCCCTCTCTTATTCTTTCGCGGCCCGCGACAAGTGTAGACTAGGCTGTAGGCTTGGCCAGTCAGCGAATATAGCCTTGCCAGGTGTTGACACGTGGCGGCATGAGTGTCCGGCAAGCAACTAGGGCTCGCGCCCCGCGAGAGACCAAGGGGGTCCGAGTCGCAGCCCGCGACAACCCCATATTTTTGTTTTTGTTTGATTTTTATAAATATTAAGGTATTTAAGGCCGTTTCTCGCATACGGGGTATATTTTTGGACGTTTAGGGTCACATTTAAGGGTTCAATGAGGTTGTTATATCATGTCTATGATATGTGAAACTGATGTATGAAACTGATATATGAAACTGATTATAATATTTGTTTGTTTTCAACTTCAATTGATAATGATGATGGTGGTGGTTATGAACACGAATAAATTAAGAGTTTATGCTAGTTTGGGGGACGAAGTGGAGGGTGATGGTGTTGAGGTTGGAGATGATGTTCAGAGGGTGAGGTGGTGGTGGTGGTGAAAGGTAGATGTGGTGATGATTGGGGAAGATGAATTTTAGAGGGTGGGTGGTGGGTCCCAAATCAATTTTAGATATTAATTATATTTATTTTAACCTTTTAGTTATTTATTTAACAGTAAGGATATTTAGGTCATTTCACACCCTCTTAACTGAAAAAACTAACCTTTATCCGCTTTAAAGATTATCCAAGACGAATTTATAAAACTTAAAGACTATAACTGTAATTTTAAAAATATAAGGAGTGAAATCTTAACAAAAACTATTCAGGCACTTTTCAAAAGAAAAAAAAATAATTTGATGATTTTTTTTAAATGAATGGTGTCTCTCAAATCTA
The DNA here is from genome assembly GCF_002127325.2 of Helianthus annuus. Classification (NCBI taxonomy): domain Eukaryota; kingdom Viridiplantae; phylum Streptophyta; class Magnoliopsida; order Asterales; family Asteraceae; genus Helianthus; species Helianthus annuus. Next base: position 12,011,569 of record NC_035448.2, on the reverse strand, counting down.
CCACCCCCAACTTGGACAAGAAAGCGCTAAAATGTTCTTTACCCAATCAAAAATCGACAACGATTTTGGCAAACCACTCTGGTTTTCCAATACCACCTGGTTTCCTGTCTCCAAATTCCCAAAATATTATTATTATATTTTTGTCATCATCATTTTATTATTATAAAACTATCTTTTTTAAGGAAAAGAATATCTTACCAAGATTTCTAAAAATAGACTATTCTTCTATATATATTTTACATTTTATATTTATATTCTAGTTAAATATACAGATGGACTACATGTTAAAGTCATATTATGGTTTTGATCCTAAGTTTAGAAATATGTTACAGACGTAATTTCTGTAATATATATATATATATATATATATATATATATATATATATATATATATATATATATATATATATATATATATATATATATATATATATTCATAGAAAAATAGTACAAACTAAAATGAAATTATTGATAAAAAGTAAATAATTAATTTACCAAAAACATTTGAAAGCGACGAGAACATAATATATAGCAACATATTTCCACTAATAGTTGTTATTAACTTATTATAACCATTTTTGGAAACTTCTCAATAATCGTTACTAATTTTTTTAACTGCTCTTTTTTTTTTATCGTAAAACTTTGGATTTTGGTTACATAACTTTTTAATTTATTTTTCTAAACAACCAACTCAAACATACTTTTTAAACCTATTTGGACCAATCCCGTAGTACCATCTAAATTATACACCAAAGTACCACAGAACCATAAAACACTGGCGGCCTTTACCCACAAATACCCATATCCATGGACCTCACCATTTTACTCCACCCACCAATCAGACACACCTTACCCCACCTTTGAGTCCGAGAGTCACATTTCCAAACCTTTACCATACCGCAAACCCAACCCGTACCAGTGCCCCCCGTCCACCCTTAATTCTTTAAACCTATTTGTTAATATACATCAATGTTCATCTTTGAACAAAAACCTCTTTACTCTATATCATAATACCAACTGTAATAATAATTATAGTAACGAAATTTATCTTTTTTTCACACGTGATGTAATTTGTGGACGGTGTGCATTAAAAACATATTACTTTTTTTTCAACAAATTCGTTGGAAAAGCTATGATATAAAATTGGCTATGATATAGAACAACAAGTGCTTTTCTTTGTGTGTGTGTGTGTGAGAGAGAGATATAGAGAGAGAAAGAGGAGAGAGAGAGAGAGGGAAAATGGGGAGAGGAAGAGTAACGTTGAAGAGGATAGAAAATAAGATAAACCGGCAGGTTACCTTCTCCAAACGGAGATCAGGATTGTTGAAGAAATCTCATGAGATCTCCGTCCTCTGTGACGCCGAAGTCGGTCTTATCGTCTTCTCTACCAAAGGAAAGCTCTGCGAATATGCTTCTAATTCCTCGTACGTACTCGCTCTTTATCTTTATTTACTTTCTGTGATTTCTTTAGTGATTTTGTTTTGTTTAAACTGGAGTTTTCTTTGTGATTTTATGCAAGATTCATCATGCACGGTTTTCTTCCGGTGTATTGAATGAAATCCGATCGTGATTTGTGTGGGATTACACGTTTGTTTGTGTGATTTTGAAAATTTTTGTATAATCGTGATGAGTTGATGCTGGAATGTGGGGTTTTGGGTTACTACTAAAATTGGGATATTATATTAGGCCACGTTTATATTCATATAAGGAAATAAAGCAAGTTCAGTGGTAGTGGTCTTATTAGGTAGCTAGGCCCTCTAACCGATGGGGCTCTCCGTCCTCTCATAGAAAATTTAAAGTTTGTTAGTTCACAAACTGTGTGTGGCCACGGAACGCCCTCTCTACTTCTTCTGTCCGTGGCCACAGACAGCCGTCCCTCTTTGTGTCGGTTGTTCTATGACAACGGACTAGTTGCTTCTCTCCTTCACTTCGGCTGCATCTCTCATCCTCTCACAAAACGTTTATACCTTCACATATTGTCGGTGGCCACAGTCCTCGCTGTATGCCGGTCGCCTCTCTTTACAGTGGCGGATCCAAGAATTTTTCAGGGGTTTCTTCTGGTAGTTTCTCACTATTTTTTTTTCTAAATCATACAAGGTTTCTATTAATTTTTTTTCCAAACCGAAACTGAAGGTATACCCCTTGATCCACCACCGTCTCTTTTCCACCTTTGCCATATCTTTCCTACACGTGGCCGGATCTCCCCTCCACACCCTATTAGAGATTCTCTAACTATTGTTTTGTTTAAAAAATATTTTTATTAAGGATTTTTTAAAGGGTTTTGAGACTTTGGATTCTGGGATAATTAGGGGCTAATATACATTCATTTCCTTTCAAATTTACTCTCTAAGCTTCCAATTAAGTCATGATCAAAATCAACAATTGAGCTTGTAATTGCTTTAGGGTTTCTAATTTTTATTTCTATTTCAAATGTTGATAAGAATATTTTCTTGTATGCCAACATAATATTACGTATTATTCTTACAGTGTTATAAATAGTTGAAATGTATTATTCTTACATGTTCATTTAGAACATATTTAGTTTAAGTTTAAAAATATAGTGAATGGTAACAAAAACATATTTTTGTAGTGGTAATGAAATATTATTACGAATTGTTTCGAAGTATAATATTATTTACTACTTACTCTATATTGTATATCTCATTACTCTATTAATTTGTTAACATTGCTAATTCATATCAGAAGACAAATTAACTAAATATGTGTTGTTTTAACTTAGTTATATTCATTTCATGGCTTTAAATTAATTATGAAGTCACCCAACTTTTAAAACTCGTCATACGGGTGGACTAGTAATACTATTGTTAAAATATGTCGAAATGTTATATCATCCATTTGGGCTTTCAGGTTTCAGGTTATTTATTGATTCATTGGGCTGATGAGGTATTTGGGCTTTGGGCCTGTGTTTGTTAGTTTGTTCTAATCAGTTGTGGTTGTTAGTGATTTGTTACAGGACTCAAAATATCTAAGGGGTGTATTTGTAACTTTGAGGGCTATTGCTGTCATTATGAGATACTTATGGATCTTGTTGCAAGTTGCGTTGTGCGAGGATATAAAAGGGCTGTGTCAGTTTAGAGAGATCTAGATCTCTCATTTTGTTCACTCTCATCATCTCTGTAATAGTTAGGGTTTACTGGTGCTTCACCGTTGTATCTTTGATTCTCTCATCTGTTAGAGAGATTTCAGTGTGTTGTTGGTATAGATGATCATCAGTGGATGATCATCAACTCTGGTTGTATCGTTCCATTTGTATCGATCTTACGATTGTAAGATCTTAGGGTTTGGGGGGCATTTTTTCTGGTTTGGGTAAATAAGAGTTTTTGGTCACGTTTTGTCGCTATATCTTGTTCATCTTTGTTGTTTTCTGTTGTTTCCATCATAATACCATTGTTTTAACATGGTATCAGAGCTCTATTAGCTCTTGGTGTTGTTGTGTCTTGATTTGTCCGCTGCGTTCTTGTCTGATTGTTGATATTTTTTTGTTTTTAGGGTTTCTGTCTTGGAAACTGGTGATTGAAGGCAGATCTATTCAGATCTGTATTCTGGTGCTTTATTTGCTGGTTTAACCCTAAGTTAGGGTTTGGTGTGTTGTGGAACTCCTGCGTTAGTCTCTGAAACTTTAGTGTTTCAGGGCAAACTAACCAGAAGAGTTCTTGCTTTGCTGGTATATTCTTAACCAGATCTTGTGGTTCTTGAAAATCACAGATCTGGTATTGTTGAAGATATTTGCACCCTCTGTAAGATCGTTCTTATCCCTTGTTTTTACTTTTGTTGGATTAGTTGAAGTCGGGGTAGTGAGGACCGGCACATATTTGTTTGTTCTGTATTCTGTTGATATTGGTTGTTTTCTAGGGTTAGTGTGTGGCTCCTGAGTAAAGGCTTGTCCAGGCACCTTTTGAGTGACGAACCTGGAATCTGGTCCCTGACTCAGTTTCGCCCTTGGTTGTTTGTGTTATCTGTTTTGTTTGTTGATAGTTGTTGTTGTGTAATTGTTGGTGTTATTTGCTTGTTTTTTCTTTGATTGTTTGTTGCATTATGACTGGTGGTGAGGGAACTTCTGTTACCCTGATCAGTAAGCTTGACATAGGAGATCCACTGTTTTTACATCCTAGTGACTCAAGTGCTTTAACCATTGTTAGTATGAAATTAAAAGGCACTGAAAACTATTCTGTGTGGTCCAGTGCAATGAAACTTGCACTGGAAGCAAAGAATAAGTTTGGTTTTATAAATGGTAAATGTGTAAAACCTAAAGATAATGAGGTTCTTGCTGCACAATGGGATAGGTGTAATTCAGTGGTTCTAACTTGGTTACTGAATTCTATATCTGATGAGTTGTTTTTAGGTCAGGTCTTTTCCAAACTTGCTTCTGAAGTTTGGACAGATCTAAAAGAAACCTATGATAAAGTAGATGGTTCTGTTGTCTATGATTTGTACAAAAAGATTAATTGTATCTCTCAAAACGGTAGTTCTGTGGCTGAGTATTACAACAAGCTGACAACTATGTGGAAGCAGTTTGATGCAATGGTGCAACTGCCTTCATGTTCTTGTCAGGCTGCCAAGAACTACAATGATTTTACAACCTTAATCAAATTAATGCAGTTTCTCATGGGTCTTGATGATGTATATCAACCTGTGAGAACAAACTTGTTGACAAGAGAACCATTTCCTTCCGTTAAGGCTGCCTTTGCTTTGATATCTAGAGAGGAGTCTCATAGACTCACTAGTAGTAGTTCTAAAAGTCAGTCTGTTTCATATGTTGCAAAGTCAAACCCTCCAACTCAAAATACATTTAGGAGAAATTTTAAAGGTTCAAATTCAAATCTAAAATGTACCCATTGCAACATGCTTGGTCATACTGTTGATCGTTGTTTTGAGATCATAGGATATCCTCCTGGTATGAGGAAAAGAAATACAGGACAGTTTGCTAGAAATAACAATAGTTCTAACAATGTTAGTAATAATAAATCTGGTGTGTCTGTTAATTCATCTAGTTCTGTTGGGTCTGCTATGCCATTTACATCTGAGCAGATAGCAAAGCTGTTAGATCTTGTGAGTGAAAAATCTGGGGGTGAACAGTCAAAGGCAAATATGGGAGGTGAGTTGGTTAATATGTCTAAGTCTTTTGGTAGTTATATGTGTTGTTCAAGTAGTGTAAATTTTGAAATTCAATATAACTGGATAGTTGATTCTGGGGCTAATCAACACATGATTAGAACTGATAAAGACATGTTTAATTGTGTGGATGTTTCTGAATGTGGCTTGACTGTTGGTCATCCTAATGGTACTAGTGTAAAAGTTATAAAGATTGGTGAATTAAAATTGATTAATAATGTTGTGATAAAAGATGTTTTTTATGTACCTGATTATAGTGTAAATTTGCTATTTGTTCATAAACTAGCTAGAGACAATGGAATAGCTGTTTTGTTTAATGAGGACAATTGTATGTTACAGGATTTGAAATCAAAGAAAATCCTGGTGATTGGTAAACAAGAGAATGGTCTTTACATGATTGGTAGAAATGGTAATTCTGTGAATACTTGTTTTAACAGTGTGTTAATGTCTAATATGTGGCACAGTAGGCTTGGTCACCCTTCAGATCAAGTTCTGGCTGTTTTAAAAGGTAATTTAGGTATTAAATCTGTTCAACATGGTCCATGTGAAATATGTCACAAGTCTAAACAAGTTAGGGTTCCTTTTCCTCTTAGTGAACATAAGTCTAAAACTGTTGGTGATTTAATTCATTTGGACTTATGGGGTCCATATAAAGTTAGTAGTTATGAAGGTTATAAATATTTTTTGACTGTGGTGGATGATTATTCAAGAGCTGTTTGGTGTTATATGTTAAAAAATAAAACAGAGGTCTTTGAAAATGTTAAAGATTTTTATGAACTAGTGTTTACTCAGTTTAAGAGTAAAATTAAAGCTTTTCGGAGTGATAATGGTACTGAATTCGTAAATAATCAGATGGTCAGTTTTTGTAATAGTAAAGGAATTATACACCAAACGTCTTGTTCATATACACCACAGCAAAACGGTATTGTTGAACGTAAACATCGACACTTTTTAAACATAGCCAGAGCTTTGATGTTTCAGGGTGGCTTACCTTTGAGATTTTGGAGTGATTGTGTTCTGACTGCTGTTTACTTGATTAACAGGCTTCCTACGTTGGTTTTAGGTGGTAAGAGTCCTTATGAGTGTATGTTTGGTTTTAAGCCCTCTTTAGAACATCTGAGAAATTTTGGTTGTTTATGTTTTAGTACCATTCTAAATGAGTCAGATAAGTTTGCTTATCATGCTGATAAGTGTGTGCTAATTGGATATTCTAATACTAAAAAGGGTTATAAACTTTGGAGTTTAGATGAGAAAAAGGTGTTTTTTTCTAGAGATGTGAAGTTTTATGAACATGTTTACCCATTTAAATCTAAGTTTGTAACAGATAAATCTGTTGTTGATAAAGGTTTAAATCATATAAACTTTTTTGACTCATATGAAATGTTAACAACTGAATTTTCTCAAAATCCCAATGATGAAGAGGGTATTGCTGAGCCTCATGGTACCATCAGTGATGATCAGCAACCGGTTCCTTCTACATCTGCCACTCCTAGTTCGATTGAGTCGAGTCATGGCTTAGGTTCTAGTGTAGAAAGTAGTGTTAGAATGGAGTCTGGGAGGGCAGAGGACACTGTGGTACCAACTGATGAGGTCCACCCATCTGAGGGGAGTGTTTCTGATCTTAGGAGATCATCTAGAAACACTGTTTTACCAAAACGATTTGATGACTTTGTTCTTAATAGTAATGTTAAGTATGACATAGGGAAGGTTGTGAGTTATAATTGCTTGTCTGCTGAGAATTATTGCTTTACTAGTAAGTTGAATAAGTTGAGTGAACCCAGTTCTTTTGGTGAAGCATCCAAAGATTCAAGGTGGGTTGATGCCATGAATCTTGAGATGGAGGCTTTACTTAGAAACAATACATGGGAAATAGTTGATTTACCTGTGGGTAGAAAACCTATAGGTTGTAAATGGATATACAAAATAAAGTATAAAGCAAATGGTGAGGTTGAGAGATACAAGGCCCGTTTAGTGGCGAAAGGTTACAGTCAACGTGAGGGCCTTGATTTTGGTGAAACGTTTTCACCGGTAGTCAAAATGGTAACTGTTAGATGTGTCTTGAGTATAGCTGTTCAAAATGGGTGGACATTGTTCCAACTTGATGTGAATAATGCTTTTTTATATGGTGCTATATCTGAAGATGTATACATGACACCTCCTGAGGGATATTTTACAGAAGGTAAAAATAAAGTGTGTAAATTAATTAAATCGCTTTATGGTTTAAAGCAAGCGCCTAGAAAGTGGAATGAAAAACTCACTAGTGTGTTATTATCTGTTGGTTTTGTGCAAAGTGTTTGTGATCATTCTTTGTACACATTGTCTAAAGGTTCTGTGTTTATCATTTTATTAGTGTATGTGGATGACATTGTGATAACAGGGAATAATAATGATGAAATTGGAAAAATAAAACAAATGCTTAGTGATGCCTTTCATATTAAAGACCTGGGTATACTTAAGTATTTCCTGGGGATTGAGGTTTTATATGGAAAACATGACCTGTGTTTAAGTCAACGGAAGTATTGTTTGGAGTTATTGAGTGAATATGGTTATTTAGGTTGTAAGCCTGTATCAACTCCGATAGAGTTGAGCAGTTTAGTTAACTCAAAAACTGAAAGTAATACTGATAGTGTTGTAGATACTACTAATTACCAAAAGTTAGTTGGAAAACTGATCTATCTGTCGTTGACTCGTCCTGATATTAGCTATGCTGTTCAGTTCCTAAGCCAATTTATGCATAGTCCTACAGAAGGACATCTTAGAATTGCCTTGAGGTTGTTGAGATATTTAAAGTCCAGTCCTGGGTTGGGTATTGTGTTTAAAAAAGGTGTAGATTTGTTGTTAACATGTTATGCTGACTCGGACTGGGCAAAGTGCCTTGTCAGCAGAAAGTCTGTAACTGGGTTTTGTGTTTTCTTAGGATCAAACTTGGTATCCTGGAAAAGCAAAAAACAGAGTACAGTATCTAGGTCTTCAGGTGAGGCTGAATACAGGTCTATGTGTTCAGCCACTTGTGAACTTGTTTGGCTTGTTAATATTCTAAGTGAGTTAAAAGTTAACTGTAAGTTACCTATTCAGTTGTTTTGTGACAGTAATGCAGCTATTTCTATAGCTGCAAATCCTGTCTTCCATGAGAGGACGAAGCATTTTGAAATTGATCTGTATTTTTTAAGAGAGAAAATATCTTCTGGGTTTGTGAAAACTGAGAAGATTGATGCTGAAGGTCAATTGGCTGATGTTTTCACTAAAGGGTTAAATGTTAATCTTCATAGTTATTTTTGTGAAAAACTTGGGCTGGCAGATTGGTTTAAGCCAAATGGATGAAGGGGGGATGTTAAAATATGTCGAAATGTTATATCATCCATTTGGGCTTTCAGGTTTCAGGTTATTTATTGATTCATTGGGCTGATGAGGTATTTGGGCTTTGGGCCTGTGTTTGTTAGTTTGTTCTAATCAGTTGTGGTTGTTAGTGATTTGTTACAGGACTCAAAATATCTAAGGGGTGTATTTGTAACTTTGAGGGCTATTGCTGTCATTATGAGATACTTATGGATCTTGTTGCAAGTTGCGTTGTGCGAGGATATAAAAGGGCTGTGTCAGTTTAGAGAGATCTAGATCTCTCATTTTGTTCACTCTCATCATCTCTGTAATAGTTAGGGTTTACTGGTGCTTCACCGTTGTATCTTTGATTCTCTCATCTGTTAGAGAGATTTCAGTGTGTTGTTGGTATAGATGATCATCAGTGGATGATCATCAACTCTGGTTGTATCGTTCCATTTGTATCGATCTTACGATTGTAAGATCTTAGGGTTTGGGGGGCATTTTTTCTGGTTTGGGTAAATAAGAGTTTTTGGTCACGTTTTGTCGCTATATCTTGTTCATCTTTGTTGTTTTCTGTTGTTTCCATCATAATACCATTGTTTTAACAACTATCAATTTAATGACCGGTCCGGTTATAAAACTAGTGGTTCAACGTGCGTGCCGGTCTCAAAAAGCCGGTCAGGGAGGCCGTCAGCGGTGCTTTTACTGTATGGGGGTAGACACGCCAAACGCTTATACTGTAGTTGCACCTATGCATATCGAGGCATCGTATAACGAGATGCTCATCCTTTGCATTTCTGCTCGTATCCGTTTAATTGTCACTCACTCCTCTTAGTCTTTTAGCGTTCCTTGCATAATAATCAAAATTTTGTTTTTAGAGTTTAAAAGTTAACTTGTTGAATTTAGGAATTCTTGTTAGGATAGCAAAAAATGGGCCAGGTTACGAAATGGGTCGGGTGAAAAAAACAAAAAATGATGATAAAGTAAAATGTAGTTATTTAATATAACCGAGTATATGTCATTAAGGGGTTGATTGTTTAGCTCTTAATGATTTGGACTTCTTATTAGTTCAGCACTTAATGGTTCAGACTGTTTGTTTCGCGAGCAGATGTCTGAGTGGTTCAGACAATTGCCTCTGAATAGTTAAGCATAATACTAAATTTGAATGGTTAAGATCTCTAATCTGAATTGGTTAGACATTTACCTTTGAATGGTTAAGCATTATACCGGGTCTTAATGGTTCAGACGTCTTACTAGTTTAGCACTTAATGATTCTGACCTTTTAATAGTTTAACACTTAACCATTTAGAAGTTGTCAAACAGCTCCTAAATCTGATATAACACGCATATCTTCTCCGTGTTCTCATTTTTTTGAAAACGCACAATGATATATTCATTAATAACATTGACAATTCTATATTTTCTAATACACTTCAAGCGTTCAAAAATCCTTTAACTAAGTGGTTGAGAAAGTCTTTTTTAACTAAAGTTGTACGGAATTCTATTCCGCTCGTGTCGTGAGTATGCCCATTTAGCACCTGGCCCACTACCAGACGTAAACCCATTTATACGACCAAACGTTTGGAAAAAATATCCCAATTGGATTGACGTTGACGGTTGACCCGCGTGAGTGTGACAATTTAGCTAATTTATATACTTGTACAATATATGTACTCTATTAATGTTATATACGTAGCGTGAGATTTATTGATGAACACTTAAAAAGTAGAAAAATCAGGGAACAGTACATTTAACATGTTAAATATATTTTAAAAATTCAAATTAACATGTTAAAAATCATTTTTGTAAAAAAAAAAAAGTTTAACCCTTTTGAATTGTTTTTTAAACTTTTTTTTTATTTTTTTTTGGTTTTTGAATTTTTTATTAAAAAATGTTTCTACATGTATTTATAAGGAAAGCGCCGATTTTTTTTTTAAATTGATTTTTAACATGTTATGTTAGATTTTAAACATATTAAATGCATGGTTCCTCAGTTCTCTACTTTTTTAGCGTTAACCCTCTCCTATACCTACATATGTTATTTAGTAGTGGTTAAGGTTAGTGTAAAACGGACATTTTTATGCAATGTGTAAAAAGTCTATATAGGCATGGTGTTTTAAATTTTAGGTATGGTGTTTTATATTCTTTTGATATGGTATAATATAGAAAAAATATAAAACACCATATGTATTCTAGGCATTTATTTTAAAACACACCGATTAAATTCTTTGCATAATGTTTTAGATTTCATACCAAGAATACATTTAATTATGTTTTAAATTATTACGTTTGGTATTTTCTATATAATATCATGCCAAAAGAATATAAAACATCATACCTAAAATTTAAAACACTATGCCTACATAGACTTCTTACACTTGGTATAGACTGATCTTATACTTTGTAGGAAAAATGCACATTTTACAGGAACCCTTAGCATTTAGTAATTATAAATTCCAGTATAAGTTATTTATTTAATAGCCAGAAAATATTGTTTTCCTTAATTTTACATATTTTATTTATTTATTTATTTATTTATTTATTTATTTATTTATTTATTTATTTTTTAAAGTTATGGAGTACTACGTTTTGGATCATCTTGGCATCATCTATGTATGTTAAAAGGACGTAACTAACTTTCATGAACATGTGCAATGTTTCATGAGAAGGTGAAGCACCGGTGCACCGGTTAATTATAGATATTAGATATAATACTATTTCATGGTCATAGAAATGTTTGAGATTTATGGACTACACAAAAATCAACCATCATAACATGCAACCTTTTACAAGCTTTACTTTGATGTATACAAGTTTTATTATGATCATAAACAGAATGGAAAGGATACTTGAGAGATACGAAAGATACTCGCATGCAGGGACGCAACATACTTCAACAAACATCGAATCGCAAGTATGTCAAGCTGTTTAATGTTCAAACTTCTTGCATAACTGTTTTCTTTCTAATCAAATTCTTGTAGGGAATCTCGACTATGGGTTATGCCAACCTTAAAGCTAGAATTGAGCTTTTGCAGAAAAGAGAAAGGTACTTCAGCACTTGAAACACATGTACAAGTGTTTGATTAAGATTTTGTAAAAAAAACATGTTTTGTTAACAAAGCATGTTTTTTTGTTTATACTTTTTAGGCATTTAATGGGAGAAGAACTTGATTCTCTAAGTCTCAAAGAGATTCATAATCTAGAGCAACAAATTGATACAAGTCTTAAACACATTAGGCTAAGAAAGGTATGTCGCATCTTCTTCATTTCTTTTCATGTTAACAAGTATTAAGCACCCCCGCGTTGCGGCGAGGGCGAACACTAATGCCACACTACTGCCAGCGACCACCGACACTGGAGTTGCAGCGTGTTAATGCGAAGAAATTAAACCGAAACGTAAAACATAGAATAAAATAACTAAGTTGATCTATGACTCGCGCGTTACGATGAACCCACGTCTATTTTTCCCGTTTGACAGGTTCATCATAATCTATATATAATAAATATCATTACCACTATACAAACCATAATGCATACATTAAAACAACCATTGCATCAATATGTTGCAAATTATATTTATACAAGATTTTGGCTAAATTAATTAGATTATTATAAATAATAATAATTTACAAGAAAAAAACAACACAACTTGCAACAAAGCAATGCATGAAACACCATATTAACACATAGTACAATATCTTAATGTTAAAACCTAATGCAAATTAATAGTATATAAATTAGTGAGATTTAAACTGTTATTTGCAGAATCAGCTAATGCTTGAATCAATTTCTGAGCTCCAAAATAAGGTACGCCGGTTTTTTCATATTCGTTAATAAGCAAAATTTTGTTAAGTAGGTAGGTTCAAGATTTCATATCTGAATACCCTGCTAACCAGTGGGACCAGATAAAGCACAACTTATGTCGGACAAATGGTACAAGCCACTAAACCTAAACAAAATGAAACTTTAAATGCATGCAGGTCAAAAAGAAGGAGAAAGAAGCAACCCAACATGAGTTAGAACGACAGACCCATGAGATGATGCCTTCAATTCATGTTGACATGTTATGCAACCGGTATTGTTACTCTTTTTTTTTTTTTTTTTTTTTTTTTGAATTTGCTTTTTGAAGTCATGAAATATAAGTAGTTGAATAGACACCGACAACTGAGGCGTGAGCAATTGTTACACAGCAGCGATATGTGTCAGGCAGGAGGTGATGGTGAAGTAGAAGAGAACCCGAGAGAAGGTCAACCGTCAATAGTAATGCCAGCTTGGATGGTTCAACACCCGACGAATAAGTAAAACACTTATATAATGAGTTTTGTTGTTGGTAATGTGATATATGGTATGCAGTAACTATAAACAATGCCCCTATGTTTATGGGTTGTAAGATGATAAAAGTTTGTCAAGTTCGAATTTAGCTTTCATTGCCTTTATACATCGTAATGCCCACTATCAAATCCTAAATCTACTACACAATACTCTAATACTACCAGTTACAAGGGTCTTACAAAACACATCAAATAGCCCATTAAATTGTCGTTTTATATTGGTTGATATATGTATACCCATTAAATTGGTTGCTTAACGGGTACTACTAGAATAATGCATATGATATAGAAACAACGAAGTAGGTGAAGTGAGGTCTGCATATATTCTTGACTCAACGAGTGTTATGCGTGCTCCTCCAACTTGGGTTTCTCCTCCTTTTAATCGCTTTAACTTTCTAAATATAATGCAATTACTTCATTAATCAATTTTCACAGTTTCGGTAATAAGACGTTTCTTTGTTTTGATTTCGGTTTACAACTCGTCTTTGTGTTTCGATTATTATTAATTTATGCACCCAGTCAGATCTCAGACCTTGAATTTTAATATTATTATATAGATAGTTTATTTGATTGTGATTTATGTAAAAAATAACACATCACACATTTTGAGTTTCGACAAACTCATTGTTATTAAATATTCAGTTATATATATTTTTGAAATTTTTAAATATGTTTATTTATGGCATGTATCTAAATCAATTTCAATCATACCTAATCTGTAATTATCATTTATTAACTACCTAAAAGATTTTATTATGTTGGTAATCTTACTATCTACTTATATATAAAAGGAGTAGTGCTGATGTAAGTTTGTCTACGTGTCAAATTTCCAGCTATGCCACATAGCCTTTGCTGATGTCATAAATCACATTAAAAATCTAATATATTGTATTAACTTTTTAATTAATATATTTAATTATATTGACTTTAGATTCAAAATTCAAAATTTGGCTGTAAATTCAAAATTCAAACAATATCCTATAAAACCTTCTTTTTAATTTCTCCTATCAACTCTCAGCTCTCTCTCTCAAAGCCCTAATTTTTCTCTCCTCACAATCGGTAGGTCAAGCACACAATCAGATTCAAAATTCGATCACTTTTGAAGATAGAAAAGTTTCTTCCTTATTCTCGTCTCATTTTCTTCATTACATTTCATATTCTGAAACTCAACAACTCGATTTTGCTGCATCAGATTCTGATCAATTGTCAAGTCTTCGTTGTGGATGAAATCAACAAGTCAACGCCATAGTTTCCATCCACTAAACAGAGGACAAGGAAGCTTATGGTAGCACACATCCGGCGGTGGTGGTCGTGCAAGAAGAACAGAGGCGTCGACTGCGGGTAAGTCTCGCACCTCCGATTTAGTTATCAAAACAGTAAATCGATGTTATAAGTCTCGCACCTCCGATTTGATCTCATGAGATATGTTGATTTGTAGTTGTAAATCAATGTTTCCCTGATTTTTGATTCGCTAATTTTAAGCCCTAATTTTTTTCAACTTTTGCTCTAATTGAAGGATATTCACATCACATGAGTTTTTGTAACAGGGATTATGATGCGGAGAGTGAAAGGCAGTAGCAGGTGGAGGAGTTTTACAAGATGAACCACATTAACCAAACATATGAATTTGTAAGCACTCAATGAAATTATTATTATTTAAATTTTCTTTAGTGTTGTGAAAGTATGGTAAATAAAATGAAATTTTAATGGTGAGAATGTAGGTGAAGAAGATGAGAGAGGAGTATAAGAAACCGGATAAAGTGGAGATGAGTGTCTGGGAGTGTTGTGAACTGTTAAATGAAGTTGTAGATGATAGTGATCCTGAGTTGGATGAACCGCAAATCGAGCATTTGCTGCAGACAGCTGAAGCTATTAGGAAAGATTATCTAGATAAAGACTAGCTTCATTTGACTGCCCTTATTCATGGTATATCTATATGTTAATATCGTATATATATATATAATATATATATACACACACACACACATATAGCATACTACATATTGAAGAGGTATAAGCAAGAGTTTGCTTACACTTGGCAGAGGTATAAATACATTAGTGGTGGTGTCAACCGCGGTGATGGAGGCTGTTGGTGCATTTGGACAGTCTGGTGCTGGTAATAATTGGGCGAAAGGTCACTATATTGAAGGTGCTGAGTTGATCCATTTGGTTTTCGAAGTTGTTCGTAAGAAAGCTGAGAATTGTGATTCTCTACAAGGTATAAGTTGACTGTTTGTATGAATAAGTCGTTGATTTTGTGTATGAGTTTCACAATAAGTGTGTTTTATATAGTGATATGTGATCGTTCATATATTTTAAATTATAGATTGAGTTAAAAGAAGTAAGATGTTATATTTGATTACAGTGGAGAACTATAGATGAGATTAATCTAACCAGGTTCAGTTTCTCACCTTAATTTGTGGTTATGTTATGCATATATGAAGCATAATCATATATGTAGGAGTGTTTATCGGTTCGGTTTTCATGTTATTCGGTTTGTATGGTTTGAAAATCTACCCAACAGAAACCGAAAATGTAATCAAACCGAATTCCAGAAGTTCAAAACCGAATAATGTGATTTATTTTATTTTTAAATTTTTATTATTATTTCTTATTGGTTGGTTTGAACTAAATAAGATTGGGTTAAAAGTGTAATTAGATTGGACTAAATTAGAAAAAAAAACATTATTTGATATTCGGTTTCTTCTGCTAACTCAGTTCAACCAAATTCAGGTTTCTGAGAATCGAAAACTGGATAAGAACCAAATATGTAATTCGGTATGATTTAAAAATGGGTCGTTTCTGATCAGTTGAAGCCGAATAATGAGCGTCCCTACATTCAAGTGTCTAACATTGCAGATTCCGATTCTCATTGCAGGCCTTCAGGTGTGCCATTCACTTGTAGGTGGCACAAGTTCAGGCATGGGGACTCTTGATTTCAAAGATCAGAAAGGAATATCGTGACCGAATGATGCTTAAATTCTCTGTTTTCCCTTCACCAAAAGTGTCCGATACTGTCATAGTGTATTTTGACTTTAAATATGACCAAAATGACTTATTTTGTCTTTTGTTTCCAGTTTGCAGCATCAATGATGGTTTTCTGGTTGTCAATTTACATTTTGCAAATTCACTTTTATTGAAAGTTTTGCCCCATCAATATTTCTTCCAAGTTGAGGTATATATTTTGTGATATTAAACATAAAAATAATCTGATCTATTGCTTGAATTTTAATAAAGATTTTGCATGATCTTCCCGGTTCAGGATGATGAATGGTGCATCGGTTTTCAGAACAGCAACCTTAAAGAAAAAAACGGAAAGGTACTAACTTTGTTAGGAGGTAGTGTTTATTTTCTTCTGTTAACAACTAAAACGAGTCAATTTGGGTCGAGGAAAAACGGGCTGGGTCGAGTTGGACCGTCAACCATTTACTTAATCTCATAAATAACTTAATTTGATGACTGTTATTATTATAGCAGCAAATGTTTTGAATAAATCATTTTAAGAATTTTGTAAAACTTGATCATTTCATGGGAATATCTCTTTTTAGCCGAGCTTTTCAATTTTACCCCAATGAACCTGCCTCACATAAATCGATGAATTTGGCTCCTGTATAGTGTGTTTCATTTTTGGTTCAGTTGAACCAATTTTATTTAATTTTATCCCAATGGAATCTGAATTACCAAGTGCCTTTTGACTTATAGAAATCAAAGTTAGATTTCTTCAAAATAAAATATGAGCATATATTTTATTGCTTTTTTAATTTAAAAAATGCTTTCGATTCATACACTTTGTGTAGATCAAAACTAAAAAAAATAGTATTTCCTTCTACAATCAATGCAATTCTTGTCAGTTGTGAAGTTAGAATAGACACCTTTGACTCCTGAAAGTCAAATCTGAACTATATGAATATTTGAGCAGCATCATTTTAATTAGGTGTGGATTAGTATTGGGTTTAATCTGAAATTTGTATAAATTTTCTTTTCTATATACAGATATTGTTCTATCAGATAAGTTGGTTACATACGATATGGAGAAAAAAGTAATCGGATGGACTGTTATGACTGTAAGTACAATGTTTCGGCTGACCAGTTTAACCCGCTTAATTAAACGGTTCATGTCTCGGGTTGACACATTTAATCCATTTAATTAGATAGGTTGATATGGCCAACCCGTATGGTATGAGATCCAAAGTAATCATGCTTGTGTGACTGATATTACATGCATCGAAATTGGTACATTGCACTATTGCCGTAATTTTGTCAGTTTACACTTAGGTCATTGGCTTAGTCTTTTACACTGGTATTACATGCATTGAAATTGGTTTTCGTCTTTCATTATGATTTTAGGTATGGTTTTCGTCTTTCCAAAACCTTAGAAAGTTGGTTAGCTGAGAGCAAGTCGGTATGTGTTTGAAGAACCTATAACAAAACAAAAATTCAGCATTGAAAACAAAACCCAAAAAAAATTGAAAAGACGAAAACCATACCTAAATTCATAATGAAACAGACGCAGGAGGGTTGTAGACAAACTCAACGACTGAAGCAAATCAAGATACATACAAGCAAGAATTTAAGAAATATAATCAGAATATATATGTGGATGACTCAAAACAACCATGTGTAAGATACTATGATCACCATCAACTGTAACTAACAAAAAATCATTAAAATGCTAATAAAACATTAGAATCAATTGATCAAACAACTAAACTTCGGTCTATAAGACTACCATATTTGAGTGCTGCTGCCACTAATGGAGCTTTCGACTTTAGCCCTAGAATATATACAACTACCAAACAATCTTAACTTAATCCAAATTGAGAAAAAAGTTACTCAGGTTAGTTGAAACTGTTTGGCTTCCAAAACTATTAAAGAAGAAAAATAAATGAAGATTAAACAGTTTGATTGAAATGAAGGAACTTGATCCTTAAATCTAAAAGTCTAAAACATAAACTACAATGTTAAATCAAACATAAATGAACAAATCTTCATGGAATTAAAAGTGTCTCTTTATCTTCAAACTCATAAAAAGAAGTAAAAATAAACCGTGATAAGAAAAATTAATACGATTAAAATATAAAGTATTAAAAATGAAACAATTACATATAAAAAAGAAAACTAATCAGACACTTAAACTCTAATAGCAAGAATCAAGAAACTTTAACTTCAACTCCATGGAGCACTGAACCTCTCGATGTATGTCATTGATCTTTCTCATGAACTCCAGGTCTCTATCTCCACACTCTATATTACTCGCAACACACAGGTCACGAACGGAAGTAGTCGACATCGCCCTCAGGTCTCTCGAAACCTGGTCTCTTGTCAGCAGACCAAGTTGCAGTCCGTTAAAACACCTCTTCAACTCTTGAAGAGTAGATCTATCAACAAAAATTTGCTCTTCGATTTGTTTAATAAAGCGTTGCTTGAAATCGTCAGATTGTGCAGAAGTATATGACTCCATTTTAATATATTTATAAGAACTAAGGGAAAACAATAACAGTTGCTCTTCTATTTCACTGAATGAATCTGGGTATGATGAAACAACATTTGAATTGGCAATGGTATTATATTGAATATGTAACAGCCCAAAGGTCAGATTTAAATGCAACCATTAAATAAAAATTTATATTTAAAAACCTTGTACATTTAATGATTTAAGAGTGAAAAACGTGTATATAAGAGATGTCTTTTCATTTACCGTATCAAATATTTTAATGCAAAACCTTTGAAAAATGAGTTTTCATAGAAAAGCAAGTAAAATTAAATATCTAGAAAACCAAAGAACAAAATTTTAACTACCAGACCTTTGAAAAATGTCTCTTCATTTACCCTATCAAACATTTTAAACACTATAAAGGATCATGATTAGTTTACTTGAAAACATCAAAACTTCATTTTTAAAAAACCGTTCATCCTAAAACACTCACACTCTTTCTAAATGGCAAGCAAAACCTTCTACCACTGGTCGGATACTACCGATCTTAAAATTGAATTTTCAAGATGGTCACTCCAAGAACAGAGAAAAGATGAGGAACTCAACAAAAAAGTTGATATGGTGAGTGATAAATATTATAAGCAAACCTGGAGTAGCATTGCACTGCTGGATGAAGTTGTCTGTTCTACTCCATCAGAGTTTAAAGAAAAAGCAGAAGAGTTTATCACACATCTGTTGAAATATGATTAGAAGACCTGTGATATGCTAGCTGATCTGCAAATTAAAACAAAAAATGAAATTGAATGGAAGAAGGCGAGAGTCATAGATATCCTAGGAAGTGTTTATTGTAATGTGTAATTTTTAATATTTTTCAAAATCAGAATTTTGTAATACTATTTAATATCGCATGAAGAAAATTCATCAAAACAACTTCCAAATACAAAAGAATCCAAACAGATATCACTGAAAACCACAATGAAACGCAATTTTTTTTCCACAAACTCAGTAAACTAACATAACCATCTTACCTTTTGAAATCGATGGAGGAAGGGAGCATCTTCAAATCGATTATTGACAGGAACAAAACAAAAAGGGCGATCTGACCTATAATTGTTGCCATGGAAGAGGGAGGAGTTTTAGGTTATCTGTAGATTGGGGGAAAGAGAGCGTGCAAAAAGACATAGGTATGATTGGGGGAAAGATTTGGCCCAATGAATATTGTTGCAGAAATATTAATTAGTCTTGGTTATTGTTTAAAAAAGTTCAATTAAAAAGATTTGGCCCAATGAATATTGTTGCAGAAATATTAGTTAAGTTATCTCCTCGTTGAAGGTGAAGATAGCAAATGTTCCAAAAAAATGTATAGCTTTAAAGGTATTTTAACTTAGATTCTAAAAAATTTGTGTTACTAACAGTTTGAGATGTTCAAATATATTAATAATAGTTTAAATTCTTAAAGTATATTAATAATAATTTAGCATGTTAAGATATAATAATAGTTTAACATCTTAAAGTTGAAGTTGGTGAAGTAGAATGCAGGAATAGAGACAACAATAGAAGACGAAAGCAAGGTACATTTGACAATGAGATGCCACTTCATGTTAAAGAGTAGGGGGTGTTAAAATATGTTAATAATTGTAACATAAAACCATTTATGAGTATAGTATCATATACATCTATGTATAATTTTTTATATCAATAGATTTATATGTATTTCTTTTATACAACCTGTGTAGCACACGGAAACTTAAATTATTTTAAATATATAATGTAACAAGTTGCATTAAATATGTGCCTTTGTGTTCTTGAAACAAGTTTTTAGGACCTGTGTGTTGATGAGAATTAATTTAAAATGCATTTTATAATTTTCACATGTTGCATTTTATAATTCCATCATTTGCTTTTCCAGATATTGTCGTATCAATTCGGCACTTGGTTCTTTAAGGTGCTCCTTGATCCAACTTCTTCTCAAGTGATCCAACTCTTTGTGCTTCTAATGTCCGAAAAGACCTGGTAGGATATCTCTAACTCTTCATTACTTATAATATGCATTTATAGATGTTAAAAACTGCTATCTTAATCACCATTGCTGAATTTGGTTTGTGCATAACTGCATATGAACTACTTGATGAAATGACTTATAAAAAAATAAATCTAATTCAAAAGCACCTTATTTTAGTCTATCATTGTTATGATATTATAAATATCTTTACCAAGGAGTCTAATACCATATTTCGCTACAAGTGAAAACTTGCTTCCCGGAATGTTCATGAAGGTTTTCTTCTCAATCCGACCCGTTTTGGCCCGTTACGCAACCTGCTATTTTTCCAACTAACTCGAAATTATGCAATCATATGATGATGAAGAAACGGACTGGAAACGAGCTCAAGATATGATTAAGACTACCAGAAGAGGAAAAGTAGAATTGATAAGCTGTACCAGCAATGATTTGTAGTAAGTGTTCATAAAACCGAGTTTGTTGACCTGGCAACCTTAAACGAGTGGGATCATGATTTTGGAACTTGGTCCCCAGCTTGAACCATATACCTTATGTGACGCCTGGTAACCATATACTTTATCCCAAAAGCACTGCCAAAAGCAGGGTAACTCTAAAATTCCAGCCCAAATTTAATAGCTTGTATGCATTTTTACTTGTAAAGTCAAGGCCAAGAATTCTTAAAATCAAATAAAATTTCTTTCTTTCCTTTTACCTAATCTTTGATATGATCTATGACAGCTCCTATGTGACACTGAGCACGAAAGCAGAGGTGGAGCAGAAGAAGCCCACAAAACCGGAGAAAAAACCGAGCGTACCTGGTTATATCTTAAGTGTAGCAGCAGCAACAACTTTTAGACATTTTTAAGGTTAATCCAAAGATGAAGTTGTTGCCATTAAGGTTCAGGCAGCTTTTCGGCGTTTCTTGGTAATGTTTTCTGCGTAAATTATGTTTAAAATTGTTATATCATTGCATTTTAAAAATGCTAATACAAAGATTTTGGTTGTTATTAGGCACGAAGAAAGTTGCGAGCTTCCAAAGAGCATGTGAGGTTAAGAGTGTTAATTCAAAGCTATGCAGTCATAGCGCTGCAAAATCAAATAGCGGTCAAGGCCCGCTATACGATATATAGATTATAGCGGTGCTATAGAGGATAGCGGTAATTTTTGTACCATGCATAATTTATGAAACAGCGGTCATAGGCGGTGTTCCATGGTGGTGTTTATTTAAATAAGCAAATATTGCATATAGGTTTTTGATTACGATATGGACTGAAGTTTTGTAGAACTCATGGTTTTCTAAAGCATTTTTAGTGAATCATTAGATTATAACCTAATTTAGAAGGTTTTTGGGTACTTGAAGTTTACCGGTTAATAAACACCTATTTTATATTTTATATTGTATAGGTTAGTGTATAAGATATGGATTGAAGTTTTGGTTGACACTAAATGAGAGATATTTGTTTGAATATGAGTGCCTAATCACATCATAGAGATAAATAAGCACTTGAAACTTAAGAAGCGTGAAAGGAATATTATTTAACTGCTTTATGTTTGATACTATTATTTTTAGAATGATTTTCTAACTTTATAAAACATCGTCTATATATTTTAGGTTCAAGGTTCATGTGAGGGTTCAAGATTGAAACCGAATGTGTGTCTAAAGTCAATCAGTCGACAAGTTTAATGTGTTCTTAAGTATAATACGAATGTGAATTCATTAAATAAATTCACATTATGTTTTACATATAAACGTAGGCTTACATTCAATATTTACGATGTATCCGCGTCCATCGGACGGGTGTCCACCTAGTATAATAAAAGAAACCACTTTAGGGACACTTGTCATCATATTATGCCATCTCTTATAGATAATTATTATTTTAGTTTAATCTCTTCTAATTAATTATAATTAATTATAGATAACTCTCCTACTAAATATTATTAGTTTAATATCTTATGGATGATTATTATTTAGTTTAATCTCCTTCTCATTTACAATATTATTTATTTAAATTAATTATATTTAAACGTTTTGTTTAGTTTGGTATCAAATAGATTTTACGAAACTTAAAATAAATTAACTAATATTATTTATCATTTATACATTTACAGAGTTTTAAATAAAGGGTTAAATTTATTGAGACTTTGTTAACAAATTTTGCAACAACAGAATAATCTATTTTTATCACGAACACAAACTGTGTATTAATATATTAAATATTTTTATTTTCACTATACAAAATTACATTTACTCGACCCATGTAATACATGAGTTTTTTAAAATATAACTTTTTTTATTATTTAGTATAGAAAATTACATTTATTCGAACCGTGTAATGCACATATTTTTAAAGATGTATTTTGTTTATTATTTGGTATATAAAATTACATTTATTCAACCCGTATAATAAATGAAGTTTTTTAAAGATGTATTATTTTATTATTTGGTAAACAATATTACATTTGGAGTATAAAATTACATTTATTCAACCCGTACAATATGGTTCTTATAGATATAATTTTTTATTATTTAATATATAAAATTAAATTTATTCAAACCGTACAATAAATGAGGTTTTTAAAGATATATTGTTTTATTATTTGGTATATAAAATTTATTTATTCAACCCCGTGTAATACACGGGGTTATAATCTAGTATAATTATAGAGCAAATTAAGAACAATTAAGTTATTATTTTACTAACTTTTATTTTTAAAACTTTGATGTTGTATTATATGAAACTCATTTTTATTAAATATACAGTTATATTATGAAAACTTGAAATTTAAAATATGTTTACTTGTAACATATTTTTAAATCAACTTCAATCATTCTTTAATTTGCAAACATCATTTATTAAGTTCCTATATTAGCAACTTTAAGACCAATCAAGTTATTATTTTACAAACTTTTAATTTTGAAACATAGATGTTATATTATATGAAACTCATTTTTATTAAATATTCAGTTATATATATTTTTGAAATTTTAAACTTTGAAATATGTTTATTCATGACAGATTTCTAAATTAATTTCAATTATTCTTTAATTTGTGACTATCATTTATTAACTTCCTAATATAACAACGTAATAATCAAAACATATTTTATTTGTTTATTATCGAATATAAAAGATTTAATTATAATGGTAATATAATTATGGAGCAAATTAAGACAAATCAAGTTATTATTTTACTAACTTTTAATTTTAGAGCATAGATGTTATATTATATGAAACTCATTTTTTTTTAATAATTTTCAATTTTTTAACTTGGTAAGCATTTTTTATTTTGTATGGTAGGAAAATATTTTTAATTGAAATACATAATTACTTGGTATATTACGATTTCAAATTCGAATTTTAACTTCTATTTCCTCTATTAAATAACTAAATACTTGAATACGTTATCTTTTAGTCAAATCAAATCAAATCAAATGTAAAATATATGATATTTTATTAAGTAATTTAAATGTCAAAAAAATATTTTTATTATAGCAGATTTTAAATTCTAAATACTATTTCGTATTTCATTTCATTGGTATTTAAATTGATTACATTTTTAATGTAAGTAAATATATATGGTGTTTCTAACACATTTGATGTTAGTAGACTGTTCATCAACTAGAATAAATTAATTTATTCAAGACAATGTATACAAATGGTATCATTATGAACATGTATACAATTTTATTTTGTATAAGATAAAAAACATTAATAAATATATAGGTATATTGAGAAATTATCTTCAACATCAGCATCCAATGACCAAGTTGGGTCGTATATTATTTCAAGCGTCGAGGATGAATTTCTTAATAACACTGATTGTACTTTTATAGCTTTTCTCGGTACCAGAATAGTGGTAAACTTTTTTTTCTTTTGCATATACTTTTTGATTTATGGTGCCTTTTAGTTAGTATTTGATTTGTTATGTTTTATTATAAGAAGAAGTAGGTTTTGGTTATTGGGACAATTTCTGTCATTTGCAATGATAAGATATGGTATTATAATGGTTGCAACCATTGTAAATCCCATGTCGAGAAAACATTTGAAACAATTGAAAAGGAGAATGGTTCAGGTGATGTGGAAGATAAGAAAACTTTGGTTTGTACCAATCATTAGTGTGAAGACGTTGATATTTTCTTAAATCCTGGGTTACAGTTTTACTCATTTTATACTTTTTTAGATAAAAACAACAAAATTTAATCATTCACATTTTATTTCTTTATAACGTCAACAAATTCAAGATAACCATTAGCATGCAAGATTGTACTGGTACTGTGACTGACGTGTGTTGGTGTGTATATAATTTAGATATATAATTAAGCCCTTTTTACACCTTTAGCCAAGTTTTAAATTTATAAAACACGATATTCACTAACACTAAACACACATATGGGCAAGTGCACCCATCGTGGACGTAGTATAGTGTTGTTAAGATACTGAGGTCGTCCAAGGACACAAGAGCTTTTAATACCGGTTTATCCTCAACGTCTAATCAAATCAAAAAGTGAGAAAAATGTTTTTAAACTAAGAAAATAAAAACTAACTAAATGCTGAAAAATAAAATAAAAATAAAAACAGATAGACAAGATGAATCACTTGGATCCGACTCGTGTATTAGTATAACCTTTGATTATTTTCGCACTTTTGCACTTGTTTAAGAGATTATCTTAGTTATTTAGTAGGCCCCTCTTTTGAAGGCGACGTTACCCTCAACCCAGTAGTTTGAGTCAGCAAGGATACAATCCTAAAGGGTCGGATTATTGGAAGATAATGAATTAAGTTATTAATGCAAATTATGGTAGGCCCCGCTTTTGGCGGTGACGTTACCCTCGGCTAAGTAGTCTGAGTCAGCAGGGATACAGTCCTAAATAGCCGGGTTATAGTATTAATAGTAGTTAACTTATGAGGGGGTCAAAGAGTTTGGATCCCCGCCATCCAATACCTATGGGCATTGAAGGAGATCCTACTAAATTTGACCCAGGTCCCAAGCAGGACCTCTAAACGCTGAACAAGGGCAAGACCCTTACCAAACCGTTCCCTTAACCCCCGACCAGGTAGCCAATATACCTCCATATAGACCGTGGAGATATGAATGGTGAAAATCTTTTATTTTATATAGACAGTAAAATAATGCCAAGACACCACGGACAAACGATAAGGAAAGATCACCTTCAACATAAGCAACTAGTTATTAAAGTCATTAATACAAAACCAAATAAAAAGTGCAAAAGATTAAAAATAAAAAGTATTATACTAAACACTTGTCTTCACCAAGTGATGTAAGAGACTTAGGCAAACATGGCCTTGATTGTCAAGAACTCTTACGATCAATCTTGGATCCCGAGACGACTCACACACTCTATGATGGACAATGGATGATGGTGGTGGATGATGGTGTTATGGTGGTGGTGGGTGGTGGATGAAGTGTGAGAGAGGTGGTGTGCCAAGGGATGAGATGGAATGAAACCAAGCACCCCTATTTATAGGCTGAACAGAAGGCTGGGCACGGCCCCGTGTCCGCTGGACACGCCCCCGTGCCCGTCTGACAGTCTCTCTCCTCATTAATTGTAATTCGCAATTACAATTAATGCGCCTGCTGTAATTTCACCACGCCCCCGTGCTCACTGGACACGGTCCCGTGGTGGGCAATGGAAGCTTCTACCAGTTTGTCTTTTATGCTGCTTCTTGGGCACGGCCCCGTGCTGGCTGAGCACGGGGCGTGTTCAGGCTTCTGTTTTCTCTTCTTTGCTTTGGAGGATGCCGTTAAGGGTCCGGGCAGTCTACTTTTATTCCTTTTCTTGTATTTATGCTAGAATTAGTTGTCTTTTTGCTTCTTTTGTGAATTTGAGCTCATTTCATCCTGGAAATACAAAAGGAAGACAAAAACATTCTTTTTCCAACATTAGTACTTAAAAAGGGTTAGTTTTATGCCTTAATTGATGTGATTTATATGTTGCATTTTACACACATCAGTGACTTTACCCTGTATAATTATAAAGCATATAAGATTCTCAAGAAATTCGCAAAATAACTCTTAGCAGCACAACGAGGTAAATTTTATTTACAACTTTGTCATTAAAACTAGAGTTAAATGCCCGGATAGTCCCTGTGGGTTGGCCTTTTTTTACATTTAGTCCCTAACTTTCTAAAATTACCTCTATAGTCCCCAACTTTTCAATTTTCATTCCTGGATAGTCCCTGGCGTGGATGGAGGTTAGTTTTATCAGTTAAGTTGGTGTAAAATGACTATAATGCCCTTAAGTAAAACAAAATGAATTAATTAAGTATTATATATAATAACAGCTACATATATCTCTTTCTACTCTCTCCCTTATCTCTCTTTACTCTCTCTCTCCTTTGAAAAACCATCACCACAACCACCATCACCTCCACCTCCACAGCCGCCATCACCTCTCAGCTGCCACCACCACAATCACTGCCAAAACCAGCACCACCGCTATCATCACCAGCAAATCGTCTTCACAACCACTACCATTAATCATGTTCAACAGATCTCAAACTAATTGAAACAAGCCTTCAATCCTTTACCTTTAACCAAATCCGAATAACCAAATCAACGCCGCAACGGCGGTGGCGGTGATGACACAATTGTCGTCTTCGTCTTCTCTGGCGGTACAAAATCGGAACATGTTTCAGAAAGTTGGAACAATGGCATTAGATGCCATTGAAGAAGGATTAAAAGCTCAAGAGAACACGAGGGTTGTTTACCGGAGGGTGCAACTCTGGCCCGCCACTCAATTCTGAGCACCAAAACCACTCAGTGCATCATTCTAAACCAACAAAACCATCAAAGAATTAATCAACGTGAATTATGATGCATAATTGAATATCATATGGCATTAGCTTTTCTACATGATTATCAAACTATTTAGTGAAAAAAAAATACATAATACACTCATCTTCTTCGCCCCATGCTTCTCTAAAATCCTAAAACAAGATCGGTCTAAAACCTTCATAACTGAAAAATTAGGGCACAAGAAACACAACAAACAGATATTCAACTTAGATTTCGGAAGCGGGTCTGATGTCTGGCGACCCACCGTCATCGTCTGAAAAACCTGCAAGACAACCACCGTCTCTTCTCTCTCTCTAGCTATCGCTCTCTTCGCTGGCTATGTTTCTTTCTCCCTCTCTGTATCACTCTCTTGTCTCTCTATCTGCATCCTCTTTCTCTCTGTAAGTTTCTGTGTTCTCTCTCTCTCTCTAGATATACATATGCAAGGAAGAAGATGAAGATGGGTTGATGAAAGTGGGGGTAATTGGGGTGGGTTAGGGTAATGAAGGTGGGCCTATAAAAATAATATTTATTTTAATGTTTTATTTATTATATTTAACTAGTAAGGGTACTTTAGTTATTTCACACAAATTTAACTGGACAAACTAATTGACATCCACTCTAGGGACTATCCGGGAACGAAATTGAAAAAGTTGGTGACTATAGAGGTAATTTTAGAAAGTTAGGGACTAAAGGTGAAAAAAAGCCAAACCACAGGGACTATCTGGGCATTTAACTCTTAAAACTATTTAAATATCTTATGTATTCATATTTTACTCATATATTGTAGGTGTACAATTCTGGAGATATTCTCAAACCATATCAAAATCATTTGGTGTTCCTAAGCCGAAACTTCAATCTAATCCTACTGAATTTTCTAAGGGTATATCAAATGTTTTTTCAATTTTTTTATATAGTTTTGATTACCATTTTTAAAATTATGTTTATGTATTTTTTTAGGATAAAGTGTGTTACACTGGAGACAACTCAACGCCTATATCTAATGATATTCAAAGTAATCGGAAATCATCATCCTCTGGTGAAGTTAAGTATAACCTTCATGAAGTCTATGAGGTAGACGACTCATTAAATTGTTCTTCAACAAAATGTTGGATTAGAGATGAAAAAGATGAAGCTGAGGCCGATGGACTTGATAAACTTTTGATTCCAAAGATGCAGAAGTGGTCTGTTTTGTTATATTTCATTTTTAATGAAGTGTTTATTAAGACATGTTGGTGTTATTTATTTCACGTTGTGGTGCTATGAATGTTTTCATTGATTTATTATGTTTTCGAACACAATAAAATGTTTGTTATGATTTGGGTTATACGTTTATTGGTGATATTTGCTTTTAATATTATTTATACAAATATGTAAATAGATTTATATTAATAGTTAAACCTAACATTTATAATGTGTCGTATTTATAGTAAATAGTTATGACTTAATTCTAAGTATTTTTTATGAAGTTGTTTACTGTGTTACTAAACATTGTTTAATACATGTTTTTATACAAATTTTGCCAATTAAGTTAAAATTTATCTCAACTACAACTGTTAATACAAAACAATTTTAAAAAGATATAACGTTTGAAAACATTTCTTTTTTATTTTATTTAATGACATAATTAGATTAATATAAATTGATTTTTATTGCCCGGGAAGTTCAGGTAGTCTTTTTATTTACATTTGTTGTATAAATAATTTAAATGGTCTAACCTAGTGAAGTTCACGGGGAATAACCTAGTATAAATAATATAAGAGATCCATTATGAATGCTTTAAGTAAGTTAACTAAAATAACATAATTTACTTTCTTTCGATGAAAGGTCCACATATATTTTTTACTCAACGAGTGGTACGGTTTCGTTTTGCGTGATTCTCCAACTCAGGTATTTCCTCATTTTAATCGCTTTACCTATCTAAATATATTGCAATTACTTACTTTATTAATCAATTTTCATGCCATTCTATTTTCAGTTTCGGTAATAAAACGTTCCATTGTTTTGATTTCAGTGATTTTAGGGCTTATAACTTTCATATCCTTCGACGTTGTGTTCCAATTCTACATCTATGCTTGCTATTTTGATAAGTGTTACTTTCAATTTCATGATTCTAAAGTGTTAATTTCACCCATAAAACATGCATCTATGATAAATGGATAGTGAGTAAGGAGGTGTTTGGATGTGGGTTTTGAGAACTATTATGTGTTTCTTTTGTTTGAAGCTGCTATAATCACTTTAAGGATATTAAGTAACTGGTTATACGGACTTGATCAAAATCTAATATAGTGTTTATCAGATAATAAGTTTTGAAGCACACATTTAAACACTGTAAATTTGAATTAGTATAAAAGTGGTTTAATCCTCACATGGAAAACCTAATTAAGAAGCCACATTGACATGTGGACTCTTTCTTTGAATCGTTGGATTATTTCATTGTTTGAGTTATTATGTTCTACATCCTCACATGCAGGGGCGGATATATAGCTAAACAAGGGGTAGCCTCCGCTACCGCTTGGTCGGAAAATTTTTGACGTTTTTAGTGTAAATTTTGGAAAAATTTGACGTTTTTTCGATTTCGTTACCGCCTATTTATAAAACGTTCCCGCTTGGTCGGAATCCTAGATCCGCCACTGCTCACATGGAAAACCCAATTAAGAAGCCACAATGACATGTGGACTCTTTATTTGAATCGTTGGATTATTTCATTATTTGAATTACTATGCTCTATATCCTCACATGGAAAACCCAATTAAGAAGCCACATTGACATGTGGACTTTTTCTTTGAATCGTTGGATTATTTCATTATTTGAATTACTATGCTATACATCCCCACATGGAAAACCCAATTAAGAAGCCACAATGACATCTGACACAGCAAGTACAAGAGGAAACATGGACATGATATGTATACTTTGCTATGATCTACATCCTCACATGGAAAACCAAATACAAAAGCCCATAGTTGGATCCCGTGGGCTATAAATTTCTAATGGGTTTATGGTACCTCAAGCCCATTTCTTACAACCGTGGAAAAGGCCCAACGATGGGATCAGATTTCCTTTGGATGAAGGCCCCCTTGTTTTGGGTTTGTTTTATAAGATGCTATTGATTAATTTGTATGTTTGGGTTTGTGTCACAACCCCGACCTCACCCTGGACTGGAATCATGAGAAGATACAAGTGGTATTGGTGTTTATTAAAATTATCGCAAGGGAAAATTCATTAGGACCGGGTGTCAGGAAAAATATCAGAGTTTTCAAAACACCGTAGTTTTCATTTCATAGACTGTGGGATGAAACCCATATTTACATAAAGGATTTTCACAGGGATAAACCCTTGATTACAAAACACGTTTTATTCAGTTTTACATAGACACTTATTTAAGCTTGAGTGTCTCATAAAACTTTTCCTTCTCTTCACAATAAATTACCTGAAACGCGTTTTAAAAACATTTGATCAGCGAAAAATAGTGGTGAGTTCATTCCATTTTGTATAAAACACATTCTTATAATTACAACATTAAGAGTTAGCCAAATAGTGATATGACCACTAGTCACCGAAATGGGCGAGTGACAAATACTATTAGAAGTAATTTCTTTACTATTGGACAACGAGTTAGCCAAGAGTAGATAATTGTCCAATAGTGACACATAACAAGTAATATATACAAAACCCCACATACTGGCAGTAATACCAAAATACAAAGATTTAATTACTGTAAGTACATTTGGAAAACATTTAGGGTTTTGAAAGTATTTGATAAAAGAGAATGACTCACATTGCAGATTTAGGGTTTTAAGTAATTGCTTCCTGATCTAAGTCATGTGTTCCTAATTAAACACACAATGCAACACGTATTAGTGTATTAAGCAAATTCAAACTTTAACGGTAATCACGAGATCAAAACCTCAACGTAGATGACAAAGTATAGCTTTATTCAGGCAGCACTTTAACATCCGTTGATTTGGTTTCAGATCGATCGGACAGGGTATCGTACCAGCGATTAGGGTTAGCATGCTGATTACGGAGCAGAGTTTAGGGGTTTAGGGGCTTCGGGTAATAGAATGGTAATTCGAGAGAGAAAGAGTATCAATTTTTTATATCGATTTGGTGCAACTGAACTACTCCCACGACTGTCTTTATATAGCCAAATTGGGATTCTCCCACGCGTCGCTGGAGAAGCTGGGGACTCCCCCACGTGGCGCGACGGCTGCCTATTAGGGCTAGGTTAGCCTCGTCAACAGCATAGCCTTGCCACTTATCGCGAAACGGTACCACGTGGCCTGGTACTCTCCCCCGCGTCGCGAGAGATGCAGGGGATTCTCTCGCGTAGCGCCTGGGATGTTCAATATTGAATTTTTCGTTTTTCGTGCTGGGTTTCATCGTGCGTGTCCGGGGTTTTGATTACTGTAACACCTCGTAAAATCATGTACAATAATATGTTGACACGTGTCCCTAATCCTAATTAAGTCAAACATTGACTAGGAGGGACTATTTTTGCCAAATAATGAAAACTTTGAATATGCAAGGACTAAAAGTGTCAACATGCATAAACTAAGCCTCTGAATGACCTTACACGGTATTCGTATTCTCTTATAGAGTCACTCATTGGATAAACGAAACCGTTTGCAATATAATTCAAAAGTTGGGCATCGAAGGGGTTAAAAGTGTCAACATGTTAATTCTTACCTCTGAGTGACCTTTTAACGAAACAGGTACTTCACAATATTCGTTCATACTCTCAGAAATGCGTATGTTGGTTGTTTAAGGCTTTGTTGTCGTTAAACGATATTACACACGACTTTGTGCGTTAAGAGGACTAAAAGCATCAACAAGCGAAACTTCATCTTGAAGTGATCGTTGATACGAACCGGGAACTACGGGACACTTAGTTGTCCTCCCGGGTGTGCTGAAGTTTGGCCTCTAACACTTTTGTACCATATATCAATATTTCAATTTAGATTTATAAACTTTGGTGTCAAAATGTAACTTTTAAAAGTTATTTTATGGAGTAAAATGCACGGATAGTCCCTGTGGTTTTGCAAAATAACACATATAGTCCCCAACTTTTGGAAATTACACTGGTGCTCCCTGTGGTTTGACAGTTTATTACTCGGATAGTCCCTGGAATGGATGACGGTTAGTTTTTTCCGTTAAGTGGATGTGAAATGACAAATTTACCCCTTATCTTCTCCACTCTATAAAAACAAAACAACCCCACCCACCCCACCTTTCTCTCTCTTTCCCCCACCATTAACCACCACCCACCTCCCACCTACACCACAAGTAACCACCATCACTAAAAAACTATTGACACAAAAAATTCATAAAAACAACAATGTGTTCTCGTAAGAGATTATCAAGAAGAAGTATAAAAATGTAAACTTTTTCAAGTTTCAAGAATCTTTGAACAAAAAACTGATATATCGTCTTGCAATTGTCCTGGGATCCTTTTCAATTTTCTGAAATTCGTCATTATCTTCATCATCGTGTCTGATCGCCAGAGCTTCAAGGGCTCTTGCGACATTAATTTCGTTGCTTATTATGTTGCCCATGTTGACTCGGGGTTATGTGACCCGACCCGACCTGGGATAATATGGTAAAGTATCAATTCTGCAGAGATTTGACATTTCTTAGCTTGAGTAAGAACCGTTTGAACTTAGGGTCCATTTGACATTCAAGAGCTTCATTATTTGGTGCGAAAATGGTGATGTTATGATGAGTGACTGCTTGTTCAAGTGTTTGTAGAGGAAGAGCTTTTTTGACTAGCTCTGATAGCTCTGTGTAGTGTGAATCCAGAAGAGCAACGAGAACTGAGTTGGAGCTTATCTCAGAGAAAGGTGGGGGTAGTTGGGGTTGAAACGGAGAGAAAAAGTGGGGGTGGAGTTGTTTTGTTTTTATAGAGTGGAGAAGATGAAGGGTAAAATTGTCATTTCACATCCATTTAACGGAGAAAACTAACTGTCATCCACTCCAGGGACTATCCGAGTAACAAACTATCAAACCACAGGGAGCACCGATGTAATTTCCAAAAGTTGGGGACTATAGGTGTTATTTTGTAAAATCACAGGGACTATCCGTGCATTTTACTCTTATTTTATGACTAAAAAGTTACAAGGACCAAAACCGACGAACCGCCAAACTTGTTTTGGGCTGGACATCGGCTCGCGGGCCGCGTAGATGTGGGCCTGGGCGTTCGCGGGCCACCAGGAACCCATATCTGCAGATTATTTTTTTTAGAGAAAAATGCCCGGATAGTCCCTGTGGTTTCGCCTTTTTTCACCTATAGTCCCCAACTTTCTAAAATTACCTGAATAGTCCCCAAGTTTTCAATTTTTGTTCCCGGATAGTCCCTGAAACGGATGGGGGTTAGTTTTTGGTGTTAAGTAGGTGTGAAATTACTAAAATACCCTTATCATAAAACAAAATATATACACCTACATATTATCCCTTTCTCTTCACCCCTGCTCTCTCTCTGGTACCACCACCACCGTCACCTCCACCTCCACCGCCGCCATCATCACTGATCACTACCACCATCGTCACAACCACCCCTGCCACAACTGTGACAACTCGAACCCTTAAGGTTAGTAACGCTGAATAGTGTGACCTTAACTCCTTATTATTCCTCTTCTTTGCGTTAATATTCTGCTTTGTGATAACGCCGTTAAATCCTGTCATCCTAACTGACTATCATTCAACGTTCCTCGTTTAGATGAAACTAACTTATTTGTTTTGTGTTATTATAATCTGGTTTAACTAAACGAGTTAAAATGTTACGCTTTTATTCGGGCCGCATATGCATCGGGCGACAATTTCGTGAAGGCAAGGACAAAAACCCCAACCCTTAATTGTAATTATCACTTGGGCTTGAGCCCATGATCACGATCGGCCTCAAACTTGTTTGCTAGCAACTTTATTCTTGTTAGATAGCCCAACTTTATTTTTGTTAATTAGCCCAACAAGTTACGGGGCCCAGTAGCTTAATAAATTGGACCTTTACTGTTTTGGTTTAGCAAATACGAATTATACTCCAATTCGTTTTCATGATCAGTTTAAAACTCAAACAAACCCCCCACTTCTCCTTCCTTGATTTCGACATCAGTAAACAAACCCTACCCCTCTTCCTTGATTCGCATCAGACGTAGGAGACCCCCTCTTTATTCAAGCTACATTCCGATCTATCAGTTACCGGTTAGTAAATTATGTTATTCAAATTGTGCTACTATGTTACATGATTATATTACATGATTATAATAAGCCTTGATGAGTGTGTATATGCTGCCGACAATTGTGATGATATGATTGAACCGTAAAAAGGGTCCAATAGATATAATCGTTGGTGCCATATGACTGATCCGACATACATGATGAGACTAATGATTGTTTTGTTGATTTTGTTGATAAATGTGTGTTCACATGAGTATACTTGCATGCTAGTAATCAAATTGGTCAAATAACATAAAGACATGTAAGCCTTAGAGTTGGTCCAATCACATGATTTGTGAGACAAGTATGCATTAAGAGAAGTGTCGGCTAGCTTGAGAAATAAAATAGTTAAAACAGTAATGTGATTTATGTGAAAATAACGTGAATAGATGGTTCGGTCCAATACAATTAGAAAGGTGATTGTCAGTTTTGTAAAGAGAATCGGTCCAATAATAGAGTATTGGTGGTTTGATCAAGTCAAAGGGGATGGCGGCCATGTGAGTGTTGTCATACTAGTCAACACCTATTTATTTTGGTTGAATAATCGGTGGTCCATGCATCAAGTTAAATAAAAGTATTTGATAAAGGTTATAGGGGCTGTGTTGTCACGCAAGGGTTGGGCCGAACTATGGTCCAATGAGGGCGGCTGTTAATCTAAATGAAACAATAGAATAAACCATGTGATTACTCCTGTAGCCATAAATGCCTGCATGTTATGTAACAACAGTTTGTCGGCCATTATTGTTAAGTATATAATAAAAAGTCATAGGTAAGAATCAAAGGGTAGTTGTGGTTTGTGTGCTTATGAAATCGGGTCACCCCAACTCAACAAACTGTTCAAAATAAATCGAACTGGGCCGAGGGGATGAAGTGGGGCTTAGCCCAGTTGAACCGTGCATCTCTTGGGCCCCCTATTCACTGTTGGGTGTGGTTGATTTGTATTTAAAGTAGAACTCGGGTAATAAGAGATATGGGGGGGGGATTTGAGACATTTAGTACATTAAATCATGGTGTATGCTAGGGCATAATCAAATAACTTGTATGTTGTTATGCGGTGCTACTTGTGTAACGTGTGTGTAGAATGTAAGATCTCACGCCACGTGACTGATTGTTAATTGGATCAGGCCTTGTAACTTGATAGAGCTACTCGATACTGTGTACTATTGGATCAACTGTTTGAATAATCATTGTTCTTGTTTGAATTGTTGCTTAACTGTGATACGTGCCATACGTGACAATCACTGATGTGATTTATGTGTAAACAAACTGTAAAACTGATCATTACCAAACACTCTCCTAGGTCGCGAGTATTGAATAAATTAACAAGTGAAATATTCTGCCGAGCAAATCAAGGTGAGTTCATTGCATTTTCTCAAGCATGCGTCCCGGTGGTTTGGGACAACTGGTAAACATTTGGAAGGGAAACATTGGGTAAATAACTTAATCGGTTTTGGTTATTGCCTGGAGGGCAATGGAGGTATTTAGTTGATAGCGCTATTAGGTGGGAAACCTCACACCGGGCCGTAAGGACGGGCGTGAACTAATTATCTGGGTATGGCTATGGTTGTTAGAGGCACACTCCTCGGATACATATGGGCACTCTCCCTAGGGTATCTAACAAAGGCAACATAGCAAACGGTCGTTAAGGGGTACCCACTCCCCGGATACATATGGGCACATTCCCTAGGGTATCTAACATGAGCAACATTGTAACGCAACATTGAATCGCATTAACATACATCTGGTAACTCAACCCGTTAACAAAACCTTGAACTCACCAGCGTAGTCTGACACACTTGTTTACATGCTTGTAGGTAATTATTGAAGGAACTGGGGAGCTTGCTGTCTGATGCTGCTGGAGTGGTTGTGGTCATGATAAACAATTACATTGATGTGGTTTCGATACATTTACACACTTATACATTTATGCTTCCGCTCAATACTTTGGTTTTGGTTAAACTTTCAAACGATACATTTCTTTCAATTGGGTATTTTATTACATTATAACTTGTGTTTGATATGATTGGTGGCTCTTTGTTGAATCGTTACACCTCCATTAGGGACACGCCCTAGGTGGTAATTTGGGGGTGTGACAGTTTGGTATCAGAGCCACTGGTTATAGAGAACTCGGTTTTAAAACGTTTTCATAAAACCAGACTATAACCGAATTGATTCAAACGATGACCATGACACTTAGCTTCAGACTGCAAGGTTCGTTCCTCGTTAGCTTATGCTTTATATGCCTAGTAAACGTAACTATATTTATAGCATGCACGATACGACATGGTAGGCATCATGACACATTGATAGTGTAACATAACACTTGCATCTAGTAAATTCTAATCTTGTTGGTAGTGCTTATTTTGTGTTGATTGGGATGGGAGAAACTTCAAACATAAGTTAAGAAGCATCGAGAGGAGCATGCAAACCGCCTTATTATCATGGGTGCACACATAATAATAACGCGTGGTGCATGCAAATCCCAATGAGGCTTAACGAATGTAAGAGGGGATCTTCCCTGTCTGTGTATTAACATGATAGTAAATCGATAGAAGCTTCTCATGTTCTTTTTGGTTGTAAACTTGATCTCGTGGGTCAAGTGTTCGACATTGACCTACTTCCCAATACTCTTGTAAGTTTTGACATAGTCATTGACATGGACTTGGTTATCTATGTACCAAGCAGAAAATTCTCTGCAAAAAGAAAATCGTGCGTTCCCTCTCCCCAGTGGGGAATCCTTATCAGTTTAAGATCATCGTAGTGGTGCCATTGTTGGCATTGTCACAGTCATGAAAGCCCGGAAGTGTCTACGGAAGGGCTACCCTGCCATACTAACTCTTGTCACCGATTTGCCGCTTTAAGAAAGGAAGATCGAGTGTCTTCCACTTATCCATGAATTTTCTGACATGCCTCTTGAAGAGTGAGTTGGTTTACTTCCACATCGTTAGGCGGAATTTCAGATTGACCTTATGCAATTTCAGACTCCTTACGGGAAACAGAAATCCCTTAGGTTTGCTAAATACTATCACAGCTTCATCATAGGATTTTCGAAGGTTTCGCAACTTCAACCTCCTTAGCATAGCGGGGAGCTGTGAATTCCTGAGAAATAAAATCGGAGAACGTCCTTACAGCTTTTGAAACCCAACCCTACGACACGCGAAGCATCGCTTCTATCCGAGGGTGCCGACGATCCAGCGACATACCATGATGGTGTTACGGAGAGGAACTGCACGACCTACAACCTCCGGCGGAAACCGTGGTCATTGGATTTAAGTGGGAGGCATTGCTTGGACGGTACCGAAGGCACCAATTAGACCGATCACAAGGGCCTCCAGTGCACCTTTGTTTCAATAGAGCTAACCATGTGATGGCATCGCTAGATGGAACTTCCGAACGAACACGAGATTAGGAGAACTATACCCACGCATCCCTGTAGACGAACCTTATCACTTTCACTTGTCATCGCCGCTAGAAGTGAAGCAGTCACAATTACACGCGTTTGTCGTTTTGCAACACTAACCTTTACCCACCAAACTCTGATTTGGACAAACGATACACTCGCGCGACCGCAATGTAACGAACCTCCCTGTTGTGTCATACCGCCATGCACCACTACTGGAAATTACTTCTTGACAACAAATTTGCTGGCCGAATCCTTCGGATGTTTAATGGACCCCTGTTTCGCTCGAATCTTTGTACGAACCTCATTAATTCCCTGTTTCTTTGATTGGCAACTGATATAACAAAACGCTAACCATCATACCATGATTTCCACCGATCACAAGATTGGCCCCCAGGCGTTGTAAAGTATCTATGGATCGAGTTCGTCGGAACTCACTTCAAGCCATTGTTTTAGATCAATTTTCGGGATGAAAATTCTTTCAAGTAGGAGATGTTGTGACACCCCGCGAAAACGCTTAACAAAACTAGCTTCCTCAGCGACTGTTTGCTAAATTTCGGGACGAAATTTCCTTCAAGTTGGGGATGATGTCACCCCTGAGCAAAATCCGTAGCAATCTTGATTTCCTCACTTCACTCCTCAATGCTTACTTGCCAAATTTCGGGACGAAATTTCTTTCAAGTTGGGGATGATGTGACAACTCGAACCCTTAAGGTTAGTAACGCTGAATAGTGTGACCTTAACTCCTTATTATTCCTCTTCTTTGCGTTAATATTCTGCTTTGTGATAACGCCGTTAAATCCTGTCATCCTAACTGACTATCATTCAACGTTCCTCGTTTAGATGAAACTAACTTATTTGTTTTTTGTTATTATAATCTGGTTTAACTAAACGAGTTAAAATGTTACGCTTTTATTCGGGCCGCATATGCATCGGGCGACAATTTCGTGAAGGCAAGGACAAAAACCCCAACCCTTAATTGTAATTATCACTTGGGCTTGAGCCCATGATCACGATCGGCCTCAAACTTGTTTGCTAGCAACTTTATTCTTGTTAGATAGCCCAACTTTATTTTTGTTAATTAGCCCAACAAGTTACGGGGCCCAGTAGCTTAATAAATTGGACCTTTACTGTTTTGGTTTAGCAAATACGAATTATACTCCAATTCGTTTTCATGATCAGTTTAAAACTCAAACAAACCCCCCACTTCTCCTTCCTTGATTTCGACATCAGTAAACAAACCCTACCCCTCTTCCTTGATTCGCATCAGACGTAGGAGACCCCCTCTTTATTCAAGCTACATTCCGATCTATCAGTTACCGGTTAGTAAATTATGTTATTCAAGTTGTGCTACTATGTTACATGATTATATTACATGATTATAATAAGCCTTGATGAGTGTGTATATGCTGCCGACAATTGTGATGATATGATTGAACCGTAAAAAGGGTCCAATAGATATAATCGTTGGTGCCATATGACTGATCCGACATACATGATGAGACTAATGATTGTTTTGTTGATTTTGTTGATAAATGTGTGTTCACATGAGTATACTTGCATGCTAGTAATCAAATTGGTCAAATAACATAAAGACATGTAAGCCTTAGAGTTGGTCCAATCACATGATTTGTGAGACAAGTATGCATTAAGAGAAGTGTCGGCTAGCTTGAGAAATAAAATAGTTAAAACAGTAATGTGATTTATGTGAAAATAACGTGAATAGATGGTTCGGTCCAATACAATTAGAAAGGTGATTGTCAGTTTTGTAAAGAGAATCGGTCCAATAATAGAGTATTGGTGGTTTGATCAAGTCAAAGGGGATGGCGGCCATGTGAGTGTTGTCATACTAGTCAACACCTATTTATTTTGGTTGAATAATCGGTGGTCCATGCATCAAGTTAAATAAAAGTATTTGATAAAGGTTATAGGGGCTGTGTTGTCACGCAAGGGTTGGGCCGAACTATGGTCCAATGAGGGCGGCTGTTAATCTAAATGAAACAATAGAATAAACCATGTGATTACTCCTGTAGCCATAAATGCCTGCATGTTATGTAACAACAGTTTGTCGGCCATTATTGTTAAGTATATAATAAAAAGTCATAGGTAAGAATCAAAGGGTAGTTGTGGTTTGTGTGCTTATGAAATCGGGTCACCCCAACTCAACAAACTGTTCAAAATAAATCGAACTGGGCCGAGGGGATGAAGTGGGGCTTAGCCCAGTTGAACCGTGCATCTCTTGGGCCCCCTATTCACTGTTGGGTGTGGTTGATTTGTATTTAAAGTAGAACTCGGGTAATAAGAGATATGGGGGGGGGGATTTGAGACATTTAGTACATTAAATCATGGTGTATGCTAGGGCATAATCAAATAACTTGTATGTTGTTATGCGGTGCTACTTGTGTAACGTGTGTGTAGAATGTAAGATCTCACGCCACGTGACTGATTGTTAATTGGATCAGGCCTTGTAACTTGATAGAGCTACTCGATACTGTGTACTATTGGATCAACTGTTTGAATAATCATTGTTCTTGTTTGAATTGTTGCTTAACTGTGATACGTGCCATACGTGACAATCACTGATGTGATTTATGTGTAAACAAACTGTAAAACTGATCATTACCAAACACTCTCCTAGGTCGCGAGTATTGAATAAATTAACAAGTGAAATATTCTGCCGAGCAAATCAAGGTGAGTTCATTGCATTTTCTCAAGCATGCGTCCCGGTGGTTTGGGACAACTGGTAAACATTTGGAAGGGAAACATTGGGTAAATAACTTAATCGGTTTTGGTTATTGCCTGGAGGGCAATGGAGGTATTTAGTTGATAGCGCTATTAGGTGGGAAACCTCACACCGGGCCGTAAGGACGGGCGTGAACTAATTATCTGGGTATGGCTATGGTTGTTAGAGGCACACTCCTCGGATACATATGGGCACTCTCCCTAGGGTATCTAACAAAGGCAACATAGCAAACGGTCGTTAAGGGGTACCCACTCCCCGGATACATATGGGCACATTCCCTAGGGTATCTAACATGAGCAACATTGTAACGCAACATTGAATCGCATTAACATACATCTGGTAACTCAACCCGTTAACAAAACCTTGAACTCACCAGCGTAGTCTGACACACTTGTTTACATGCTTGTAGGTAATTATTGAAGGAACTGGGGAGCTTGCTGTCTGATGCTGCTGGAGTGGTTGTGGTCATGATAAACAATTACATTGATGTGGTTTCGATACATTTACACACTTATACATTTATGCTTCCGCTCAATACTTTGGTTTTGGTTAAACTTTCAAACGATACATTTCTTTCAATTGGGTATTTTATTACATTATAACTTGTGTTTGATATGATTGGTGGCTCTTTGTTGAATCGTTACACCTCCATTAGGGACACGCCCTAGGTGGTAATTTGGGGGTGTGACAGTTTGGTATCAGAGCCACTGGTTATAGAGAACTCGGTTTTAAAACGTTTTCATAAAACCAGACTATAACCGAATTGATTCAAACGATGACCATGACACTTAGCTTCAGACTGCAAGGTTCGTTCCTCGTTAGCTTATGCTTTATATGCCTAGTAAACGTAACTATATTTATAGCATGCACGATACGACATGGTAGGCATCATGACACATTGATAGTGTAACATAACACTTGCATCTAGTAAATTCTAATCTTGTTGGTAGTGCTTATTTTGTGTTGATTGGGATGGGAGAAACTTCAAACATAAGTTAAGAAGCATCGAGAGGAGCATGCAAACCGCCTTATTATCATGGGTGCACACATAATAATAACGCGTGGTGCATGCAAATCCCAATGAGGCTTAACGAATGTAAGAGGGGATCTTCCCTGTCTGTGTATTAACCTGATAGTAAATCGATAGAAGCTTCTCATGTTCTTTTTGGTTGTAAACTTGATCTCGTGGGTCAAGTGTTCGACATTGACCTACTTCCCAATACTCTTGTAAGTTTTGACATAGTCATTGACATGGACTTGGTTATCTATGTACCAAGCAGAAAATTCTCTGCAAAAAGAAAATCGTGCGTTCCCTCTCCCCAGTGGGGAATCCTTATCAGTTTAAGATCATCGTAGTGGTGCCATTGTTGGCATTGTCACAGTCATGAAAGCCCGGAAGTGTCTACGGAAGGGCTACCCTGCCATACTAACTCTTGTCACCGATTTGCCGCTTTAAGAAAGGAAGATCGAGTGTCTTCCACTTATCCATGAATTTTCTGACATGCCTCTTGAAGAGTGAGTTGGTTTACTTCCACATCGTTAGGCGGAATTTCAGATTGACCTTATGCAATTTCAGACTCCTTACGGGAAACAGAAATCCCTTAGGTTTGCTAAATACTATCACAGCTTCATCATAGGATTTTCGAAGGTTTCGCAACTTCAACCTCCTTAGCATAGCGGGGAGCTGTGAATTCCTGAGAAATAAAATCGGAGAACGTCCTTACAGCTTTTGAAACCCAACCCTACGACACGCGAAGCATCGCTTCTATCCGAGGGTGCCGACGATCCAGCGACATACCATGATGGTGTTACGGAGAGGAACTGCACGACCTACAACCTCCGGCGGAAACCGTGGTCATTGGATTTAAGTGGGAGGCATTGCTTGGACGGTACCGAAGGCACCAATTAGACCGATCACAAGGGCCTCCAGTGCACCTTTGTTTCAATAGAGCTAACCATGTGATGGCATCGCTAGATGGAACTTCCGAACGAACACGAGATTAGGAGAACTATACCCACGCATCCCTGTAGACGAACCTTATCACTTTCACTTGTCATCGCCGCTAGAAGTGAAGCAGTCACAATTACACGCGTTTGTCGTTTTGCAACACTAACCTTTACCCACCAAACTCTGATTTGGACAAACGATACACTCGCGCGACCGCAATGTAACGAACCTCCCTGTTGTGTCATACCGCCATGCACCACTACTGGAAATTACTTCTTGACAACAAATTTGCTGGCCGAATCCTTCGGATGTTTAATGGACCCCTGTTTCGCTCGAATCTTTGTACGAACCTCATTAATTCCCTGTTTCTTTGATTGGCAACTGATATAACAAAACGCTAACCATCATACCATGATTTCCACCGATCACAAGATTGGCCCCCAGGCGTTGTAAAGTATCTATGGATCGAGTTCGTCGGAACTCACTTCAAGCCATTGTTTTAGATCAATTTTCGGGATGAAAATTCTTTCAAGTAGGAGATGTTGTGACACCCCGCGAAAACGCTTAACAAAACTAGCTTCCTCAGCGACTGTTTGCTAAATTTCGGGACGAAATTTCCTTCAAGTTGGGGATGATGTCACCCCTGAGCAAAATCCGTAGCAATCTTGATTTCCTCACTTCACTCCTCAATGCTTACTTGCCAAATTTCGGGACGAAATTTCTTTCAAGTTGGGGATGATGTGACAACTCGAACCCTTAAGGTTAGTAACGCTGAATAGTGTGACCTTAACTCCTTATTATTCCTCTTCTTTGCGTTAATATTCTGCTTTGTGATAACGCCGTTAAATCCTGTCATCCTAACTGACTATCATTCAACGTTCCTCGTTTAGATGAAACTAACTTATTTGTTTTGTGTTATTATAATCTGGTTTAACTAAACGAGTTAAAATGTTACGCTTTTATTCAGGCCGCATATGCATCGGGCGACAATTTCGTGAAGGCAAGGACAAAAACCCCAACCCTTAATTGTAATTATCACTTGGGCTTGAGCCCATGATCACGATCGGCCTCAAACTTGTTTGCTAGCAACTTTATTCTTGTTAGATAGCCCAACTTTATTTTTGTTAATTAGCCCAACAAGTTACGGGGCCCAGTAGCTTAATAAATTGGACCTTTACTGTTTTGGTTTAGCAAATACGAATTATACTCCAATTCGTTTTCATGATCAGTTTAAAACTCAAACAAACCCCCCACTTCTCCTTCCTTGATTTCGACATCAGTAAACAAACCCTACCCCTCTTCCTTGATTCGCATCAGACGTAGGAGACCC
This sequence comes from Helianthus annuus, assembly GCF_002127325.2. Classification (NCBI taxonomy): domain Eukaryota; kingdom Viridiplantae; phylum Streptophyta; class Magnoliopsida; order Asterales; family Asteraceae; genus Helianthus; species Helianthus annuus. Next base: position 11,967,921 of record NC_035448.2, on the reverse strand, counting down.
CCTCTTTATTCAAGCTACATTCCGATCTATCAGTTACCGGTTAGTAAATTATGTTATTCAAGTTGTGCTACTATGTTACATGATTATATTACATGATTATAATAAGCCTTGATGAGTGTGTATATGCTGCCGACAATTGTGATGATATGATTGAACCGTAAAAAGGGTCCAATAGATATAATCGTTGGTGCCATATGACTGATCCGACATACATGATGAGACTAATGATTGTTTTGTTGATTTTGTTGATAAATGTGTGTTCACATGAGTATACTTGCATGCTAGTAATCAAATTGGTCAAATAACATAAAGACATGTAAGCCTTAGAGTTGGTCCAATCACATGATTTGTGAGACAAGTATGCATTAAGAGAAGTGTCGGCTAGCTTGAGAAATAAAATAGTTAAAACAGTAATGTGATTTATGTGAAAATAACGTGAATAGATGGTTCGGTCCAATACAATTAGAAAGGTGATTGTCAGTTTTGTAAAGAGAATCGGTCCAATAATAGAGTATTGGTGGTTTGATCAAGTCAAAGGGGATGGCGGCCATGTGAGTGTTGTCATACTAGTCAACACCTATTTATTTTGGTTGAATAATCGGTGGTCCATGCATCAAGTTAAATAAAAGTATTTGATAAAGGTTATAGGGGCTGTGTTGTCACGCAAGGGTTGGGCCGAACTATGGTCCAATGAGGGCGGCTGTTAATCTAAATGAAACAATAGAATAAACCATGTGATTACTCCTGTAGCCATAAATGCCTGCATGTTATGTAACAACAGTTTGTCGGCCATTATTGTTAAGTATATAATAAAAAGTCATAGGTAAGAATCAAAGGGTAGTTGTGGTTTGTGTGCTTATGAAATCGGGTCACCCCAACTCAACAAACTGTTCAAAATAAATCGAACTGGGCCGAGGGGATGAAGTGGGGCTTAGCCCAGTTGAACCGTGCATCTCTTGGGCCCCCTATTCACTGTTGGGTGTGGTTGATTTGTATTTAAAGTAGAACTCGGGTAATAAGAGATATGGGGGGGGGGGATTTGAGACATTTAGTACATTAAATCATGGTGTATGCTAGGGCATAATCAAATAACTTGTATGTTGTTATGCGGTGCTACTTGTGTAACGTGTGTGTAGAATGTAAGATCTCACGCCACGTGACTGATTGTTAATTGGATCAGGCCTTGTAACTTGATAGAGCTACTCGATACTGTGTACTATTGGATCAACTGTTTGAATAATCATTGTTCTTGTTTGAATTGTTGCTTAACTGTGATACGTGCCATACGTGACAATCACTGATGTGATTTATGTGTAAACAAACTGTAAAACTGATCATTACCAAACACTCTCCTAGGTCGCGAGTATTGAATAAATTAACAAGTGAAATATTCTGCCGAGCAAATCAAGGTGAGTTCATTGCATTTTCTCAAGCATGCGTCCCGGTGGTTTGGGACAACTGGTAAACATTTGGAAGGGAAACATTGGGTAAATAACTTAATCGGTTTTGGTTATTGCCTGGAGGGCAATGGAGGTATTTAGTTGATAGCGCTATTAGGTGGGAAACCTCACACCGGGCCGTAAGGACGGGCGTGAACTAATTATCTGGGTATGGCTATGGTTGTTAGAGGCACACTCCTCGGATACATATGGGCACTCTCCCTAGGGTATCTAACGAAGGCAACATAGCAAACGGTCGTTAAGGGGTACCCACTCCCCGGATACATATGGGCACATTCCCTAGGGTATCTAACATGAGCAACATTGTAACGCAACATTGAATCGCATTAACATACATCTGGTAACTCAACCCGTTAACAAAACCTTGAACTCACCAGCGTAGTCTGACACACTTGTTTACATGCTTGTAGGTAATTATTGAAGGAACTGGGGAGCTTGCTGTCTGATGCTGCTGGAGTGGTTGTGGTCATGATAAACAATTACATTGATGTGGTTTCGATACATTTACACACTTATACATTTATGCTTCTGCTCAATACTTTGGTTTTGGTTAAACTTTCAAACGATACATTTCTTTCAATTGGGTATTTTATTACATTATAACTTGTGTTTGATATGATTGGTGGCTCTTTGTTGAATCGTTACACCTCCATTAGGGACACGCCCTAGGTGGTAATTTGGGGGTGTGACAACAACCACCACTTAACACTACTTCTCTCTCTTCCTTCTCTACCATATTCACCCGTCACTGTCACCGTCACCGCCTATCACAACCACCAGCCGACCAGACCAGCCCCACCCACCCTACACCCTCTTCTAACCCCTCATCTTTTCTGAAACAAATCTGAAATCAGACCATCGAGTGTAGATGACGGAATTGGTTCGATTTGCAGGTATGATTAGGGCTTCGATTAAGGATGAGGGGTTAGAAGAGGGGGCTATTATTATGTCTGTATTAATTGCTCTTGATACACGTATCCGTACCAAACCAGATCACCCACAGCCTAGCTAGCTTACCGGAGGAGGGCAGTAGATTTATATGTGATGATTAATGCTGTTGGATTACTGATATATGTAATCTAATCTTGTAAATCTAAGCTTGAGTTCTTATTTTTTTAATCCACAACAGCATATGACACATAACTGAAATAAGGACACATGCCATGGTACAATAAGAAGAAAGTGTTGGAAACAAACTGAATGTAATTTCTATCATCTATGTATCAGTTTTCCCCAACTGAATGACTACTTTTGGTAAATGTTAATCGCTGAATCATGCAACAAAAGTTTTTATAATGGAACTTCTCTTAGTAATGTACCAATTGAAATAACATTTTGCAGTGATGGGAGCATGAATAATGCTGTTGGATTACTGATATCTGTAATCTAAGCTTGTAAATTGTTACCATGCGGTTGGGTCAAAACAAGAGTGTTTGTTTATATTTATTCGTTGCCCGGGGCCGGCCTTCTTGATTGATTTAAGAAACAAATTGGTTGTTTATATTTGTCACACCCCAACCAATGGCGGAAACATCGGGATGAGACGAAGTGTGAAGATTGCTCGAGACATCATAACACTATTTGTGACAATAATTTAATAATCCAAGTTTCATTTCATAACTTCAACTAGTCAACATTATAAGAAATTCCAAATACAACAAGTTTAACCAATACAACATGATAACATAACAAAATTTGATACAACATATTCAACCCTAACGTCTATATGTGTATCTAGGCATCAACGCTACTTCTTTTATAGCATCATCATCAACCTGTAACATGTTTAAAATACAATTCAATGCAAAAGCAAAGGCGAGTATACAAGTTTGGTACGTACATAGCATAAGATAAAAAGTGTGAACAATTCCTCATGGCAAGCATATGATTCAAGATAAACATTAAATATGGCATGTGTCTAACATATCAAACCAAGAAAACGCAATATGCTCAAGACATAACCTCAAGTTTACGGGCGGGTCGTTAATCCTATAGCGCTACATATGTCACGGTTTGGCTCGTACGAAGTTAATGATAAGTTCAACACATAAGAATCACCCAAATTTAAGGTATCAAGCCATCACATATACAAGCATGTTATAGGAATGTTCATGTGTTTAGACAAAAGTTCATGTGTAAGTTTCAATAGGTAAACATGTTACACCCCAAAAGTGGTAAAAGTAAAAAGGGGAAAATGCGAGTATACTCACGGTTTACAAGTGGTGACTTAAAGTTCCGAGAGCAAGTTTGTGGATGAATTAGTTCGGAGCACCTTGTCCTTCTACACAAGGAAACGTAGGTGTGTGAGTTTGGCGTATAACGGAAGATTATAGATTCGGGGTTTTTAAAATATAGAAAGTAACATAGGTGAAAATAATCATCTTGTACACATAACTCTTGTTCTTGACACTATTGAAACTCAAAAGAGTTGGTATGATTTCATGGATTCTAAGATCCATTAGAGTCGTAACAAGGGCATGGTCATAGATGATGTAACGTCCACTTAACAAATAACTATTAAGTCATCATCAAGTCTTAGTTACTTAGATGTATACATATAGAATAACTTAGATATTATATAGTTTACAAGTCTTAAGATTCAAGCATGAGGTAGGAGATTAATGTCTCCATTTAGGTACCTCTTTGTGTCATAGAATACATACATGAGGTAGGAAGAACAAGCTTCCATTTAGGCACCTCTATTGTTCACCACTACACTTGTTGTTATAAACAACAAGGAGGGTCATGAACATACAAGTATCAAGGTATTAACAACAACTAATCTATAGCAAAACATCAAGTAATGAGTGGATTCTTATGAAGGATAGCCCAAGCTAATCCAACCATCACACATTCAACAAGTTTCACACTTGAACATTACTTGTGGGTAAAACCCTAATTAAAAACAGAAAGTTTATGAGGTTTTAACCTCTGATTTAGATGTCTCAACCATGTTTTTAAGCTTAACCAACCATAAGAGGGGTTGTAAGCATTAGGACATTGGTTTGAGATGTGTTTCACACAAGTTAGATGAAGTTTGCATAAGTTTGAAACAAAACAGAAAGTTTTTGGTCAATTTCGGAGCAATTCCAGGTCTGATTTCTCCAAGGAGAAGTCTAGGAATCGAACCCCATGATTATACAAGCAAGTAGGAAAAAGAATCGAGTGAATCGGATAAGAATTGAGTGAGTTATGCTCATTTTCGTGAAGGGGTGTCAATCTACTCGAACCTTTGCTTTCAGCTACGGTTTGGAGGATGTTTTGAGAGTTTTTAGTGTTGCAAAAGTGGTAGGGAGGCTGGTTATAAGTGGTATTTATAGGGGGAAGGATTAGGGTTTCAATGGGTTGGGCTTTGGAAGTGTTTAGAAGGGGTTACACCTTGAAACTAGTCCACAAAACCCAACTATATGGGGCTGAATTTTGCTGAATTTGGGCTGCCATGTTTCTTTAGTTTTTTATTTTTTTAAAACATTATAATGAGTAATTTTATTAGTTAAGTTGTGTAATAATATGCAACAATGTTTCCCCTAACTTGTAACAAGGTGAAATATGAAATAAAACATGATTTAACTAGGCAAAAAGTGTAATGTACAAGTATGTAACATGTTTGTAAGTAACAAGTATATGTCACATATTTACAAGTTCAACATATGTTTGTAAGTATCACAAAGAAGTATCAAATGATCTCATGATTAATCGTATTATGGTGTATGTATAGTATGTAACAAGGAAATGCAAGTTTTCATTCATGATCAAAATCTCGAGTTTACAACGAGTACTAGAAGGAACGAGTACAATGATACAAAGCTTCCAAAATTAGCAACACGAGTAAGACAAGCTATAAATAGAAAGTACAAAACACAGGGCGTTACAGTCTCCCCTCCTTTAGGAAATTTCGTCCCGAAATTTAGGAAGACTCAGGGAAAAGATGAGGATATTTCGATTTCATTTCGCTTTCGAGCTCCCAAGTAAATTCAGCGCCACGTTTTCCTTCCCATCGAACTTTGACAATAGGAATTCGACTGCGCCTCAATTGCTTGGTTCCTTGGTCCATGATTTCGACCGGTTTTTGTACAAAGTGAAGTGTTTCGTTGACTTGCAAGTCTTCGAGAGGAACGTGGAGTCCTTCGTCAGCTAGGCATTTCTTTAAGTTGTTCACATGGAAGACAGGGTGTACATTGCTGAGTCCTTCAGGCAGGTCCAGTCTATACGCAACCTTGCCAATCCTTTCGAGAATCTTGAAAGGACCAACGTAGCGAGGTGCGAGTTTCCCTTTCTTGCCAAATCGAACCACGCCTTTCCAAGGGGATACCTTGAGAAGCACGTTGTCACCTGTCTCGAATTCCATAGGTTTGCGTCCTTTGTCAGCGTAACTCTTCTGTCGGTTCCTGGCTTTCAATAAGTTGTCTCGAACCTGTAAAATCTTGTCCGTAGCCTCTTGTATAAGCTCGGGACCGGTGATTTGGGCTTGACCAATCTCGTGCCAAGAAATAGGCGAACGGCACTTGCGACCATACAATGCTTCGAAAGGAGCCATTTGGATACTCGTGTGATAGCTGTTATTGTACGAGAATTCAGCCAAGGGCAAGTATGAATCCCAGTTGCCACCAAAATCTATTACGCATGAACGAAGCATATCCTCTAAGGTTTGGATAGTACGCTCGGTTTGACCGTCAGTCTGAGGATGGAAGGCGGTGCTAAGGTTAAGCTTAGTACCCATAGCAGATTGAAAAGTTTCCCAAAGACGAGACGTAAAACGAGCATCACGATCAGAAATGATATCAATGGGCGTCCCGTGACGACAGATGATTTCCTTCATGTAGACCTTAGCCAATTTCTCGACTTTGAAGTCTTCACGAATGGGGAGGAAGTGAGCTGATTTGGTCAATCGGTCAACGACGACCCATATGCTGTCATGACCAGCTGTAGTGCGAGGAAGCTTAGTGATGAAATCCATGGCAATGCTCTCCCACTTCCAAACGGGAATTATTGGTTGTTCGAGCAAGCCAGAGGGACGTTGATGTTCGGCTTTTACTTTGGAACACGTAAGACATTTAGAAACGAAGGTGGCTATATCCTTCTTCATTCCAGGCCACCAATAGGAAGTACGCATATCATGGTACATCTTATCAGCACCAGGGTGAATAGAATATTTCGTGTTATGGGCCTCCTTCATCAGGAAATTGCGAAGATCGTCACGATTGGGAATCCAGATGCGATTGAGATAGTATAGAATACCATCGGGTTTGGACACGAGACTATTCTCAGCACCACATTGCATTTCGTTGTAGAGGTTACCCTCATTAACGGATGTATACTGGGCGTTACGTATGCGATTTTGAAGATCGTGGACGAGTTGGAAACAACGGATACTTTGGACGTGAGTTTTACGACTATGGGCGTCGGCTACTACATTCGCCTTACCCGGGTGGTATTTGATTTCGCAATCATAGTCGTTTAACAATTCCACCCAACGACGTTGACGCATGTTTAGTTCCTTTTGATTGAAGATGTGTTGAAGGCTCTTATGGTCGGTGAAGACTACACATTTAGTACCATAAAGGTAGTGTCGCCAAATCTTCAATGCAAAAACGACCGCACCAAGTTCAAGGTCGTGAGTAGTATAGTTTTTCTCATGAATTTTGAGTTGCCTCGATGCGTAAGCGATAACTTTGTCACGTTGCATAAGGACACAACCAAGACCAAGGTTTGAAGCGTCGCAATACACAACGAAATCATCGTTACCATCAGGAAGCGTTAGGATAGGAGCATTGCAAAGCATGTCCTTGAGCGTTTGAAAAGACTCCTCTTGTTCGGGACCCCAAACAAAAGGTCTCTCTTTTTGAGTCAAGGAGGTCAAAGGAACAGCGATTTTCGAAAAGTTGGAGATAAAACGACGATAGTAACCAGCAAGACCAAGAAACGAACGGATTTCGGACGGAGATTTAGGTGCGACCCAATTTTTCACAGCTTCGATTTTTGCGGGATCAACGTGAATACCAAGTTTGTTGACAGTGTGACCAAGGAATTGAACTTCTTGTAACCAAAATTCACACTTGGAGAATTTGGCATATAGGTGTTCAGTACGAAGGAGTTCAAGAATAAGGCGCAAGTGTTGCTCATGCTCTGCTTGCGTCTTGGAATAGATGAGGATATCGTCGATGAAGACGATCACAAAACGGTCCAAGTATGCTTTGCACACGCGGTTCATTAAGTCCATAAAGACAGCAGGTGCGTTGGTCAAACCAAAGGGCATGACCACGAACTCATAATGACCATAACGCGTACGAAAGGCGGTTTTAGGCACATCTTCTTCGAGTACTCGAAGTTGATGATACCCAGAACGAAGATCGATCTTTGAAAAGCAGGTTGCGCCTTGCAATTGATCGAAGAGGTCATCAATGCGAGGAAGAGGGTATCGATTCTTGATAGTAAGCTTGTTGAGCTCACGATAGTCAATACACATACGAAAGGACCCATCTTTCTTCTTGACGAATAAAACGGGAGCGCCCCAAGGAGAAGTACTAGGGCGTATGAAGCCTTTGTTAAGAAGCTCTTGAAGTTGACTCGAGAGCTCTTGCATCTCAGAGGGTGCTAAACGATAGGGGGACTTAGCGACAGGCGTAGCGCCAGGCACTAAATCGATGCGAAAATCGACAGAACGAGCAGGAGGAGGACCAGGAAGGTCTTCGGGAAATACATCCGGAAAGTCACGTACAACAGGAACGTCACTTATGCTTGGGCCTTTATCCTTCTTTTCCACGATGTGGGCGAGAAAGGCGAAGGTACCCTTGCGTAAGCACTTGTTTGCCTTGATGCATGACATAAGCTTAAGGCCTTGAGAAGGCTTTTCACCATAGACGTGTAGAGAATCACCATTTGGAAGAGGCAAGCGAATAAACTTCTCAGAACAGACAACTTCAGCACGAACTCGCCCAAGCCAGTCCATACCTACTATGACGTCGAAACTACCCATTTGCATAGGTATGAGATCGATTGAGAACGTATGATCGTTAAGGATTAGAGAACAATTGGAGAGAACAGAATTGACATTGACGGTTTTACCATTAGCAACTTCGACAGCGAAAGATTTTGGCAACTTAGAGCGTTTACACTTGAGCAAAGACTCGAATTCTAACGACACAAAACTTTTATCGGCACCAGTATCAAATAGGCATGAAGCATAGACATGGTTAATGAGAAACGTACCAGTGATGACGTCGTTTGCATTTTGAGCCTGAGCTGTGGTGAGAAGGAAAGCTCGACCCCTAGCGGGTTCTTGAACCTGTTGTTGTTGTTGGGGTTGTGGCTGTGGTTGTTGTTGTCGAGGTTGTTGTGGTTGATATCGTTGAGGACACACATTGGCCATGTGGTTGGTATCACCACACGTGAAGCATGCTCGCACAGGAGCGACTTGATTTGGAGCCAAAAGAGCTTGGTTTTGGTAGGCCTGTGGGGGGATACGACAGTATGGCGAGAGATGTCCATACCGGCCACACTTGTCACACTTTCGACAATGAGCGTTTGGGGGGTGATGATATCGGCATTTGTCGCACTTTGGGTGCGTTCCAGTATAAACCTTGCGTTCACCATTGAAAGCAGGCACAGTTTGAAGGGGTTGTGGGTTTGGCGGAGTGACGACCGCGCAGTTTTGGCTTGAAGCCTTCCGCTTCTTGCCTTGGTTTCTCTTAGATTGCTGGGAGGGTTTAGACTCATTAGGAGAGTCAATGGTGGCTTGGTGCGCATTCTTTGTTGAAACCTTGTCAAAGGTTCCATGAAGAACACAATTGTTGTTAAGTTCGGTAGCTATGCGGTACGCGTCTTCAATGGTTTGAGGGTTGGCAGATGCAAGATGGTTTGTTAAGGAAGGTGCAACACAACGAATGAACTTGGCCACGGTTTTGGGGGCGGTTTCTACTTGACCAGGGCATAGAACACTAAGCTGTTTGAAGCGTGTAATCAAACCATCCATGTCACTCCCTTTTTGCGTGAGGTTCCAGAATTCATTTTCCAACTTTTGGAGTTCGTGAGGGGGACAAAAGTGATCCTTCATAAGTTGTTTGAGATCGTCCCACGGCATAGCGTGTGCGACCTCGTTTCCTCTCTTGTTACGCTCAGTTGTCCACCACTCAAGTGCCTTTTCACGAAACACACCGGTTGCATTCAAGGTTCTTAGTTCGTCAGGGCAACCACTTTGCAAGAAGGTAAGCTCGATGGCATCAAACCAGTTCATCATGGCGGTAGCGCCATTCTTGCCGGTAAATTCTAAGGGTTTACAAGCCATGAAGTGCTTGAATTGGAAGGTGGCTTTGGGTTTGGCGGCCTTTGAGTCGACCGAACCATGTGGTGAATCGGTTTGGATCTTGCTAACAATGTCGGGTAGGACCTTTGCAAATTGTTTAGCCATAAACTTCATACAATCCTTTTGGGACATGGCGGAGGAGGTCGAACCCTTCCTTGACCTTCGTCTCTTGGATGAACTAGAAGACATCTAAAAGATTTGAAAGAGAAGGGAAAGGATGAGACTTTGATCATTAATTGAAAACAAGGTTTGTGTATGTAAAGGCGAGTAAATGTTCAAGTACCAAGTAAAGTTCACATAAAGCATAAGTTTCCAACATACATTCAACAAGAATATTACATAAGTTGCGTAAAGGGTATAAATTTAGTTTGTTCACGAGGATTATTATTGTTTGTGATTGCGATAATGTGCGACATGATTAAAACGACATTTCGAAATGAATGAACGTTCAAGTATAAAATCACATATAAATTGAGATACATAAAAGAGAGGCTCAATAAAACATAGGAATGTTTCGGGTAGAGAAACGTCGACAATTCCAAAGTGGGTCGAAAGTCCTTTCGATTTAGAGATATTGTGCTTTGGCCTATAAGTAAGATACTCTCGTCGAGAAGCGATTAACGGTATCTTACCCTTCCGGTTACTACACATCTCTAAATGATTGGAACATTCGGGACTTTGGCGAGAATAAAAAAAATCAAGGAATGGGACTTAATCGACAAGATGCGGGTTTCACCCCTAACTTGACGATTTCGTACCCTAAATGTGGTTGGTACTTGTCGGCCAAAATAAAATTTTGACACTTTGACAAGGGTCCACTAGAGTTGAAATGGAAATTACCATTAAGTTGTGGATGTCACTCCTAGCTTAATGGTGAAATTTCGTGCAAAAATAGATTAAAGGTAGAGTGAGAGTCGTTTACCAAATTGTGGGTTTCACGCCTATTTTGGTAAAGTTGTCTCGTTGATGTTACAAGAGTATAAAATAGCAAAAGTGTATTCGTGTTAGCCTTAGGAAAGGCACATAAATTTATTAAAAAGAAGTGTAGCTAGGAAGCATGTAAGATAGAGCACAAATGTTTTAAACAACAAATAAGAGACAAAGTTCCTAAAACTATAGACTAGGGCAAAAGCATGGCAATTTTCCTAATTCCCTATAGTTATGGCTCTGATACCAATCTGTCACACCCCAACCAATGGCGGAAACATCGGGATGAGACGAAGTGTGAAGATTGCTCGAGACATCATAACACTATTTGTGACAATAATTTAATAATCCAAGTTTCATTTCATAACTTCAACTAGTCAACATTACAAGAAATTCCAAATACAACAAGTTTAACCAATACAACATGATAACATAACAAAATTTGATACAACATATTCAACCCTAACGTCTATATGTGTATCTAGGCATCAACGCTACTTCTTTTATAGCATCATCATCAACCTGTAACATGTTTAAAATACAATTCAATGCAAAAGCAAAGGCGAGTATACAAGTTTGGTACGTACATAGCATAAGATAAAAAGTGTGAACAATTCCTCATGGCAAGCATATGATTCAAGATAAACATTAAATATGGCATGTGTCTAACATATCAAACCAAGAAAACGCAATATGCTCAAGACATAACCTCAAGTTTACGGGCGGGTCGTTAATCCTATAGCGCTACATATGTCACGGTTTGGCTCGTACGAAGTTAATGATAAGTTCAACACATAAGAATCACCCAAATTTAAGGTATCAAGCCATCACATATACAAGCATGTTATAGGAATGTTCATGTGTTTAGACAAAAGTTCATGTGTAAGTTTCAATAGGTAAACATGTTACACCCCAAAAGTGGTAAAAGTAAAAAGGGGAAAATGCGAGTATACTCACGGTTTACAAGTGGTGACTTGAAGTTCCGAGAGCAAGTTTGTGGATGAATTAGTTCGGAGCACCTTGTCCTTCTACACAAGGAAACGTAGGTGTGTGAGTTTGGCGTATAACGGAAGATTATAGATTCGGGGTTTTTAAAATATAGAAAGTAACATAGGTGAAAATAATCATCTTGTACACATAACTCTTGTTCTTGACACTATTGAAACTCAAAAGAGTTGGTATGATTTCATGGATTCTAAGATCCATTAGAGTCGTAACAAGGGCATGGTCATAGATGATGTAACGTCCACTTAACAAATAACTATTAAGTCATCATCAAGTCTTAGTTACTTAGATGTATACATATAGAATAACTTAGATATTATATAGTTTACAAGTCTTAAGATTCAAGCATGAGGTAGGAGATTAATGTCTCCATTTAGGTACCTCTTTGTGTCATAGAATACATACATGAGGTAGGAAGAACAAGCTTCCATTTAGGCACCTCTATTGTTCACCACTACACTTGTTGTTATAAACAACAAGGAGGGTCATGAACATACAAGTATCAAGGTATTAACAACAACTAATCTATAGCAAAACATCAAGTAATGAGTGGATTCTTATGAAGGATAGCCCAAGCTAATCCAACCATCACACATTCAACAAGTTTCACACTTGAACATTACTTGTGGGTAAAACCCTAATTAAAAACAGAAAGTTTATGAGGTTTTAACCTCTGATTTAGATGTCTCAACCATGTTTTTAAGCTTAACCAACCATAAGAGGGGTTGTAAGCATTAGGACATTGGTTTGAGATGTGTTTCACACAAGTTAGATGAAGTTTGCATAAGTTTGAAACAAAACAGAAAGTTTTTGGTCAATTTCGGAGCAATTCCAGGTCTGATTTCTCCAAGGAGAAGTCTAGGAATCGAACCCCATGATTATACAAGCAAGTAGGAAAAAGAATCGAGTGAATCGGATAAGAATTGAGTGAGTTATGCTCATTTTCGTGAAGGGGTGTCAATCTACTCGAACCTTTGCTTTCAGCTACGGTTTGGAGGATGTTTTGAGAGTTTTTAGTGTTGCAAAAGTGGTAGGGAGGCTGGTTATAAGTGGTATTTATAGGGGGAAGGATTAGGGTTTCAATGGGTTGGGCTTTGGAAGTGTTTAGAAGGGGTTACACCTTGAAACTAGTCCACAAAACCCAACTATATGGGGCTGAATTTTGCTGAATTTGGGCTGCCATGTTTCTTTAGTTTTTTATTTTTTTAAAACATTATAATGAGTAATTTTATTAGTTAAGTTGTGTAATAATATGCAACAATGTTTCCCCTAACTTGTAACAAGGTGAAATATGAAATAAAACATGATTTAACTAGGCAAAAAGTGTAATGTACAAGTATGTAACATGTTTGTAAGTAACAAGTATATGTCACATATTTACAAGTTCAACATATGTTTGTAAGTATCACAAAGAAGTATCAAATGATCTCATGATTAATCGTATTATGGTGTATGTATAGTATGTAACAAGGAAATGCAAGTTTTCATTCATGATCAAAATCTCGAGTTTACAACGAGTACTAGAAGGAACGAGTACAATGATACAAAGCTTCCAAAATTAGCAACACGAGTAAGACAAGCTATAAATAGAAAGTACAAAACACAGGGCGTTACAATATTTATTCCTTGCTCCGGGCCGGCCTTCATTGCTTTAAGAAACAAAGTGTTTGTTTATATTTATTCGATGGTCTGTGGATGGTGGCGGACTAAGTGGTGGTTGAATGGCTGAAGAGGCAATGATTGGAGGCGGTAGGCGGCGGCGGTGGCGGTGGTGGTGGTGGTTCTCCGGTGGAGGGTAGTGGTGGGTGCTAGTGGGTATAGTGAACGAGAGAGAGAAAGAAGGGATATAATAAACCATGTGGGCCCCACCTGAATTAACATATTAATTGTTTTGTTTTTACATTAAGGGTAAATTGGTCATTTCACACCCACTTAACAGGGAAAACAAACTGAAGTTAGACCCAGGGACTATCCGGGAACAAAAATTGAAAACTTGGGGACTATTCAGGTAATTTTAGAAAGTTGGGGACTATAGGTGAAAAAAGGCGAAACCACAGGGACTATCCGAGCATTTTTCTCTTTTTTTTATTTATTTGATTTTCTTCCTTGTTCTCCAAACAAACAACCCATACTCACATAATTCGAAACTAGGGACCATTAGATGGTTTTAAAACATGGTTTTACACATGTTGTGATCCTATAATTACTTGGAGAACACATATTACACTTGTCAAGATCTTGTTCTTCTCAAATTAGTATAAATAGGCCATGAGTCTTTCATTTTCACTTGCACCATTCTTCTTCTTTCTCATTCTATTCTACTTCCTGGAGGTTCCTGACCATAAGGAAGCTCATTTTTAGTAGAAAAGATTGCTAGGACCCTTTGTAAGTGTCTTTAGCCACTAGTTTCCATTTTATAGGCTTTTAAGCCAAAAGTCAAGCGTTATCGTAATAACGCTTTGACTTTTAGTTAGACCTTAAACTGTCAAGCCATGGTTCACAACGAACATGGCTACGTGATCGTAATTAGGTAGGTGTTAATCCGTCAAAAGGGCACCTCCTAAGAATCACGTTTGCTTGGTCAATTGGCGAGTCAAAGTAATATTAATTTAAAAAGTCAATGGGTCAGTTTTTAAAACAATTGCGATATGAGTTTAGAAGTAATCTAAAATATGTTTTATCACTTAAACAACTCGGTAATAATTACTAGAACATGTGTAAACATATTCGGCTCGTCAATTCCCGTTTTAGGGTCGGTTCGCAACCGAAAGTCACGTAGTTTGACTTCTACGTTGACTTTTGGTTATAAACTCAATTAGACTAGTAAGCTACTGATTTTAGGTTCCGTTATGATCGTAATATAATGTAGTATATCCCCATAAGGTTATATTACACGAACGGACTAGGAATCTGAGTTTATGCGCATGTTCCGTTATTATGCCATACTTTGACTAGAATGCCCTTTTGATTAAAAATAAAGCTTTAGACATAAATAAGCTTGCAAATGACTTAGGTACTCATATGTTAATATGTTTAACATATTTTGATGTTTATAATCTGGTCATAAACTGAGTTTACGCATATAATCGTAAACTAGGCTTTTAAAAGGACTAAAATGCCCTTTTAAGTCTAAAATGAGTTTTAAACATAATTTTAGCATAAGACTCATTACCTACTGATATCATATGATAATTAGGATTATTTGGGATGCTAAGTCAGGTTGTAAACTGAGTTTAACTTCAGTTTCGTAAATAATGCCGATAATGCCCTTATGACACATAAAATGCGTTTTAAGCATAATATTCAAACCAACTCTTTTGCTTACTGATTTGTTGTGAAAAATAAAATATTTTATCTTTTCAAAGCCGGTCATAACATCAGATTTCATAAACCATCGTATAAATCGTCATTTAACGACTTTAACGCCGTTTAGGCGCATAGTATGGTTTTAAACCATATTTATGAATCAAGACTTGTTACATACTGATTTTATAAATCATTTTAAATGTTTTTACAGTAGGTATAAGTCATGAACTCAGAATCCCAAATATATTCTCAAAACTATGTGTGTGAAATGACCAAAATCCCCCTACGGTGCATAGTTTGGTCTTATTGCATAAACCACACATATATTTGATATCCTACTGATATGATTTCATAATTTAACCATTTTTACAGAATGTTTATGACCATGACAACAGTTTACTTGCAAGCTCCATTTATAAGTTGTAAAATTACCAAAATGCTCTTATGAGGCATAGTTTAATTTTAAAACTTTAACGGGCATACAAGTTGATATCTTACTGATATTATAACTTGTTTAAAGTATATTGGCATATGGAACTTGTTCATGACTCATCCGGTTACCCAATATCGCTTATACGCGTACGGTTAGACTTACATAACTAGTTTACCTAAGTTTACCGAAAAGGGGTTTAACCTTATCATTTTAATCTCAAAATCCAGAATGTATCATGTTTACCCATATTATACAAGTCCTAGTACTTGTTGGGTTTAAACTACATTCTATTCAGTATACGCTTAATCTAGCTAACCTATTCTTAAAGTATCAGGTCATATCAAAAGGGACTACCTTTGACCCGTATACATTCTAACAGATAATAAATCTGTTCATTCCAGACTATAGTACCCCCCAGATAATCGGACTTGGGTCAATATACTTAGACTTGCGGCTTTTTGCCAAATATAGTCTTATTGATTGGAAGCTAGCAAAAAGGTAAATACTCTTGACTTATTTTAGTGTAAACTTGGGATGGCAAATATGCCACTTGGGACGGTTATTACATAAGTAAGTCGCCTATGATTGCGCAAAAATGCATGAATACGGTTTAATCCGTTTACTTGATAATTATTGTAATTGGGGGTTATTGATACCATGTCCGGACAACCCAATGGGTTAATCAAGTATATAATCTCGTAACAGGAATAATCCCAAGATATATTTAAAAGATCACCTACGGGTTATCTATATGTATAAAACTCTTTTAAAAAAAGCTATTTTTAAAAGAGTCAGTTAATTTTATTTACCAGCTGTAGCTGACGTATTTTCAAAAGATTGAACAGTAGGTACCGAACCTTATTATAGGCTGGGATTACTCGTCGGCTAGAATGAAGGCTAAGGAATTTGCACTCCTAATGCTTAAGGCCTATGATGTCTAAAGCTCTGTTATTTGGATCCTGCCTGTGGGCTTGTATCGAACGCTTGTAATACTTTATACATTCAAGCTGTATTTTAATAATTTAAATCCAATACTTCCGCTGCATATTATTATATTGTGATAACTGTTATCCAACTGTCACGTGTGTACCCATCTGAGCCCACCGGAAATCGGGGTGTGACAATTACGGTTCTTTCTAGGGTATTTTGGGAGTTGTTACAACTTGTGTTCGTGTTTTGGTAGGAAAATATATTACCCCTACTAGGATGTATGATGTTAGTAGGCGTTGTATGTTTTTCGTTTTTGCCGATCCCCGAAGCATGTTTTGGTGATTCGTTGTTAGGTTGGTGTGGGTATGCCCAACATGCAAACATTTCTTTTATTTATAAAGTTTGCCGGGCGAAAGCTCAATTAGCCAAAAAAGGGAACTTAGGCATTAAACAATGTAGATAGTAAGAAATCAGTTTAATTTGGAAAAATAGCTAGGGTTAAACTTGGTTTTAACGGGTCGTTTTAAAAAGTATAAATTTGGTTTGGATAAAAACGGGTAGTCAACAAAAAGGACTCGCATTATAATGGGTTGTTTTAGAGAAAAGAGTTGCAAAATTGTTTCACTCGCCTTTTGTTTTCTAGGGGCTATTGGTGATGCCAGGCAAATGAGTTGGAAGTGATGGCGCTAAAGGCGATGGCAATGTCAATGGCGGTAGAAATTATTGGTAGGGGTGGTTGTGGCGATGATGGTGGTGTTGGTTGTGGTGTCAATGATTGGTAGGCGGTGGTGATGGTGGTGGTTGTGCGAACGTTGACTAGTAGGTAGTGGTTGTGACGACGATAGCAGCAGCAACTAGTAGATGGTGATAACAATGGTCGTGTCATCAATGATTGTTTGGTTGTGACAACGATGACAGTTGTGATGATGGATGATGGCGACATAAATAGTATTGCAAAAACAACAACAAATTAATATAATTTAGAAAGTAATTAGTTCGGTTTCAAAGTCAAAACCGAACCACAGATTAAATAACCGGCCGACTTGCTTCAGTTTAAACAGTTCAATCAGTTTCAACGATTTTTGAACTATCTCTAATATCAACAATTAAATGTTTTAGATTTATTCCCAACAAACTAAATCATCGGTAATCATAAAGAATCATGAAATCTTGTTAATAATAATAACTTTTCTTGTTATGTCATTTGTTTTAACATGGGAGGGAATATAAAAAAAAAAAAAAAACAATTGAAAAACGTTAAGAATTGTTCGACGAACATCATGGAGCAGTTTCCATGTATGTCTCCCACAATTCACACACGACACAACTCAACTCATTTGAAACCCTAAAATCCCCTCTTCTCTCTCTCATCAGTCTCTCTCTCTCTCTCAACAACCAACAGTCCGACATGAGTACCCCCTACACGTTAGTGAGAAATCGCATGAAAGACCTCATATCGTGTTTCAACGCATGTAAACTTCCCGTAGACAAAGATAGCGAAGAATCGGATCATCCGAACCCAAAACCATCGTCAAATATTATCCATGACCGGACCCGCGAAAGAGGAAAGAAAGTGAAAGTTGAAACGACGTCGTCTTCGTCGGCTAGAGCTGGAGGAGGAGGAGGAAGAGGAGGTTCACCGATGAGCTTGCAGTCGGGCGAGTCGGAAGAAGATAATTATATTGTATTTTACTTCAAGGATGATGACAATGGTAGGGATGTGATCGAAGAAAGAGGCTTAGACGCAGGTTGTTGCAATCGACATAAAAAGGTTTGTTTTTATTTTCGGTGTTTATTTGTTAAATATTTTTCGACATTAAATTTGGAACATGATTAAGATTTGGTTAATTGTTACCTTAAAAAAAGGAAACGTGTCAAGGATCCAGTAGCAAGGCCCGAGTTGATGCTCAGCGGAACGAGTTTGAGGCCGAGTTGGAGCAACACAGGCAGACGTTGAGCGAGTCAAGCGAGTCGAGTACAGGTTCATTCGCCTTCCCAACGTAAGTAACATCATTACTGTTAACCTCTTTCATTTGCATAGTCTGTTTTATTGTCAAATGGTCCTTAAAATGATTATTTTATGTATAGTGATTGTTTGTTTGTTTGGTTGATAAATTGCAGGATCCAAAGGGAATGGACAGGTAGCCCTGTGTTGATGCCAAGACCAGAAGGACACAACAAGTCCTGTGGTGTTTGTGTTCAATGTTGTAAATTCTAGATTCATTGTTAAGCTTGTTGACTTTACAATTGGACAACGTTTCAGATTCGGCAGCCCGGACACTGGACTCTTGGAATTGATTCATTTTTGCCATCGCGCGTATTTTCAAGGGTAACATCGTCATTTCACAAGCATCGAGATAACAACGGGTATCTACCAGCTGTATGTTTAATATGGAAAGTTTGCACCTTGCTTTTCATTATGCTGTAACTTGTTTGGCGTTCTAACATTGAATTTGTGGTTCGGTTAATCAGTTTTTTTAATATGTTTATTCGTTGAACAATTTTTGAAAGGTTTGTAGCTTGGTTAGAACTCATTTAACGAACAACGGAATCCCCACAGGTGATTCAATTTGTTCAAATAAGTTTAGTTTGAGTATATCCATTGACTGTATTTTCACAGTTGGTAACAATGTTTGAGCACCGAAGTATTTTCGTTACAATAGCATAGCAATTTAGTTTGCAAAATGAATTGTTGTGATATCTGTTCTCTTTAATAGTTAACTCTTTTAACATTCGGAAATATCGTATCAAAACAGTATTTGTTTCCACAAAGGGATATTTGTTGCTAACAACCAATCAAGTTTGAATTCGGCTTTCTGTTTGGACGTTTATTTTTTATTTCTGGATTTTATATAAGGTCCGGTCCAATAAAAGCCGAACTGTAAAACCAAACCGTAACCAATCCGTTAGTAACGGTTTGCTTTTAATGTTCAATGGTTTGGTTTCAGTTTACGGTCATTAGTAACGAATTGGTAACGGTTTGGCTCATGGTTTGACCTAAAAACAGCCAAAATCGGGATGTGAACACCCTTAGATTGTGATATGTATATTATAATATGTTCTACATGATATGAAGACTAAAGTTCATCTTTTGTTGATAGACATACAGAACATCTAATTGACCATATTGATGCAAAAGGGTATTTGGTCATCACTAGCGGTTCATATGTTAGCGAAATGTTCCAAAATATAGTGAATTAATATTAAACGGGTCAAACTATATCAATCTAATATGAAACGAGTCAATCGTGCAACAATATATTGAACTAATGTTAAACAGGTCAATATGTAGACAACTAAAATGAAACGGTAACTGCAAAGTCTATTTTTTATGTTGAGTTCGAAGGGTGGGGCGTGAGCTATCATCATCATTGCTGCAGTTGGGTGCAATGGTAAGTATTATTTATTTTGTTGATTTACCTTTGGTCTATGAAACTAGCAACCAATTCATGAAAATTTACAAAAAGTTTTCACGAAAACAATCATATTATGAAAACTTTTATATCTGAGTCAAGAACAATTACAAAAATTTAGCTAGCGAACCACACAAAACAATATCATTAAAAATTTATTCGGACATTGATATGCTGCAAGTTGACTGCAGTTTGTACGCAGATCAGCCCTGCAACTGGTGTTTGGTGACAGTTTGGGCCTTTGGTTGGTTCTGTTGTCCATTTAATTGTTTGTTGTATTGAGTTTTGATTCTTTGTGAGTTGAGTTTCCTGCTGCATAGTTGTTTCTGTCCTACGTAATTATCGTCATCAAATGTTGTGGTGGTTTTGCTGGTTTATTATTTCTATACCGACTTGCTTGTTGGATCAATAGCCGAATTGGAAGAACCGTAACCTGAACAAACAAGCATTTGTGTTTTCGCTTACGAGGGAGAAATACCATGTGATGCGATAGCGACATGTAGAAGATTATTTTTCGAAGAAGTGAATAATGTAACATCTATACATGCAAGAAAATATAAAAATGACTCAAGACTAATTGTATGCATTGCATTAATGTTATTTAGTAACAATGATGAAAAAATGGAATTATAAAAAATAGATGCAAGTTAATATGGTTACGTCGTCTTCGTCACTGCAGGGTGATTAAGCAGAAGTAGGGACTCTGTGTAGGAGGCCACCTTGAAGTGCCAACCATAAATCCCAAGACTATTCATGTGTTCTGAGCCGGGTTCATAAACTTTAAGTTCACCACCACCTCCAAGTATCAGTTGGCCGTTCTTCCTAAATCCAATTATACTATGAAGCACAACGTTAACACTAAATAGCTTTGTAAACGAGGATTGTTGAACACCATTTTTCCGCATCATCCATATGTCACAAACTTGTTCCATTGCATAGTAGTATTCAAGCACAACAACAGACTCCTTGAGCTTAGATATATCCAGATTTTTACGGCTTTGTAAACCATCCGGAAGATCTACTTCTTCAAATTCATCACTTGTCAAATCATATGTAATGATCCTATGATGACATTCAAATTCATAATCATAATTAATCCGATGAATAACCCCATCTATAACTACCGTATTACCGGCCCTAAATCGCAATGATTCATGAGGCGGACGCAGATTCATTGATATGCTTCTCCAAGCGCCAGAACTTAATGTAAAAACTTCTGCCTCATTGGTAGGTGAAAATTTAACTATCTTAGGGTCAATAGTTTTAGGACAAACCCCGAAAACAAAAGCATAGTTTCCGTCTGGCAATACTATATCAACAGATTTCCTAATTGATGGATTCCAAAAAACAATCAATCCCTTCGAACGCACGAGCAAACTCACCAATCCGTGAGAGCAACCGAGCACAGATGGATGCCAAAGTGGCTTAACAGTAGAGGGAACCGCAGGAGAAAACTTGTGATGCCGGGAACTGTCATCATCAACAATCGAAACATATCTGTCCTTAGAATATGCTGTGTACTTTATCAGTAGATGATGCGGTTGAGTCTGGTTGATGCTGTGATCAGTGATAAATTCCGAGCTATTGATCAAAGACTTCCATGGTTTTGAAACCGATCTGAACCTGATCAGTGATTTGACTGGAAACTTTTTCATGATTTCCCCTTGGATTTCGAAAGGAATGCAGGCGGACATTGTCACTTATGGGGATGGTTATTGTATCAGCTTTGAATCTAGGTTTCTATGAGATTATGAGGATACGAATATTATGGAAACAAGTTAGGGAAGAGACGTAGAGGTGATGAAGGGATATAATTTTGTAAAGTCTGGATGAAATTTTGGGCCACTGGGCTTCTTCACATGCAATGCTACATGGATCATGGATCATGTTCTTTATATTTTTTCCCACGAATTTCGTACCCATCCCAAAAAAACCCAAAACCGGGTATGTTGATACGCGGACAGTGGCGGATCTAGAAAATCTACATAGGGGTAACGGTTTAATAAAAAGGGGTAACGAAATCGAAAAGACGTCAAATTTTTCCAAAATTTACACTACCGTCGGAGCGTCAAGGGGCAACGGAGGTTACCCCTTCTATTACTGTAGGTCCGCCCCTGTACGCGGAGTAGTGTACCCGGTTACAAACTCCACCGTACCCGTAGATATGAATATGATACATTTTCTAGTGTAATACTCTATGCCATGCTTGCGGTGTGCGTGCATATAGTGCATACATGTGTGTACGGTTGGGGGCAAAAGTGAAATTGCACTAATTTTAATGTCATTTTACTACTATCGTGAAAATAACGTTAAAAACGGGGGACGGTAATCATGCATCATGTGGTGGTGTTGATAGCCGAAAGACGCGGGGGTACATGCACTAATTGGTCTGTCCCGATTGTTGAGTGATATTTGCGTTAGGTCCAAGGCTTGATGCAAAACTTCTATGGAGCCGGGAGTCTCACTGGAAGCAGCCTCTCTATTCCTACGGGGTAGAGGTAAGTCTGTCTACATTTTACCCTCCTCAAACTCTACCTTAGCTTTGCTATTGGTGGGATTTACCAAGTATGATAATGATGATGATGATGACGACGACGACGATGATTCTAGTGTAATACTCGAACCCGGTGACAAACCCGCCCTACCCTTTGGGTATGAATTAGGTACATTTCTAGTGTAATCCCCGAACCCAGTTATAAAACCTGAACCTGGGTTTTTTCAATACACAAATCAGGTTTAATGAATACCCAATTACCGATAGAGTGGATCTAGCCGTTTTTTATAAGCTAAGTCCTTACATTAGTCGCCTTTTTCTACCATTTTAACCCTCATTTGTTAGTATAAATAGAGAGTGAATGTTTTGGTTGAATCACAATGCTAAAAAACCTCTCAAAATCATAAAAACGAATATCCATTATGAAGAACACATTGTTATGATATTCTTGGCTTTGTTGTGATGAATATTTTATACATCTTTTATCCAATCGCCCTTCACTTAAGAGGTTCAGTCCGGTAACTTTCCACTTGAGTATACGTTCTCATGTTATGGGCTTTCAAAACTTATTTGGAAGTTGTAACGTGTTGTAGCTTATTCTTCGCTTGGATTTTGATTATAAATGCACCATTAATGAAAGAAAAGTTTTGAACTTTGGTTGTTAATCTTTGTTTTGGCCTATGCTGCAAGTGGCTTGTACTAGACTCCGTTCCACAAGAGCTTCCAACCTCACCAATCCACCTCAAACACGTATGCTTCGAAGAAAGTAGTCTTGTTGACGGCTATGGGTTAGGTTTTCTTCTTGTTTTGAACAAATGTTCTTGTTTTTCTTAATCGCTAATGTTAAATGCGTCAATATGTAGACTACTAAAATGAAAAAGGTTAGCGCCAAGTGTATGTGTTATATTGAGTTCAAAGTTGACCTCAGAATAACCGAGTTGATGATACGGGCCACAATTGGTTGGGGCGTGAGCTATCATCATCATTGCTGCAGTTTGGTGCAATGGTAAGTACTATTTTACTTGTTGAGCAACCTTTGCTCTATGAAATTAGCAACCAATTCATGAAAATTTACATAAAGTTTTAATAAAATAACACTATGAAACTTTTATATCAGATATGAGATAACCATATCATATTACAAAAAGTATATCTGAGTCAAGAACAATTACAAAAAGCACTCCAAGAAAACTGCTACGTTTCCTACAAATATTTTCTACGCATTTCCAATGAATGTAAATTCTGAGAATTTTCCCACAAAATCCCGACGGAAAACATAAAAAGCAACAAGAAAGTGACAAAAACTATATGCGTAGGAAAAGCGTGGGAAAATTCCTACGAAATTCCGACATAATAGTTTTCTGTTTCAACGAACCACACAAAACAATATCATTAAAAATTTGTTCAAGACATTGATACGAACCACACAAAACAATATCATTAAAAATTTGCTTTTGTATGTTTTTATGGCTCTTTACGACAATAAAAAGTTTAAGAAACTGAATAAAAAATTTATGGTGGAGAAAACGGAATGATGATACTTTAGAGGTTAAAAGTGTTATTTATATACTTTTATTTGTTGTAAATTGAATTTTCCTACTTGGAAAATTTCCGAGTTATAACCTAGTACATAACTAAGTAATCATAATTTCTTAAAAGAGAGATAGAGAATGATAATTTTGTTTAATATTAATAAGGAGAGGAGGTTTAGTATTTAAAAGTTGTGCTGAGAGACTTTTATTTTATTTTATTTTATTTTTTATTTTTTATTTTATGGAGGTTTGGTATTTAAAAGTTGGGTTTATAGACCTCTTATTAAAAAGAAAAGAAAAGAAAAGGGAAGGTATATTAGTTTTTTTATTATTATTATTATTATTATTATTATTATTATTATTATTATTATTATTATTATTATTATTATGATGATGATGAATATAAACTGATGATAAATAGTGTTTCAATTTTTTTAAGTAATTGTGTTTTTATTCTTTCTTTCTTTATAATTTATTTAATTTTTTAGTTAGAAATAGTAATTGATAATTTTGGTATTTGTTTTTTATTAGTAGTATTTTATTTAGCATTTAATTTGACTTTTTAGTAATAATTTACGTATGTTAACTTTAAAGAAAATCTAAATTTGCATCTATGTTTATTTATTTTTATAATATTCCAAGTTATTTGTCCGCGCATTGTGACGGTATGTTATTGCGGACATCAGATTGGTATCAGTTCGGTTCGTTACAGTATAAGTATGATTCATACAATTAGTATAGAAATTGACACGTGTTTTACATCGACCGAATACAATAAAAATGAACAATCGTACCGAAACCAATGTTGTTCGAACGGTAACGATCGGTTCAAATTGTCATGGTACTGGTACTGGTACCGGTATCGACATTCATTTATCATCAGTCATCACAAACAATTCGGTTCGTTACAGTATAAGTATCATTCATAAAATTAGTATATAAATCGACACATGTTTTAGATCGACCGAATACAATAAAAATGAATAACAGTACCGAAACCAATGTTGTTCGAATGATAACGATTGGTTCAGATTGTCATGATACTGGTACCAATATTCATTTATCATCAGTCATCACAAACAAATTTTTATAAAATCAAAAAAGTGTTAAAGCAGAAACCATAAAAATGAATAAAGGTATCAGTACTGATGTTGTTTGGTACGATACGCTAGTGATACGTTGTCAGTTTATCCAAGAAAAAATAAAAATTAATACCGGTACCGAATCAATGTTGTTCGTTTGGTTTCAGTTCGTTTCACTACGGTAGCAGCACGATATCTATTATCAACAAGAAATAATAAAAAATGATATATACCAGTACCAATGTTGTTCGGTTCAGTAATGTATAGTAGCGATGCGATCTTAGCTTATCAAAAGCACAAATAACAATAAATAGTGGTACCGCTACAAATGTTGTACAGTCGGTTTCGGTTCCGCTTGGTACGATAACAACATAATAGACATTTTCAAAAAAGTTTATATGCCAATCTTCCAAAATAAATAAATAAAGATTTAACACAAACCAACTGAACAATATCAGTATCTATATTCGTTTATATTATTTTCAATGGATGTCAGGTTTTCTTTTTCTATTAATATAGTGAATGTCTGCTCCGTAACAAACTGACCAAATACCAAACAAATTCCTATCGCGCAGAAGAATCTCACTAGTTTATTTTCAAATCAAACCACATATAAATTTAAGCATTTAAATTTAATTTAAATTTATTTAAATATATATTAAAAAGTAACAACTTTTCTTTATTATATCATTATATTTTTTGTTATTCTGATTAAATATTTATCATCATTAAAATATATGCCAACTCAACTAATTGTGTCCATCGTAATGTATTTAAAACTAGTTATTATTAATATCGATTTATAAATGGTAATGTAAATGGAAATAAATATGGAATTTGAAATCCTAAAAAACCTCCTTAAAAATCTCCGAATTAACCAAGGTGTCGGTTAATAAAATCCCTTTGTTAAGTAAACTAAACTAAACTAAAATCGGTGATTTCAATTGCTTGCAGATCTGAAGAACATGTGGACTAAGAAGACGAAGGGTGATGAGGTTCCATTTAGTTTAATTGAATCTGAGATACTACCAAGAGTTGCGGCTAAGTCAGACATAGGTCGTTGCAGGTGTGTTTGCAAACAGTGGAAATCGTTTTTATCGACACCTACCTTCGGCAAGATGCACCTCCGGCTTCACGGAACCACCATCGACGACTATAAAGTTGTCATACTTGACGGACCCACCTTATGCACGCTTTGCCCTTCTAAGCCTAACCAACAAGCGTATATCTTATCAAGCTTGGATGGATTGGTATGTTTAGGCTTACCGGAATCTTCTCAGCTAGTTTTTTGGAATCCATTTACAGGCGTCTCCAGGAAGTTGGCGTCTAACCCGCATAGTCCTTTTGACTACTCTGCTTCCTGTCACGATGCTGATGTTGTCGGTTTCTACAAGGACTCTTCTTCTAACGATTACAAACTTTTATATTTGTCTTGCGGGGGTTACTTTGGGGCTTATATCTATTCCCACACATCGGATACATGGAGAGAGATCAAGATTGATTTTGATGCTGATATCTGCGACGCTTGGTCTCCTGCTACTTTATGTGGCCAATGCCTTTATTTCGCAGTGTCAGCTTATATACACGCTCAAAGGCAAATGCATTGGTGGATTATCTGTTTTGATGTGGAGACCGAGACTTTTAGGAAAATATGTTGTCCCCCTCTTCCGGATGATGATGATATTAGGAGTTATTGTGCAACTTTAGTCCTTCTCAATGGATTCCTCCACCTGTATGTATCCTATACCATATTTATAAATGACATATGCTCCAAGCAGTGCAATCTGTGGAGGATGATGGACGCTGATGGGTGGGTGAAGGTGGTTGCTTTCTGTGACCCACTAGATGAGGATAACTTTACTATGCAGCAGCGTATATGCACAGCGAGTACTGGCAGTTGGCTTGCCGTTTTGGATGAGGATAACAATTCTTTCACAAAGATCAACTCTGAGGACTTCATAACACACTATCGCCATTTTTCTTCTCCGAGTTTTGAGTATACATCTAGGCGAGCGATATATGTTGAGACTCTTGTATCACCATATCCCTGATCGAATTCTTCAGCACAACCAATGGCCGCCCACCTTATGATTGTGACTAGAAAACCCCTTGTTTCTTTTTTATGATTGATTGATTGATTGTTTGTTTGTACTGCTGGTTTAATTCCTAAACATATATTAATATTTGAAACTGTTTTATATGATATAATAATAATAGAAAGCTAATATGTTTTAGAATACACAGATCAGTCCTGCAACTGGTGTTTGGTCACAGTTTGGGCCTTTGGTTGGATCTGTTGTCCTTTAATTGATTGTTGTATTTATTTTTGATTCTTTGTGCGTTGAGTTTCCTTTTCAGCCCTACATAATTAATTAGCGTCATCAAATCAAATCTGGTGGTGGTTTTGCTGGTTTATTATTGCTATACCTACGTGTTTGTTGGATCAATAGCCGAATTGGAATAACTATAACCTGAACGAATAAGCATTTGTGCTTTTGCTTATTAGGGAGAAATAAATACCATGTGATGCGATAGTGATGTTTAGAAGATATATTTTTCGATGTAGAAACTAGTATCTAAACATCTATACATGAAAGAAAATATAATGATGACCCAAGATTATTTGTATGCACTGCATTAGTGTATATAGTAACATTGATGAAATATGGTTACGTCGTCGTCACTAATGAATGATAGAATCAGGGTGATTAAGCAGAAATAGGGACTCTGTGTAGGAGGCCATCTGGAAGAGCGAACCATAAATCCCAAGACCATTATAAACTTCAAGTTCACCATCACCTTCATGCATCAGTTGGCCATTCTTCCTAAATCCAATTAAACAACTATAACACCTAACCTTAACACAAAATAGTTTTGTAAACGAGGATTTTGGAACACTAATTTTCAACATCATCCATACGTCACAAGCTAGTTCCATTCCATAGTAGTAGTCAAGCACAACAAGAGACTCCGTGAGCTTTAATATGTCCAGAGATTTAGGATATATACGGCTCACACTATCCGGAAGATCTACTTCTCCAAAATTTTCACTTGTCAAATCAAATGTAATGATCCGATGAAAACGATCAAATTCAGAATCAATCACAACCCAATGAATAACCCCATCTATAACTACCACATCATTCGACTGAAGCAGATTCATTGATATGCTTCTCCAAGCGCCAGAACTTAATGTAAAAACTCCAGCCTCATTGGTATGTGAAAATTTAACAATCTTAGGGTCAAAAGTTTTAGGACAAACCCCAAAACCAAAAACCAAAAACATATCATAATTGTACAACTTTTATGACTAGAGTGGCATAATTATAGTAGATATGAATATTAAAATCAACTGATTTTTTTTAATGGTCAACGAATCCTCCAATTGCTGGCGAAATTCACCACATCAGAATACTCGCCTCCGTACCGGGGAAAACCCTCACCTAGGGCCGAAGCCCGTAAACACTCGCCCGAAGGCACGACAGTGCAGTGAGGTAAAACCCGCTTAGTTCAAAGATCGAACTAGCGATCTCCGCCTAGTCTCCCATCATTACCAGGTGCCGCAGAAACTAATGGAGAGGGCAGGAATCGAACCTGGGTCACTTAGAACACCAACTCTCTCGCGTACCACTCCACGACTAGCTCATTGGCTTAAAATCAACTAAATGAGTAAAATAAATAACATGTAAAACTATAAATAATTAATAAACTAAAAAGTTATGAAGATGTTATTTAGTTTACCATTATTTAATTTAGAAAAGATATCCAACATTCCTTGTACTGGAAGGTGGTATGCAAGTGGTGTTTGTGGAGTGAATCTTAAGAGTAAGTTTGATATTATGTGATGCAAGGCTTTTGTTATGTGATCATATGGAGGTTACGCGTTTGAGACGTAAAAACAACCTCTTGCATAAATGCAGGATAAGAATGCGTTCAAAGGACCTGGATATGAACCAACCAGCGGATGAATTCTATTGGAATAAAGTTGCTACACCAAAAGTGAACTTGTCAGTTATGCGGCTTATTGGAGGAATCAGTAAGCCACCTGCTTCTCCATTGTTCAGTGGCGAGAGAAGTTAATTGGAGTCAGATTTTGATGAGGGTAAATCTACCGACTCAAAACAATTATGATGTGGTTAACGCGTTACTTCAATCTGTGAATCGGATAGTAGCCGAAGAAGATCATACATGCGGTTCTATTATTAACATGTTTGAGGATTTGGCAAAGCCGGAATGAAAAGATTTTTAAAGGTGTGTCTAACTCAGTGAACAAATTGGTGAAATAGAGGGTTCTTTCGATTGGATCCAGCACAGAACCAAGTTCAAAGGAATCTCATGCTATCCATGTGCCGTTTTTAGCTAGTCTGTCCACTTGTGCTCTATGTAGACTTTGTTGTTTCTGTTTTGCTTGTGTGTTGGGCTTCTGAGCATCTTGCTTAGGAGTCCAGTTGGTTTTAATCAAAATTTTCTTGTTAGTCGTTAAAAAAGGGCATCTGGTGGTCACGAACAGTTCAGATATTAGTCATATGTGATGATGCAAAAGGGTAGTTCGTCGTCACTAACAATTCATATGATATGTGCCGAAATATAGTGAAAGAATACTAAATGGGTCATATATATTAATCTAAAATAAAACGGGTCAATCGTGGCAAAATATACTGGCCTAAAACAGGTCAAAATATAGACAACTAAAATGAGACGGTCACTACCAAGTCTAAGTGTTATATTGACCTTGAAGTTGACCTCAGAAAAACTGATGCAGGTCACCAGTTGGTTGTTAGTGGCGGAGCTTGAACGAAAAATCAATGGGGGCAGACTCTCAAATCCAAATCAGTGGGGGCCGGACTCTTAAAAATCCAATATTTTATGCTACAAAAGTAATTCGGAAATTTTGGCTACAATTAACACTATGAGCGAAAAATTGGGAGGGTCCAGGGCACCCCCGGGCCACCAAGATGCTCCGCCACTGGTTGGGGTGTTGAGCTAATATCATCATTCCTACAGTTTGGTGCAAGGGTATTTAGTATTTTATTTTGTTAAGCAACCTTTACTCTATAAAATTAGCAGCCAATTCATGAAAATTTACATAGTTTAATTAAAAAGCAATATCATGAAAATTTAAATATTAGTTAACCATACCATATTACAAAAACCATACCCTAAGGGTAACCAAGTATTCACTAAAACCTGGTTATGTATTGAAAAAACTTTTTCGGATATTCAAAAAACTCAGGTTCATCGCTAACCATCACACACATCGAGAAAAAAATTGACCGTTTGAATTGTTTTTGACTGTTTGGTCAATTTTAAAAAAATTTAATTCATCTCAAATAAATTATTCATCTCTCTATATAAAACCATCCATACCACACAACCAAACCACAAAATTCTCTACATTTTATATTCACATTCACCAACCATTTTCAGTCTTTCACATTCACAACCCAATGGCAAACCCGTGGATGGAAGAAGATAACATTGCGTTGAGGTTATCTTATGTAGCGGTCCAACACGAACCCACATCTCCTACGAGACGATCCACCTTTTGGAGTCGGGTGCACGGGTTATTTGCAACCTAGTGGGTGACACGAACCGAACCGCGAATCAATTAGATTCACGATTCACCCAGATCCGTTACCAAGTTTCTAGATTCCATGCCACATTCTTGAATGTGCCAAACCCCAACAACGAGCTCTCGAAGGACGAGTTTATTCAAGTTGCCTGTATCGACTACAAGCACCACTTCGACGAGGGTTTCACCCACGTAGCGGCGTGGCGCATTCTTGCGAACTATGTTTGAGTTATAAATTTTTAGATTTTATGATTTTAATTTTATATAATGTATTAAATTTTAAGTTTTAATTATGTGTAATGTTATTAGTTTATGTAATGTTTTAAGTTTAAGTTTTAATTATATGTAATATTTTAAGTTATTCAATCTTAAATTTTAAGTTTTAAGATATTTAATTTTGAGAATATAATTAAAAAAATTGTGGCTAGGGCAAGCGACGCCACCATTTACTAGTAAATAGGTACTTAGTGCACTTTTTTTAATACTTTTATAACTATAGAGGGCATAATTATATTATTTATGAATATCAAAATCAACTAAATGAGTAAAATAAATCATACATTTAAAATTATATAATGTTAATAAACTAAATGATTATCATTATTTAGAAAAAAGATATCTAACACTCTTTGTATAAAAAGAAAAAGAAAAAGAAAAAAAAAGTGAATGGTCGTGCACAAATTTCAGAGGAGTGAATTTTTTAGCAACGCAAAGTTATTGTTATATGATCTAGAGATTATGTTAATGAGATGTGAAAACAACCTTTTACAGAAATGCAAGATAAAAATGTGTTTAGACCTACTTAGGTCCAGCCAATTAATAAATAATATATTTAAAATTATAATATATTAATAATCTAAAAAGTTATAATTATGTTAATTCAATATACCATTTAAAGCCCAATTGACTTGTTACCTAGAACCAACAAATTTAAAGATTCACCTCTATAAATTACATATAAAATAACAAATTTAAAGCCCAATTGACTTGTTACCTATCAAATAGAGTGTTAAAACCCGCGAATCAAGTCCAACCATGACCAGTTTCACGCAAACCAGTTTCGATAGTGTTTTCAGATCAGATTTTAAACCTGATTCAGATTCCAACTGAGTTTCCTTTAACCTATAAGAGAGCTGGCATATCATGTATACCCGTACACGATAAGATACGACACGATAAAACACGATACACGAAATCCCATACACGAATATGACAAGATAACTTATCGTGTCCTTTTTTTTTTCAAACACGAACACGACAATTACCTGTTAATACCTGTTAACACGACTGTTCGACTGTTATACACAAAAATTACATATTAATACCTGTTAACACGAACAAAAACACGAACACGACATGCTATCTGAGAGTTACAGAGGGAGTTTAGGGTTTTTTTTTTTTTTTTTTTTTGAATTGAATGATGAATGAAAATA
This sequence comes from Helianthus annuus, assembly GCF_002127325.2. Taxonomy (NCBI): domain Eukaryota; kingdom Viridiplantae; phylum Streptophyta; class Magnoliopsida; order Asterales; family Asteraceae; genus Helianthus; species Helianthus annuus. Next base: position 11,936,032 of record NC_035448.2, on the reverse strand, counting down.
GAAAGGAATTAAGGAACCCACACGCACATGGCTGATGAGTTTTATTTAATTTAATTTCTTATCGTGTACTAACGGGTATTAACAGGTAACCAGGTATTTAACCTATTTATACATGAAAATTAACAGGTAATCTCGTGTCTACCTATTGGTACACGATACCTGTTAAGGCCATACACGATACATGTTAACTTCGTGTAGATTCGTGCCGTGTATTCGTGTAAAATTGCCAGCCCTACCTATAAGACTATAAGGGGTTGTTTGACAACTTCTGAATGGGTAAGTGCTGCACTAGCAAGAGGTCTAACCGTTAAGTATTAAACCAGTAAGAAGTCTGGACTATTAAGAGCCAGTATGATGCTTAATCACTCAGATGCAAATGTCTGACAAATTAAGATAAGAGGTCTTAACCATTTAGACTCGGTATTATGCTTAATCATTCAGAGGCAAATGTCTGAACCATTAAGACATCTGCTCGCGAAACAAACAATCTGAACCATTAAGTACTGAACCAATAAGAGGTATGAACTATTAAAAGTCCATTAAGACCTTAAATAAACAACCCCTAAGTCATTATGTCATCCTAGGCTATCAAATGCACGACCTGATGGGCCTGATAATGGGCCCATGTTAGATAGAATCTATGATATATCTCTCAAACAAATTATATTTCAATTGAACCTTTTCAATGCAACCATAACATAACTTATCGTTTTTGTTGAGTATATTGTTCTTCAGCGGAATCTAAACCATCAAGTTCTACTTTTTTTGAGGATTAATAACCAAGAACTTATAGTAACATCGCTTGCAATTCCTATTCTCAAATGTTAATCGAAAAAAAAAAAGTAACCAAATTATTATGTATTTTATTTGTTTGAAGCTATTATAATCACTTGATGGTAAAATAAAATAGTATAACTCATCATTTATTGATCATTTTTGTTGTGTGTGGTGTTAAACTGATTATATGACCGTTATACGCGTTAGTCATAATCTGATATAGGTAGGGTTCATCAGATGATTAGTTTCAAAGAACACGGATTTTTGAAATAGGATAAACTAATACTGTATTTGTCGAGGAACCTCCTGTTAAGAAACTAACACTTACCGGATGGGATAACGATCCCGAATATTGGTTAAATTACCCATATCTGTCTTCTCGTTGTATCACTTAACTGACCTATCAATCCGTTATTTTGATCTTGACCATCCACCACATGAATAAACGTCCTCACGTCATGGCTTCAAAACTTATCTGAATAATGTAATGCTGCAACTTATAGCTGAAACAGATGATGACTGCACCATTCATGAGCTATTCAGGTGTTTACCTTTGATTGAACATCTAACTACTTGGTCTAATTATGTTGAGGTACCATTTAATATTTATACACTATATATAAATGAAACATAAGTTTTGAACTTTGGTTGTTAATATTTGTTTTGGCCTATGGTTCAAGCGGCTTGTGATAGACTCGGCTCCATAAGAGCTTCCAACCTCTCTTATCCACCTCAAATACTTTTGTTTCAAGAAAGTTTATATGGATAACAACAAGATATTAGCTTTTCTTCTTCTTTTAATCAATTTGATTACCCGGAGTAGGAAAAAATTAAGCTAGAGGTAAACGTGTAATTATGATGTGCTTGTTTTGATTCACACCTCAAAATACATTGATACAAACCTTGGTGTATATTGCTGATGATGAATATATGGAAGAGTGATACAAACCTTGGTGTATATTGCTGATGATGAATATATGGAAGAGGAATACTCCGTTGTTACGTTGTATGGGAAGAACCAGAATATTCAAATGTTTGGTTGGAAAATTTGAATGAATTGGAGATTGGAGAATTCGATAACTTGAAGCATGAGACGGACTTTGTGAAGTTTATCTTGGCTAGGTCACCCAAGCTAAAGCAGATGAGCATATTCTATGTTCTCTACGATGAGAAACAACAGTTGAAGATGTCAAAAACTCTCTTACAAGCCCCACGTGTGTCGCCGGTAGTAATAAGTTATATGTGAGAGTCACTTCAAAGCAGGGCCGGTCCAACCATTTTAGAGGCCCAAAGCGAAGGAAAAAAATTGAGGCCCTACTGAGAAATGGTCCAATATGTCAGGAAAAAATTGGGGTCCTACTGAGAAATGGTCCAATATGTCAGGAGTAAGCCGAATAAAATGTATCAAATATGTCACAAACAAATAAATGGATGAAGTTCAAAGACCTTTAGATCACTCAACTTTCTTGAGAATTAATGCTGAGATTTATGATGGTAAGAAATGAGTTTTGTTTAGAAAAAAAAGCTGATGTTTTGGTAATTTAAGAAAAAGAGTTTCTTAATCGTTTCAATCGTTATAGTGGGATATGTGTTGTCTACAATGGTGATTGTTATCTAAATGAGTGTAACAAATTCTAAAAGAAGGCTAGTGTATGTGATTGTCTCATTAACTTTTTCATCAACTCTTTAAGAAAATTTTCACTTAATCTTTGGTAATTATTAGAGAAACTGAACAACGTTTTGAACCATGATTTTTAAGATAACAAAGTCGTTACTTATAAAATTTCCTAAGAAATAAGCATCTACATTATACCCATTATAGATAGATGGTCTCCAACACATCCACGATTTTACCTAAAATCACCAAATTTTGAAAAATATACAAACCACTGTACCTTTTGTATTGTACATCATCAATATAGTTCTAAACGTCCAATCTTTTCTTTCCAAATTAATACTCTCTATTAAATCACCATAAATCCTCTCTCTGTAAAATGTACTCAATTCACTTTTGTTTCAGTAAAAGATATCTAATTGTTTGGGATCATGTTATAAAACATGGATCTAGATACCAATCTTCGCAACGAACAAACAAGATCTGTATGAATACAAAGATCAACGGAAGCACAAAAACAACTCTCAAACAACTCCTAAAGGTTATTAATACAATAACCTTCAACGACTAACAAGATCTCTAATCTAACTTCACAGATTCAAGACAAATATGTGACAAAACTTTAGAAACCCTAATCGCTCAAATTGGAGAGAGAGAGAAACGACTGCGTGAATAATTGACTGAACAACTAGAACTTTCTTTATACTTCAGACTTCAACTCTTGTAGATAAGCCCAGCACATAAGCCCAGCAGCATGTAGATAAGTGTACACACAAGCCCAGCAAGCCCAACGTGATTTATAGCAAGTCCAGCATGTTTTATACATGAAAAAAAAGATAACAAGAAAATATTATAAGAAACTATTACAAAACATAATAAACGAAATATACATAAATGTATGTGTATAAAATACACACAACTTAATGTAAGTCATTGAACTGGAAGAAATGTTATGTATTTTAACACCCCCCTCTCAGATCAATGACTTTTAAACAAATCCTGCATATTTAGCCGATTACACAATGTTTCATGCTGAGTAGCTAACATACCTTTGGTAAACAAATCTGCAACTTGATCAGAGGATTGAATACCTACAGCTTTGATAATCCCTCTCGATATTTTTTCCCTCGAGAAGAAAATATCAAGTTCGAAGTGTTTAGTTCGGTCATGAAACACAGGATTGGCAGCAATTGCCAACACTGCTGTGCTATCACAGGCTAAAGACACAGGAAGTTGCACATTAACTCCAAGCTCAGTTAAAACATTTATGAGCCATAATACTTCACAAGCAGCAGCACACAACGCTCTATACTCAGCTTCCGCTGAGGATCTAGAGATTGTGCTCTGCTTTTTACTCTTCCAGGAAATAAGCGAATCTCCCATGAAAATACAAAAACCTGTAACTGATTTACGAGACTCGGTCAAAGATTTTCCCCAATCAGAATCAGCGAAAGCTTTTAGTTCGCAACTTTCACTTTTCCTTAACATAACTCCATTACCAGGTGACTTCTTTAAGTACCTTAGTAATTTATAAGCAATTTCCAAATGTCCAACAGTAGGATTGTGCATTTGTTGACTCAAAAAAATGCACTCTGTAAGCTATGTCAGGTCTCGTATGAGACAAATAAATCAGCTTACCGATCAACTTTTGATAATAACTCATATTAGCCAACAATTGACATTTTTCTTTACAAATATTAGTCACAACATGATTTTGCTCTATAGGACAGTTAACGGGTTTACACCCTAACATACCATATTCGTTCAACAACTCCATGCAATATTTTCTTTGTGACAAACACAAACTGTTATTACCTTTTAACACTTCTATTCCCAAAAAATACTTTAATTCACCTAAGTCCTTGATCATAAAGTTTGTTCGTAATAAACCTTTTACACTGTTTATTTCATCTGTACTATTACCAGTTAAAACAATGCCATCAACATAAACTAACAAGATAACAACAATCTCACCTTTACGTTTAACAAATAAGGAATAATCACACATACTTTGAATGAATCCAAAATAAACTAAAACTTTTACAAGCTTTTCATTCCACATTCTAGGTGCTTGTTTTAGACCATAAAGAGATCTTTTTAATTTGACACTCTAGACTCGTCCTTAGAAAAATACCCTTCAGGTAAAGACATGTACACATCTTCATGTAATTCACCATACAAAAATGCATTATTTATGCCTAGTTGATACAAATTCCAATCAAAGTTAACAGTAAGTGAAAGAACACACCTAACAGTGACCATTTTAACAACCGGTGCAAATGTTTCATCAAAATCCACCCCCTCTTTCTGACTGTACCCCTTAGCAACCAGCCTAGCCTTAAACCTCTCAATCTCACCGGAATACTTATATTTGATCTTCTAGATCCATTTACAACCTACCAAACTTCTACCCTTAGGTAAATCTACAAGATCCCATGTCCCATTCCTATTGAGCGCTTCAATTTCATTATTCATGGCAGATACCCAATTGGGATCTTTGACAGCCACAGAAAATGAATTAGGTTCACTAGCTTTATTTAAACTGGCAGCAAAACATTTGTTTTCTATAGACAAGTTTAAATAGTTTACTACTTTCTCAATTCCATACTTTACCTTTCCTTCAACAACATAGTCATTAAACTTCTTAGGCATGTTAGAATTTCTACTAGATCTCCTAGGTTCAACCTGAACACTCAATTCAGAACTTGTTCCCTCAGAATTAATATTTTCTACATTACTTTCACTCACACCCTCTGTGACAACCCGAGTTTTCAAGGTCTTTCCTCACAACTACGTTCTCTTATTTCGTAACGCTCTTTTACGTGCACTTGATTATTTGATTGCATATTGCTGATTATTGTTAATTGGTTAAAGGTTAAGCATGAAACTTTGTGAATTATTTGATGTGTTATTAATATGCATATATACATATTTTAAATCTTAAATGCTCATGATGAAACACCCACTTATGTTGATATATGTGTTATGTATTAATAATATGTTTTAAATAGTTAATAAAAGAGGACCCACCCGAAACACTCACACGAAAACACCCCTCACCTGGCGAAAACACTTTGGTGTTTTCGTCCAGGAGTGGGCCGGCGAAGACAGAATGGGCTTCTGGCCCAGTAGCGATCAAGTATATGTTTCTGTCCCAACCTTTACGTGAGAGTTTCATTCGGCAAACCCTAACTCCTTTCTTCAAGTCGATGGCAACCCTTCTCTCATTCGAAGCTAGATTACCCTTGTTCGATCATTCTCAGTTCGGTTAGTGATTTACACGTTTAGTTGACTTAAATGCTAAATATATGATTATGATATTTAAACTTGTTCTTAACTGTGATACGTGTGATCAATTGATTTCTTGACTTATTGCAAAACTTGATATCGATCTATGGTTTTGGCATTATTGTGATTAGGATGGTGTAAATCTTATTTTTGTGTGAGTTGTTAATTGTGATTGCTTAGCTGTTATGCGTTGAAAGAACTGTGATGTGATTGTGTTTGTGGGTAACATCAGTTTAGTCATACATGTAATATTAGGGTTTTATGTGTAGTGAAGACCTAGTTATGTAACAATCTTGATATGACATGGGTATGATAGTGGATGTTGATGTTGTGGGATTGTAGGATGAACAGTTGATTATTTAGCAGAATACGGTTCTATGTGGTAACATGTTGATGAATACCTGGTAATCACAACGGCTCGCTGATATGTAATAATGATGGAGTGATGATCATGATTGTATGAATAGATCTGACTGAACAAATGATTGTTGTGGCTGATGATACTGTTAGACGATGATTAGAGTTCCTGGAATGTGTAACTGTTGTCGATGATCATGTCCGACTCGACGAAAACCCCGTGTCAACGAAGACACTGCCCGACGAAAACACAACCACTACGAAATCTCTTTGGGATTTCGTCGCCCAAGGGATTTCGCCGCCTAGGGGATTTCGCCGAAGGTGATTTCACCAAAAAGAGATTTCGCCGCATATTCTGTGAAGTTGGAATATTAGCACAGTAACTCAGTTAAGGTTGTTGACTCTGTTAAGTTAAGTTTGTTAACCCTGTTAGGTTAAGTCTGTTAACTATGATAAACCTGGTAAATGATAACTATGTTAGAATAAACTGAGAAAGCATCTATGTGAAGCATGAATTGCATGAAATTGATTAACTATTTACATGATATGTGGTGCTAAGTGCCAAGCACACTTTGTGATATAGATTGCATACGAGTCATTACAAACATAAACTGATTGTGTATACGTGCATACTATAGGCTTTGATTGAATTGCCGTGCTACGTGAACTCTTGTTTCAACTAGTATAATGATGTGTGTGGTTATGTGAACGCTACTTGTATAATGTAAGCGTGGGATACATGATTCATGTGTAAGCGAAACTGATTTAATTTTCGGTAACCACAGTAGGGATTGGTTGACCAACGGGGAACTAGTAAAGTAACTTAACAAACCGAGCAAACCAAGGTGAGTTCACACTCCTAAGGCATGGGATTCCCGGTGGGTTGGGAATGGGATTGAATAACTACAACAGAACTTGTACATTTACCACCACTAGACTACTTACCACCGTCTTCAGATTGGGAAGGACGCCAGCGCTAAACCTACGTACTCGATACGTACCACTGTCCTCGGATTGGGAAGGGCACTTATGTAAAACCTACGTAATCTCATACACACTACTGTCCTCGGATTGGGAAGGGCACTGACGTAAAACTTACGTAAACTCATACTTACCACTGTCCTCGGATTAGGAAGGACACCTATAGATACAACTAGTCTAGTAATATACAACATGGGAAGCCCCCACTGATTATGGTCATGTTTGGGAAACAGGGTATACTGGTAATTCACATGGGAAGCCCCCACCAACTATGAATATGTTTGGGAAACAGGGTGAACTGGTTAATCATATTTTCAACTATGGGGTAAACCCCACGACAAGTAAGCCAACTAAAGACAAACTATGTTTTCGTAAGCAACTTAAAACGAACACCCAACTGTGAACTCGCTCAACTTTGTTGTTGACTCGTTGTTACATGCCTTGCAGGCCTTTAGGTACATATCAATGGAACTTGCTGTCTGAGAAGCTGGAGTGGTCATGGGTCGAGCTACGTGGAAACGCAACACAAGACTAAGAGCTTATACATGTGGTTTATAAACACTTAACGAGTTAAATATGCTTCCGCTGTAAAATGTGAATTATTGTAACGTTGTAACACTATTGTTAATAAATGAAAGTTTTATTTAAATATACTCATGAGTTCAATGTGATTGGTGGCTAAGATCCTGGTCAGTCACTGATGTGCGTGAAGTGTGTTATAATTTTGATGAGTATTTAAGCCCTTTTTACACTTTTAGCCAAGTTTTAAATTTATAAAACACGATATTCACTAACACTAAACACACATATGGGCAAGTGCACCCATCGTGGACGTAGTATAGTGTTGGTAAGATACCGAGGTCGTCCAAGGACACAAGAGCTTTTAATACCGGTTTATCCTCAACGTCTAACCAAATCAAAAAGTTAGAGAAATGTTTTAAACTAAAAAATAAAAACTAACTAAATGCTGAAAAGTAAAATAAAATAAAAACAGATAGACAAGATGAATCACTTGGATCCGATACGTGTATTAGTATAACCTTTGATTATTTTCGCACTTTTGCACTTGTTTAAGAGATTATCTTAGTTATTGTAGTAGGCCCCTCTTTTGAAGGCGACGTTACCCTCAACCCAGTAGTTTGAGTCAGCAAGGATACAATCCTAAAGGGTCGGATTATTGAAAGATAATGAATTAAGTTATTAATGCAAATTGTGGTAGGCCCCGCTTTTGGCGGTGACGTTACCCTCGGCTAAGTAGTCTGAGTCAGCAGGGATACAGTCCTAAATAGCCGGGTTATAGTATTAATAGTAGTTAACTTATGAGGGGGTCAAAGAGTTTGGATCCCCGCCATCCAATACCTATGGGCATTGAAGGAGATCCTACTAAATTTGACCCAGGTCCCAAGCAGGACCTCTAAACGCTGAACAAGGGCAAGACCCTTACCAAACCGTTCCCTTAACCCCCGACCAGGTAGCCAACATATCTCCATATAGACCGTGGAGATATGAATGGTGAAAATCTTTTATTTTATATAGACAGTAAAATAATGCCAAGACACCACGGACAAACGATAAGGAAAGATCACCTTCAACATAAGTAACTAGTTATTAAAGTCATTAATACAAAACCAAATAAAAAGTGCAAAAGATTAAAAATAAAAAGTATTATACTAAACACTTGTCTTCACCAAGTGATGTAAGAGACTTAGGCAAACATGGCCTTGATTGTCAAGAACTCTTACGATCAATCTTGGATCCCGAGACGACTCACACACTCTACGATGGACAATGGATGATGGTGGTGGATGATGGTGTTATGGTGGTGGTGGGTGGTGGATGAAGTGTGAGAGAGGTGGTGTGCCAAGGGATGAGAGAGAATGAAACCAAGCTCCTCTATTTATAGGCTGAACAGAAGGCTGGACACGGCCCCGTGTCCGCTGGACACGGCCCCGTGCCCGTCTGACATTCTCTCTCTTCATTAATTGTAATTGCGAATTACAATTAATGCGCCTGCTGTACTTTCACCACGCCCCCGTGCCCGCTGGACACGGCCCCGTGGTGGGCAATGGAAGCTTCTACTGGTTTGTCTTTTCTGCTGCTTCCTGGGCACGCCCCCGTGTTCGCTGGACACGGGGCGTGTTCAGACTCTGTTTCTTCTCCTTTGTCTTGGGAGGTGCCGTTGAGGGTCCGGGCAGTCCACTTTTGTTCCTTTTCTTGTATTTTTGCTAGAATTAGTTGTCTTTTTGCTTCTTTTGTGATTTTGAGCTCATTTCATCCTGAAAATACAAAAGGAAGACAAAAACACTCTTTTTCCAACATTAGTACTTAAAAAGGGTTAGTTTTATGCCTTAATTGATGTGATTTATATGTTGCATTTTACACACATCAAATACCCCGACACTCCCAAATGGAATAGGTAGAAGAGAAGGTTTTTAGCTTGTCCTAGAGTGTCGGGAATCCAAGGTCTTTGTAAGTTTTATTTTTATTTATTTACAATCCTATTCGTTATGATTTAATTTGAACGTTTCATAAGATAAATTACTTATTTGGGCATAACATGCCTTATTAAAATTCCATTTATATACGAGTTCACATACCTCACGGGAGATCACTCAACACTCGGCCGAAGGTGTATATTTTAGTGAATCACTCGAGAGCGGCATGGAACTTACGCCTTCCATAGGCTTGCCAAGCAATCAATCCTTCTCATTTTTAACTTTTTACCTTTGTAAATATCAAGAGGACTTTTGGGGTGAAGGGTTAGGCTTGGGTTAAAGGTGGGTGGTTGGGTTAGTGGTTAGTAAAAAGGGCGAAAATCGTAAAAAGCGTCGGTTTTCGTAAAATGCCTTGTTTTTAGTGACTTTTTATTTTTTTGAAGTATTTCTCCAAACAAGCTTTTTTAAATAGCTTTTGTTTGTTTTTGACTTCATCACTATTGTTTTTTTTTTTTTTTTTACGTCACATGAAAGGGCAAGTTTACGAAAAACCGAGCTCGTTACTAAAATAAAGGGCGAAAAATAAAAAAGGTTTTTGGTGGGTAAAAAGGGTTTTTTTTTTTGGGTAATGAAATGAAAGGTTTAGGCTCAAAGGGGCTATCTAGGGGGATTTTTGGGTAGGTGATAAAAAAAATGAAAAATAATGGTTTTGAAAGAAAAATGGTTAGTCCTAATGCCTCCATCATTTACTTACTTGGGTTTAAGTTGGTAAGGACCGGGAATGTATCGTCGTGGCAAGTTCTAGATTTGTAAGAACCAAGCGGCTATTCACACAAGAAACGAAAAATGAGCATTTAGTCTAAAGATGTGTATATTTTTATGCTCAATAAAGGCTCAAAACTCACTTTTGTGGGAATGGGTTTTTAATGTGATCAAGTATATATAATCAAATTTTTAACTAAGCTTGTTATGCCGTTTCATAATTTTCTTATGTTGGTTCCTTTTTTATCACGACGCTATCGGTTGTAAACTTGTAAAAATATAACCTTTTTAGAACTTGTTATTCCCAACTTAAACTAAGACAAGTAAATAAAAAGAATAATAAAAAAAAGTTTTTGAAAAAATTTGGGGTGTTTAGCGGTTCCAATAGAGTTTTGTGTAAGGCTTGTGTTTAGGATTTTGCAAAATTCCAAGGTTTTAGCATCCCCCCCACACTTAAATTACACATTGTCCTCAATGTGTCCAAAAATAATGTTTTTGGTTGATTAGAATGTGTAAAAGTGGGTTTAAAAGCAAAGTTTTGTGTTACTGGCATCCTGGACACGGCCCCGTGTTGACCGGGCACGGCCCCGTGGTCAAGTGCCAGTAACAAAAATTAGAGAATAGAAACAAAAGCCTGGACACGGGGGCGTGTCCGCTGAACACGGCCCGTGTCCAGTTACCTGAACTGGGTGATTTTCTGCAGGGGGCTCAGCACGGGGCCGTGTTGGTTGAGCACGGCCCGTGTTGAGCCTTCTGTGATGGAGATTTTTGTCGGGTTGCTCTGTTCTTCTTGCATGGTTCCATTTTTCTCGTTCCCTTTTTCATCCATTACCACCATGAGTGTGTTTTATTTGTTAAAACAACCATCAATCTTAAAAACCGTCATAACATTGCTAATCATAGAGAGAGACATTACATTAAGATAAAGATAAAAGTACATAAATATTAAACTTATGGAGTTCTAGCCCTATGTTTTATTTTAATTTAGCAAAATTTCCAAGAAGCTACTAATCTTGGTTAGATAAGGCTTTTTAGAACTCCTTCTTCCGGGCGTGGTTCTCCTCATATGTCGGCAAGCCACTCCTCTACCTCCCTTGGAAGGAGAAAAGAGGGCTCGTTCGCATTAGTTTGAGGAGTTTCAACTTCCGCTGGAACTTCTTGTGGGTTTTCCATGGGAGGTTCTGCGGGAAAGTCTCCCCACCCGGTAGGGTTGTTAACCCCGAGTGCCAAGTTCCAGTCTTGTTGTGGAAGGACTGGTTCCATAGGAGGTGCTACCAAAATGTTTAACCTTTGGTGCAAAAGGTTAATCTCTTGGAAGCTGCTTTCAAGTCCCATTGTAAGATCGTTAATACGGTCAATGAGGACCTCCTCTACTGACGTCATTTCGTCGAGAGCTTCCCTCAGTGCTATCACGTAGTGCACAAGTGTAGCTTCAACGGAGGGCCTCCTTCCCCTTCGGCTGTTTGAGGAATGAACGGATGATGTTTCGCTGCTTTCACTCGCCATTCTACGAAAAATAAACCAAAAGCAGTTTATATGACGAAACAGTTTCTGGACACGGCCCCGTGCTCATTGAGCACGGCCCCGTGTTCATCTTTCTGCAAAATTTTGGAGCAAGGAATCTTAGGTTTTTAAGTTATTTCCTGGGTTTATGTAAACTTTTTGACAGTAAATAACTTTAAACAATGTTACACAACATGTTTTTACCAAGATTTCATGATCAAAACTCATTGTTTCCTACCACAAAAGTTGAAAAATTCAAACTTTTCATGGTAGCTTTTGAAGAAAGATGAAGAAGAAGGAAATGTCTAGAAGAGGAAAGGACAAGATGGGTTGTTGGAAACTTCTTTTAGACTTACCTAGGATTGTTTGAGAGAAGATTCCTTCAAATCTCTGTCCCAAGTTGGTCCAAATGTGTAGGATCTTTGGCTGAATTTATAGAAAACGACAGCCTTCTGGACACGGCCCCGTGTCCGCTGGACACGGCCCCGTGTGCAGATGAAATTCTGACACAGTTTGTCCGTATTCTGACGTTCTGATCAGAAGGGAATCTTTTGGTGGACACGGGGGCGTGTTGGCCGGGCATGGCCCCGTGTCGGAAAGCTGTTTTATGAAGTTTTGTCTCTACTAAGGAGTTAATTTATATCGGGTGGCTCTTGACTTGTTGGAACAACCCCAAAGTGCCTAAGATACCTTAATTGTCCTATACTAAGGCGAGAACGCAAGAGGTTATCGGTGAGGGTAATTCCTATTTTTATTCTAGGTGGACAAGTCCAACCCTTTCCCGGGCTCTCGTTAAAGAAGGTGTATGCCGAATCGCTCAGGTCTATGTATGCACCGAACGAAGTCGATGGGGAGTCCTTCACGGCACAATCGGCACAGGGACGACTATCGTCCACGTCTTTTCTAGGTAAGAAGGTATTTTCGGGAGCAACAAGGTTGTCGGAATGCGGTTCCAACATTTCCTCATGGTCATCATCTTGGGATGGATCTAAAAAATCCTTCCTAAGTTCTTTTGACCAATTGAGAAGTAGTTCTTCTAGTTGAAATAACTCGTCAAGGAGCATTTCTCCTAGAATATCTGGCTGGGCGCATTCGAGGGAGAAATAGTGCTTATTTTTACTTTCGCCCCTCTTAAGGTTACAGGGAATCGGTGGGTCTATATAGTGGGGCCTATAAGTGAGAAAAAAACATTTTAATTCCTCATGTTCGCCTCCACATATTCGACACCACAAACCATAAGAGTGCCGAAAGTAAAAAGAATTACTATCACTCATGTTTGTGTCAGAAATTACCAACTGCCGGGATCTAACGGTTCTGTTTTCAGCAACTGAATCTTGGGCACGGGGGCGTGTTGAGTGGACACGGCCCCGTGTTCAGCCTACTGTCTGACTTAAAAACAGGATTGCCAGTTCCAATGATTGAACACGGGGCGTGTTCAGCAGGCACGGACCCGTGTTGAGCTCTGCAGAAGCTGAAAAACTAAGAAAAATTCCTAAAAAATTAAAGAAAAATAAAAATATGATTAGGCCGTTGATTCCTAACTTTCTTAAAATCCTTGTGTCCCCGGCAGCGGCGCCAAAAACTTGATGTGCGTGAAGTGTGTTATAATTTTGATGAGTATTTAAGCCCTTTTTACACTTTTAGCCAAGTTTTAAATTTATAAAACACGATATTCGGGGGGGGTTAGTGCACGGACCTCCCGGCCGCCGGAGTATTTCAACTCACGCAAGCTAGCTTAGCCCCATAGCTGCCTGGCGGTGATTATCCCACCCGGAATTCAATACTTGGGGTTGCCAAGGCTCGAACCCGGGGCTCTACTGAAAGAAGGGATGAGGCTGGCCAACTGGGACACCCCAGTTTGTTATAAAACACGATATTCACTAACACTAAGCACACATATGGGCAAGTGCACCCATCGTGGACGTAGTATAGTGTTGGTAAGATACCGAGGTCGTCCAAGGACACAAGAGCTTTTATTACCGGTTTATCCTCAACGTCTAACCAAATCAAAAAGTTAGAGAAATGTTTTAAACTAAAAAATAAAAACTAACTAAATGCTGAAAAGTAAAATAAAATAAAAACAGATAGACAAGATGAATCACTTGGATCCGACACGTGTATTAGTATAAACTTTGATTATTTTCGCACTTTTGCACTTGTTTAAGAGATTATCTTAGTTATTGTAGTAGGCCCCTCTTTTGAAGGCGACGTTACCCTCAACCCAGTAGTTTGAGTCAGCAAGGATACAATCCTAAAGGGTCGGATTATTGAAAGATAATGAATTAAGTTATTAATGCAAATTGTGGTAGGCCCCGCTTTTGGCGGTGACGTTACCCTCGGCTAAGTAGTCTGAGTCAGCAGGGATACAGTCCTAAATAGCCGGGTTATAGTATTAATAGTAGTTAACTTATGAGGGGGTCAAAGAGTTTGGATCCCCGCCATCCAATACCTATGGGCATTGAAGGAGATCCTACTAAATTTGACCCAGGTCCCAAGCAGGACCTCTAAACGCTGAACAAGGGCAAGACCCTTACCAAACCGTTCCCTTAACCCCCGACCAGGTAGCCAACATATCTCCATATAGACCGTGGAGATATGAATGGTGAAAATCTTTTATTTTATATAGACAGTAAAATAATGCCAAGACACCACGGACAAACGATAAGGAAAGATCACCTTCAACATAAGTAACTAGTTATTAAAGTCATTAATACAAAACCAAATAAAAAGTGCAAAAGATTAAAAATAAAAAGTATTATACTAAACACTTGTCTTCACCAAGTGATGTAAGAGACTTAGGCAAACATGGCCTTGATTGTCAAGAACTCTTACGATCAATCTTGGATCCCGAGACGACTCACACACTCTACGATGGACAATGGATGATGGTGGTGGATGATGGTGTTATGGTGGTGGTGGGTGGTGGATGAAGTGTGAGAGAGGTGGTGTGCCAAGGGATGAGAGAGAATGAAACCAAGCTCCTCTATTTATAGGCTGAACAGAAGGCTGGACACGGCCCCGTGTCCGCTGGACACGGCCCCGTGCCCGTCTGACATTCTCTCTCTTCATTAATTGTAATTGCGAATTACAATTAATGCGCCTGCTGTACTTTCACCACGCCCCCGTGCCCGCTGGACACGGCCCCGTGGTGGGCAATGGAAGCTTCTACTGGTTTGTCTTTTCTGCTGCTTCCTGGGCACGCCCCCGTGTTCGCTGGACACGGGGCGTGTTCAGACTCTGTTTCTTCTCCTTTGTCTTGGGAGGTGCCGTTGAGGGTCCGGGCAGTCCACTTTTGTTCCTTTTCTTGTATTTTTGCTAGAATTAGTTGTCTTTTTGCTTCTTTTGTGATTTTGAGCTCATTTCATCCTGAAAATACAAAAGGAAGACAAAAACACTCTTTTTCCAACATTAGTACTTAAAAAGGGTTAGTTTTATGCCTTAATTGATGTGATTTATATGTTGCATTTTACACACATCAGTCACGCCTCCAAGCGGTGGTACTCCGCATGTGGATTTTGGAGGTGTGACACCCTCAACCCTATCAGGCTCACTACCACCACCTCTAAGGCTGCTGAGAACCAGTCATGCCTCTAGAAGGGACAGTTTGGGTTTCTGATTGCTGAGACTGATGTGTAAAGGTATATCAGTAGACTTATCCCTTTCCTCATCATTGGATCCGCCTGATTGTTAAGTATCCAGGTTATCATACATATCAAAGAAATTAAGTGTATTAACTTTAAGATGTGTGTTTATATCAAATGAATCAAAAACAATCTTTTCTTTAAAGGGAAACACATTTTCATAAAATTTCACATCCCTGGAATAGTACACAGATTTACTATCCAGACTAAACACCTTATATCCTTTCTTTTCATTTGAATATCCTATAAACACACATTTTTTCAGCCCTACTACTTAGTTTATTTGACTCATTTAAAATAGTACAAAAACAAAGACACCCAAACAACCTTAAATGTTCAAGAAAGGGCTCAAAATTATACAACATTTCATATGGTGTTTTTCCATCTAGCACAGAAGCAGGAGTCCTATTTATTAAATAAGCAGCTGTTAGAATACATTCATCCTAAAACCTAACAGGTAAGTTACTTTGAAACAATAAAGCACGAGCAACATTAAGAAGGTGTCTATGTTTTCTCTCCACCACCCCATTCTGCTGTGGAGTAAAGGCAATACTTGTTTGATGAATGACACCATTGTTTTTACAAAAATCTTTCATTCTATTGTTAACAAACTCTAAACCATTGTCACTTCTCACACATTTAACATTTTTTTCAAACTGAGTTTTAACAATGTTTACAAATGTTTGAAAATATTCAAATACTTCAGACTTATCTTTCATCAAACAAATCCAAACTGCCCTTGAGTAATCATCAACTATAGTAAGGAAGTACTTTAACCCTTCTTTACTAACCACCTTGTATGGTCCCCAAACATCAAGATGAACCAATTCACCTAAACAGATAGTTTTATGATCACTCAATGGAAATGGTTCTCTATGTTGCTTTGCTTTATGACATATCTCACAAGGAACATTATGTTCAATTACTTTAATATTCAACTTATCATGTAAAGGTTTAATAGCTTGACCAGAAGGATGTCCTAATCTAGCATGCCACAAATTATAAACATTACTATTACTACTACACACCTTAACAGAAATACATGAATTTCCACAAAAGTATAGACCATCAACTTGTCTACCAGTCACCAGGGTTTTCTTTGTTAATGAGTCCTGAATGTAACAAGAATGTTCATCAAAACTAACAGACAGTTTATTATCTTTTACAAATTTATGAACAGAAATCAAGTTAATACAATAAGCAGGAACAACAAACATATCTTGCAAAACAACACCATTTGTAAGTTTCAAATTGCCAATTTTAGTTACTAAAGCATCAGTTCCATTTGGGTGTTTAACTCTTATATTTAAGTTAGAAACGTCTATATACTCGGTTAACAATTCACTATCTTTAACCGTGTGTTGGTTTGCGCCTGAATCTATTATCCAACCAGAATCCTTCCCATTACCAAACAAATTTGCAAAACAAAAAATGGGTTTGTAAAATAAATTTGCACAAAAGAAACTAGTAGAACTACCTGAGACACTGTGACTCTGAGCAGCACCAACTTCATTACTTTTATCTGATAACAAACTTAACAACCTAGACAATTGTTTAACAATTAAAGACGCAGGTACACTAGTTTCAGAAACACAACTGTTATTAGTTACAACTGCCCTCTTCCCTGTCCCCCTCTTGGTTACATCCAAGAGAGATATCCAATAATTTCAAAACATTTGTCCGCTGAATGACCAACCTTATTACAGTGGGTGCATTTTAAAGACTGGTTTGTACTCTTATTTCCTTTTTTAATGAAATCACTTTAATTTATCTTAGAAGCAAAACCAATTGTTTGACCCTTCTTATTGTTTCCAGAATTTCTATGGGATTCCTCCCTAGAAACTATGGCAAATGCCATTTTAACAGTGGGCAATATTTCTTTTGTCAACAAATTAGTTCTTACACTTTGATAACCATTATCCAATCCCATTAAAAATTGCATCGGTTTAATCATTTGATTAAAGTTGTTAAAAGATGTGGAT
Source organism: Helianthus annuus (assembly GCF_002127325.2). Taxonomy (NCBI): domain Eukaryota; kingdom Viridiplantae; phylum Streptophyta; class Magnoliopsida; order Asterales; family Asteraceae; genus Helianthus; species Helianthus annuus. The sequence continues at coordinate 11,918,691 of NC_035448.2, read as the reverse complement.
GCTTGACAGGAACAAGAAGGTAGTTGCAAAATTTCATCCAATTGTTTCCACATTATATTAAGCTTATGATAATATTCAAACACACTCAAACCACATTGATTAAAACAATTAATTTTTTTATACAGGTCAAACACAACTGAACCGTCAACTTTATCGTACGTTTCTTTTAATTCTTTCCAAACCTCGGATGCTAAACTAGAATAAACTTGACCCAAGTATAACTCTTTTGATATAGAATTTAACATCCATGTTAAAACTACTGAATTGTATATATCCCACTGGGCTGCAAGCACTTCATCAGTATTTGATTTAACACAAGTTCCATCAATAAAACCATACTTGTTTATAACCCTAAGTGCCAATATTATTGAATTAGCCCATACCCTGTAATTTTCAGTTCCCTTCAACTTAATACTAGTTATAGTTAAATGCACAATATCACTAGCATGCAAATATAACAGATTACTAACATCCAACTTACTAATCTGAGTAGCAACAGGATCACCCATTATGTGACACCTGTGTCACTGTGACCGTCAAACAAATACCAAACCAATGAAATATTGTGTTTCATACTTGGGATTTGTGAAATTATGTGTATCATTTGCAGATATCAAATTCTTGTTCGATTTCGGGCCTTAAATCGCTTTCTGGAAGTATATACGCGATCTAATGCGTAAATATAATCAGTATAATGCAAAAAACACTCTGGAATAGAGAAATAGGCATAACATACCTTAAATAACCTTTACAAAACTTAGAAATAAGTTTTGGATGGTTTGGTATGCCGAAATCAAGTTTATTCGCTCGCAGGGACTATTTGCGTCAACTTGCAAAAGTCTGCCGTTTCGTAAGGAAACGTACAGTCCAGAACATGATCATAAGTTAAACATACCATATATAACCTAAACATGGCTTAGAAATAAGCTTTGATAGGTTCGGTGTGCGAAAACATGCTTATATGATCTTACAGGGGCTAAAAGTGTCAAAAACGGCGTAAGTTTGCATTTTCACGCATATCTTACGTTCTGGCCACATCTGGACATCCAAAATTTTTGTACACACTAAAATATTTTTATTTTAGTGATCGGCATGCAAAAACTTCATTCGTATCGCAATTTGGATCGTTTTTGCGTTCGTTACGACTTCCGTTGTAATTAACCGAACAACGCAACCGTACGACCAAACGAACCGACATCCGAGATATTTTTGAGCATATTTTAAGTTCCCTATACTTTAACTTCATTTTAGAGCTTTGAAATGGGGTTAACGGGGCTTAAACGTGACAAAAGTGCATCAAAAATTAAGTTTCTCAAGTGAAGGGACTAAATTGTCAATTTCTGAAAGTTGCTGGTCTGCAAGTAGCTTACGGACCATATGCACATGTCCTTACGGTCCATAAGGCATGCCCAGTGACCAGAAATCATATTTTGCAATCTGTTTGATACTTTAGGGGCTGATCTTGCAAATTCTTGGTGTGTTAACCAAGTTAACACCTCTCCAAGGCTTTTAATCAGCTTGTAACACTTGTATGGCCATGATTTAATCCTTGTTGGCCACACCAACACTTGTAATGATCTTGTAAACTCACCACAACTATAAATAGCCATCACCTTTCATTCATTCCTTGCTCATTTCCTTCTCTTCTTTCCTCTAATCTGATTTGGGAGCATTCTCAAGTGATTGATTGGAAATTTATTCTTTGTAGAAAAGATAGCAAGGACCTTTAGTGAGCATTCTTTCATCCTTTTATTGCTTACTAGTTTAAAAAGTCAAACAGTGTTTGACTTTCAGTTTGACCAGTCAATGGTCAACGCAAAGTTCGGTTGAACTTTGCAATGTGATTGTAATCACGATGGTTATAATCCTTAGTGATTATACCAACTGATTATCACGTTAAATAGGTGTAGTGACGAGTCAAAGTTTTGGTCAAAATGCGTTTTAGCACGCATTTTGCAACGGAACTACTTTTAGGTATCAAAACACTTTGTTTTGATACCAAATCAATTTTCTAAGTAGGTTAAACATGTTTTGACGTGTTTAACTCGTCACTATTAGTTTAGTGCTTGTTTAGGGTCATAAGGTAAGCGGTCTAAACAACCGCTTAGACTTTCGAACCCGACCCTTTTGGTCGATCTTTAGGATCCAACCAAGCTTAGTTAGTGATTATAGTTGCATAGGGAATAACCACTGAGGTTATACCTTATGATCACATAGGATTGGTTAGTCGTATGCTAGTTAGCTTGTATGCCCATAGGAAATGACCAAAATGCCCTTTTGAAGCTAAAATCCGTATTTTGCATATGTGATCAACTTTTTGACATATAATCTGATTTAGTAACATGTTTAGGCATAATTGGGCATGTGAGACTTGACATAGCACATAGTTAACCATCCGAACATAGTTTTACGCTAACGACGCATTATAGTAGCTTATACTACCATAATGGGTCGAAACGGGTCAAAAGCACTTAGGTAGACTTTCAAATCAGAATGTAAGGTCTATTAAATCATACCATATGAGTTCAATTACTCGTTTGATTTATAGAACCTCATTCTATCCTATCTCTCGATTTAGGTCTGGTTATTTACATAGTTACCTATATAGGGTGCCGTTTTATTCCGTGATCCCTCTAGCTTTGCTTGGTTGTTGTTCAAGACTTCTAAGCACCTTCAAGTGAGTACACAGTCCCATATTTTACTGTTTTCAAACTGTTTTAGGGTGGAACACATGTGCCTGCTTATTACTTTCATGCTTTCCATGTTTTTATATCATATACTTGCTATGTTCATTAGTACACTATTAGTACATGATTTCATTATGTTTTTATGCTATGTATGTTCACTTAGGGCATACTTAGTACATTGTTTTACATTACATTTTGTTGCATATGCTCATCCAGCATATGGACACATAGTTTTACATTTTTGAACCGTTGTAACCGTTTGATCATATAAACCGTTTGTGATCACTTGATTATGTGAACCGTTTGATTATGTGAACCGTTTGTGACTACTTGACTATGTGAACCGTTAGTGACTACTTGACTATGTGAACCATTTGTAACCTTTGATTGACATGAGCCGTTTGAAATTTGTGTGAACCGTTGGGTTAGGGAAGTGGTTAGGTAACGGGGCAGGTGTAATGTGTTAAAGGCATGGTGGATACGCCGCTGGTACTTCCTATATATAAGTGCTTTTAACACATTATATATCGTTGCGTTATTGATGTACGGTAAAATACATATATTTGTCCCCTGTAAATTGTATAATTATTGTATAGTTTTTATTTGTTTTATTTGGTTATTAGTAGTATATTATGTTATTTGGTGTTTTGGCAGGTTCTGGTGCAAATGGAGGAAAAATGAGCAATCTGAAAATAACCAGCCAGTTGAGTAGAGTAGGGCGCCAATAACCGAATTAAAATTCCTTGATTGGGCCGAGCCTACTATATCTCTATCTTATCAATTAATAGCTGACATATATTGATTGAAGGAATTGGCCAAGTATTATTATAAAGGAGGTAATAATTGTTTTGAAAGAGTAAAACAAAAGATCCATATATGTTGAAGTGGGGGACGATAAGGGCTTAAAGCCCAACAACAGATGTGAAATTATGAATGTTGGGAGCAATATAATTAAAAACTTGGACGTAAAAAAGAATAGATAAGTGGGGGAAGAAATTTATATGGGCTGGGCAGGCCCATTAAGAGACATCAACAGCAGACGAAAGAAAAAAAAAATAAAAGGGCTGCCATCTTTATTTAAGGAGAGGACGCACGTGAGGGAGCCACACATCATCTTGGAGGGCCGCACATTAACAGAGACGAAAATATCATCACGGCACATCAGACAAAAATTAGTGTGGAGGAAATTAAAGAAGGGAAGCCAATTGGTTTAAGGGTTCAAGCCATGATCAAGATTCAATCTCGGGTTTGCAAATAATTATTTTTATTAGTTTGATATACTTTATGTTATTCGAACTCATAATTATGGATTGTTTGTTATTTGTGATTTGCTTCTTGTTCTTGACTATGATATTCGGCTAAAACTCTCAGACTACCTAGGCATGACAATAGTTAAATAAAGGTTGGATTTTTATTTGGTTTTTGGCGTGGTTGTGGATATTTCTTGTACTGTAAAAGCTATGGGAATTTAACTTGGTGCATATGCGTGCTTGTGATTGTTTGATTATTGTTTATTGCTTCGTTCGATTCTTGGTGACGGTCTTTATCACAGAATAGAGTCGGGCTAGGGTTTTAGGTTTTGGTGAGTGTCTATATCACATAATAAATCTCTAATCCTTTAGGGTGAAAATCTAGTAAGTAACCTTAGAAACAATATTCGGTAACCTAATAAAATCAAGTGTGCTGCTAAACTCGTCGCTGTGAGGCTCGAGGGTATTAATAGGTCTCGGTTTGGTTATAAGTCCTTAACATTCCATTGTCTATTAAACCAAGATTAAAACCCGTAGTTGCTTTAGACGTTCGCGCTGTGAGGTAGAGCGTCTTATATAGGCACTTTCAAGAAATCTAGAGGACTGTAAGGAAATCTAGAAAGCCGGTGAGCGTAATAGCCTAGGTAGTCTTCATCGCCTTTGGTCAAAGTCTTCGTCCACATTCGTGTTTAGTCTTTTCTTTGATTTTTTCTAGTTTAATATTTTATTGCATTCTTAGGATTTCTAGAACCCCCCCCCCCCCAATCAAATAAACAATTAGTTAAAGTCCGTGTCAGTCTAAGTCTAGATAGAGTCGTTAGCGTAATTTATTAGAGTCTTTTGGGTTCGATACTCGGAACTTCCTTAGGCTATACTGCATCGATCGGTACACTTGCCGGTCGGGTGGTTTAGGGTTTGGAGAGTCTTAGTTTTATAAATTTAAAGCTTAGAGAGTCTAGTTTAGGGTTTAATTTAGTTAATTTAATTGAACCACTTTTAGCACATCAAGTTTTTGGCGCCGTTGCCGGGGACTCTTGGCGATTGCGTTGATTACTTTGTTTGGACTTGCTTGACATTATACGTGCTACGTGCTATTTGTTCGTTTGGTTGAGTCGTAGGAGTCTAGATTCATTTGTTTCCTTTTGATTTAGTTTGCCGAGTCAGTTGTTAGTCTTCCTCTTCTTCATCTCCACCCAATTCTTCACCACTCACTATGGCGAATCGCACAGTCTACGAGCAGGCGACCACTGGTTTCACCGGTGAGAATTCCCCCATCACCCTTCCGAACATCCCGAATGATAGGTCGTGGCGGATTCCTTCTTACATCATGACGGCCATCACCAATTCATGCCAGTTTCATGGACGTGACGACGAGGATGCACCCGCTCACATCAACCGCATCACTCGTCTTTGCAGCACCTTCTCCATTGAGGGGGTGAACCTCGATGCTCGATTTCTTCAGATCTTTCCATTCTCACTCGCTGGACGCGCAGCCGTCTGGTTCGATTATCAGCCAGCGGGCACTTTCACCACTTGGGCAGGTCTTCGCGATGCTTTCTTAGCCAAGTACTTTCCACCAGCCAAGGCGTCTCGCCTTCGTGACCAGATCCACTCCTTCCGCATGGAGCCTGATGAGCCGTACCACTTGGCGTGGGAGCGTTTTCAGACTTTGATCTCCCGTTGTTCTCAGCATGGTTTATCCGATTGGGCGTTAGTTGAAAAATTCTACAATGGTCTTACTCCTGAGATTAGAGCTCATTTCGATACTTCAGCAGGAGGGCAGCTTGTGGGTAAAAAGACAGTAGCTGAGTGCAATGATTTGTTTCAAAGTTTTGCCCATTCAGATATGGATTACAGCACTACCAGCAGAACTCCCATTCCTGTTCATACCACCTCGGCCGGTCGAGGGGTAAACCAAGTTAGCTTGGATCCATCGGTAGTTGCTGCTATAGTCGAGAGAGTTAGAGAGGAGTTGAGGCAAGAGATGAGGCAAGAGCTGAGTGAGATTAAGAAGAAAGTTGATAGGTGTGAGGTCTGTAGGGGAGGTCACGATACGATTGAGTGTCCCACACTTACGTTAGAGCAGGTTAAGTTCATAGCCGGTCAGTCTAGGGGTCAATTTAGTAATAATAATAATCTTTTTAACTCCAGCTGGCAGGGTAGTGGTAGTAGTAGTGGATATCGCTCTTCTGGCGATCCCCTGGTTTTCCATCGAGTCAGTATCAAAGTAGGGGACTGATTTATATCAGAGTGGTCGGTATAGTGGTTCAGGAGGTCAGTTCGCGAGTGGAGGGTCGACTCAGGAGAGTCAAGGCAGTGGCAAGGCTCCTGAGGGTAGTCTGAGCAGGTTGGAGGAGATGTTCGCTCAGATGATGACGCAGAATCAGTTTCGGTTTTACGTAACTAGTTTGCGTAAATTGACCGAAACGGGTCAAACGATATCATTTTTACTTCAAAATCCAGAATGTATTTAGTATACCCATATTATACAAGTATTCAAACTTGTCGGGTCTAAATCACATTCTATCCGGTCTTTCGCTTAATCGTGCGTAAACCGTATCATTCCTAAAACTAACCGGTCAAAGCTTAAGCTTAAATAAAAGGCCGTTAGGAATCTAATAGGTTAATTATAAACCTTTGTTCCAGATTAGGAAGCCCGGTAAAAGCTATCACCACTTATCGTTTGTGACTTATACTTGCTCAGGTAAATACATTTTGACTTATTTTCCCTATACGGGCTTGGGGTACGGTAATTAAAATACCGCTTGATCGGGCGCACAAGTCCTGCTCCCTATGGGTGTTCAGTCTTGAATAGCTTGTGTGATTTCGTTTAAACAGTCTTGTCTTACTTAAAGGCTTTGGGGGGTTATTGACCATGTCCCGGATATCCTTGGCATTATCTTACGAGATGGCCACGACCAGAGCACGGGGTGTAGGCGTACACCCGTCGTGTATAACTCTTTGATGTGGTGTGTCAATTAAATCTCTAGCCCGGACAGTAGATCCCGGGCCACCAGAGATATAAGTGCATGTAAATCGTTCACAAGTTTATATTATATAATTATCCCAAGTTAATAAAATATTTATGCCTTGTGCATTTAAATAAATTTTAAATCATTTTCAAAATGAGTCGGTTGATTTGTATTTACCAGTGTAAACTGACGTATTTTTCCCAAAAGATTAAGTGCAGGTACTATACGGAAATAGGCTGGCTGTTTCCTAGAGAGCGTCCACAATAGTCTCGCAAACTCGGACGACATTTATCTGTTGAACTATTTATTTCTATTTTTATTTGATCCGCCTGTGGATCCATTTCAACTACTGTGATATTATTATTACACTTTATTTAAAAGTTGAAATGTTTCTATTCTGCTTCCGCTGTGCATTATTATATTGTGTTGATTGTCTATGACGATGCCAACTACGTCACTGTACCCCACACCGGGCCCACCGGTGACACGTGGAAATCGGGGGTGTGACAGGTTGGTATCAGAGCCAACGCTGAGTGAATTAAACACTATCCTAATGTGTTTAATCTCAGTTACACAATTGCACATTCCTCGATTTTCGAGTCTAGACAAAGAACTTAGGAAATGTTCAACATTTCGTTTAATTTATTTTATTATTTATTATTGCATTGTCTTATATATTTTGTTGTGCAACTTGTTTGACTTTTGACAGGATCAGGATGCCGCCAAGGATGAGAGGTCGTGGAGGATTTCCTACATCGCACGATCATGAGGCTGGTCCCTCGCATAGGCGGGCCCCATCTGCTACACACCACACAGCCGCTAACGACCTTTGGAGGTCTTTTGCCGAGCCTGCTAGGCATTCGGTTTCCGCGAGCACTTCTCCGTCATTACCCCACTCGTTTGGGCCCCATTCGGAGAACGGGCCCCATGATTCGCTTGGATCATACATACCGTTGCACCAGTCACCGCACCAGCACCCAGCGCCAGCCTACCAGGGTTTGTATAACCCTAATGCTTATGTGGAGGAGCCAGTGGGCCATAACCCACTTGGGCAGGAGGACCACTTTTCTGGTGGTCACGGGATGGACGTGGACGAGGAGACGGACCCTTCGCTCCCACCATCAGGTACACCAAACCACCCGATTGAGATATCGGATGGGTCGCCATACACAGGATCACCATTTAATGGTGTGGACAGCTTCCAGGAGAGGTTCAAGCAGCATGATTGGTACTTCACCCCTAGCCACAACTCTCCTATGCTTCAGTCACTCCATGGTACTCCGATGCTCCAATCGCTCCATGGTTCGCCGGTGCACTCACAGCACCACTCGCAGCAGCAGCAGCTCCAGCAGCAGCCGCCTCTACCGCAGGACCTATCTGAGGCCCTGTGGCGTGACGTGATCACTCCGTCACCACCGCCGCCGCCAGTCTTACCTCCTCCGCCTCAGAGGCCTAGGAGGAATGCGCGCATGTCTACGCGCGGAGGGATTCGCATAGGCACCCCTCCACGTGTTAGTAGCAGCCGCTACACGTCCCTACCCGGGGAGTCTGAGACAGGGGAGTCTCAGCATCCAGTATCGGAGGTTACTTCTGTTCCGATCCCGCCTCTGCCGCCGCAGAATTTTGGAGAGCCGATTCCGGCTTATGCTAGTGCCGCTCAGTTCAACCCGTTCGAGCAGGTATTCCCTCAGGGTTATGATTACACGGGAGACCCTTATTGGCAAGCTGTGAACTACAGCTCACTCCCACATAGTGGTCCACTTGGAGACCCTTGGGCTGCTGGCCCATCTACTTTTGGTTACCCTCCGGGTTACCAGCAGCCACCGCAGCCGCAGCCTTACCAGCCGCCGCAGCCGCAGCACTACCAGCCACCACCACCGGCGCCTATGATGTCGCCACCGCAGGTTCAGGAGATCCTGCAGGGGATTGATAGCATGCGACGCGAGTTTCAGCACAATATGCGAGAAGATCGCCGACGCACCAGTGGCATGTTTAAGAAGGTATTCGATTTGCTCAAAGGTAAGAGCAAGAAGGATCGTTGAATCCTTCGATTATCATTTCGTGTACTCATGTCCCTGCGTGGACATTTATTCCAGTACCTTACCCCTGCGTGGGTATATCTATCTTCTCTACCCCTGTGTGGGTATGTTATCCTGTTAACCCCTGCGTGGGTTTGTTTTATTTTATTTTGTTATTGTTGTACTTGTTTAGCCCCTGCGCGGGCACGTTATTCATGCTAGTTATGTTATTTCAAAGTCCCGTTTAGGGCAATTATGTACTGGTATTCTATTGGAAATTTAAATGGTTAATTTGAATTTATCATTTTATTGTATGCATGAATAATATTAAAATAATGGAAAATATCAATTTTTATTTGATTTGCCATTTTATAAGAATCTTAGTAAGGTATAACCTAGCTTGAATGCCTTATAACAGGCCTGGCCCTGATGGTAAAACCTGGTTGAAAGGATTCAACTCCCTGTTAACATCTGAGAACATGTTAACATTCTGGGCTAAGCGTGATCTGTAGAATCACACGACCCACCTTTTAATAAATTATCTACAGATTATATCTGTATACAAGTCTATTAATGACTTGATACCTACGGGTTATGACTATGTCATATAGTGGCAGTTGTGGTCTATGACTCCCTGCCTAGTAAAGAAATATCTACAGATTACATCTGTATACAAGTCTATTAATGGCTTGATACCTACGGGTTATGACTAGGTCATAAAGTGGCAGTTGTGGTCTATGACTCCCTGCCTAGTAAAGAATTATCTACAGATTATATCTGTACACAAGTCTATTAATGGCTTGATACCTACGGGTTATAACTATGTTATATAAGGACAGTTGTGGTTTATGACTCTCTGTCTAGTAAAGGATTATTTGTTTAATTATACAATTTATAGTCCTATAAAAATCTAAATTTATAATTTAGTGATTGTCCTTGTGACTAGGCCTATGGTGCCAATATATATATTTTCATTCCTTGATTGCTAATCAGAGCCTGAATGAAATTTATTAAATTAACTGCTAAGGTTTTTGATACCATGGTTAATAAATCGTCTAGGACGATAATACTGTTAGGTTCTAAATAAGACCTTGTCCTTTATTGTAGCTTAACGCTACGATGGCCAAATCGGAAGAAACCAACAGTCATTCTGGGGAACGCTCAGATAATGCAAAGATTCACGTTACCGGTGCAGAATTGCAAGCACTGATTGATAATGCTGTCGCCAAGGCTATGGATAGGCAGTTCAGAGAATCTAGTGGTACTCAGAGTAGAACCCGCTCAGTGACGCATGTCAAGGCTAAGACTCATTCTGGGGCTCATAGTAAGCCGCCGTCTAAAAAGAGTGAGCCAAAGAAGGTTGAGGATGATAATCATTCCTCCAACCACAGCAGCGTCCCGAAGCAGGAGATTGAGCTGAAGCGTGACACGTACAACAGGTCCTGTACGTACAAATACTTTGTATCTTGCAAGCCCAGAGATTTCACTGGGGAAAAAGGAGCCGTCGATTGTATGACGTGGATCGACGAGATGGACACTGTAGTTGATATCAGCGGGTGTGCTGATAGGGACGTCGTTAAGTACGTGTCCCAATCATTCAAAGGAGATGCGTTAGCATGGTGGAGGTCACTCCTACAAGCTGCCGGTAAGGCCACACTGTACGGTTTGTCATGGGAACAGTTTGTGGCCCTGATTAAAGAGAACTTCTGTCCGCAGCACGAGGTCGAGCGAATCGAATCGGATTTCGTATCCTTAGTCATGAAGAACCTCGATTGTCAAACGTATCTTACTACGTTCAACACGCTGTCTCGTTTAGTGCCTTACTTGGTGACCCCGGAGCCACGTAGGATTGCTCGATTCATTGGGGGTCTGGCACCGGAGATAAAGGCGAGTGTTAAAGCTTCAAGACCTACAACATTTCGATCCGTAGCGGATCTATCCCTCTCCCTCACTCAAGACGTGGTTAGATTGAGAGCCATAAGGAGCTCTGAGGAGAACAAACGAAAACGTGAGGATGACACCTCACGGAGATCTGAAAAGCGACATAGAGGGAACAACGACCACAGGAAAGGGTCAGGGTCTAGGAAGAGTGATCATCAGTCGGGTGAAAAACCCAGATGCAAGTTTTGTAGGAGACACCACTTTGGGAGGTGTCGGTTTGAAACAAAATCCCAGTCTTCGGAGAAGCGATGTGGAATCTGCAAGTCCACCGAACATAAGGCTGTGGATTGCAAGAAGATGAAGGATGCAACTTGTTTTGGTTGCAACGAAAAAGGTCATATTCGGCCCAACTGTCCAAAGTTTGCGAAGAAGGCCGAGGAAGGGAAGAAGACTAATGCGAGAGTCTTCAAAATGGACGCAAAGGAAGCAGTCCTTGACGATAACGTCATTACCGGTACGTTTCTTGTAAACGATGTTTTTGCTAGAGTCTTGTTTGATTCTGGAGCTGATAAGTCGTTTGTAGATAATAAGTTTTGTAAACTGTTGAACCTTCCTGTTAAAACCTTAAGTGTGAAATATGAGGTGGAATTAGCCGATGGAACCATAGAAACCGCCTCAACTGTCCTAGATGGATGTGTTATATCCATTAGGAATCATTCTTTCCCGCTATCCTTGCTTCCCTTTAAGTTAGCTGGATTCGATATAGTGATAGGCATGGATTGGTTGTCCAGTAACCAAGCCCAGATTTTGTGCAATAGAAAGCAAGTAATAGTTAAGACTCCGTCTGGTGAGTCACTTACTATTCAAGGAGATACCCAGCATGGATTGCCTGAGCGAGTGTCCATGCTCAAGGCATCCAGGTGCATGCAGAAGGGATGTGTCATTTATATGGCACAAGTTACCATAGATGAGCCGAAGCCGAAGATTGAAGATATTCCTGTTATCTCGGAATATCCTGAAGTGTTTCCTGAAGAACTACCCGGATTGCCACCGGATAGACAAGTAGAGTTTCGGATAGATATCATTCCAGGCACTGCACCTGTAGCAAGAGCACCATACAGATTGGCACCAACGGAGATGAAGGAGTTGAGGACGCAGTTGGATGATCTATTAGCTAAAGGTTTTATTAGACCTAGCTCATCTCCTTGGGGAGCGCCAATCTTGTTCGTTAAGAAGAAGGATGGTTCGATGCGCCTGTGCATCGATTACCGTGAGCTTAACAAGGTCACTATCAAGAAATCGGTATCCGTTACCCAGGATCGACGATCTGTTCGATCAGTTGCAAGGAGCAAGTTATTTCTCCAAGATTGACCTAAGGTCAGGTTATCATCAGTTGAAGGTCAAGGATGAAGACGTACACAAGACCGCGTTTAGGACTCGTTATGGACATTACGAGTTCCTAGTGATGCCGTTTGGGCTCACCAACGCACCAGCCGCATTCATGGATCCCATGAATCGCGTCTGCAAGCCTTATTTAGATAAGTTCGTCATTGTCTTTATTGACGACATCCTTATCTACTCGAAGAGCCAAGCTGATCATGAGAAACACCTTCGTTGTATTCTCAAACTTCTGAATCAAGAGAAGCTTTATGCCAAATTCTCGAAGTGTGAATTTTGGCTTCGTGAAGTCCAGTTCCTTGGACATGTTGTTAGCAAGCGTGGTATCCAAGTAGATCCCGCTAAAGTCGAAGCAATCATGAATTGGCAGGAGCCGAAGACGCCTACCGAGATTCGCAGTTTCCTCGGATTGGCAGGATATTATAGGAAATTCATCGAGAACTTCTCAAGGATTGCTGCGCCCCTAACCTCATTGACCCGTAAGAAGACTAAGTTTGATTGGGGCCCTAAGCAGCAGGAATCCTTTGACATTCTGAAGCAGAAGCTGAGCAATGCGCCAGTATTGACATTGCCCGATGGAATAGAGGAATTTGTGGTGTATTGTGATGCATCGCATACTGGCATGGGCTGTGTACTCATGCAGAAAGGCAAAGTCATTGCCTATGCTTCTCGCCAGCTAAAGGTGCACGAGAAGAACTACACCACCCACGATTTGGAATTGGGTGCGGTTGTATTTGCATTAAAGCTATGGAGACATTACTTGTATGGAACCAAGTGCATAATTTATTCGGATCATAAGAGTCTCCAGCATCTGTTCAATCAGAAGGAATTGAACATGCGTCAAAGGCGATGGATGGAAACTCTCAATGACTATGATTGCGAGATACGATACCATCCAGGCAAGGCAAATGTGGTTGCCGACGCCTTAAGCAGAAAGGAAAGGGTTAAACCGATCAGAATCAATGCCAAGCGCATTGAAATAAGAAATAGTTTGAATGAAAGGGTGTTAGCTGCACAGCAGGAAGCTGTGCTGGAAGCTAACTATCCTGCGGAAAAGTTGGGAGTAACTGAGGAGCAGTTATCCCACGACAAAGATGGAATGCTACGTTTAAACGGACGAATATGGGTTCCGGTATATGGAGGACTTCGGGATGTTATCCTCCAGGAAGCCCACAGCTCTAAATACTCCGTTCATCCTGGAGCTGATAAGATGTACCAGGATTTGAAGTCAAACTACTGGTGGATTGGTTTGAAAAAGTCCGTGGCCGAGTATGTGGCCAAATGTTTGACTTGTGCGCAAGTCAAGGCTGAGCATCAGAAGCCGTCAGGTTTGCTTCAACAACCTGAAATTCCCGAGTGGAAATGGGAAATGGTGACAATGGATTTCATCACCAAGTTGCCGAAAACGAAAAAGGGAAATGATACCATATGGGTCATAGTTGACAGACTGACTAAGTCAGCTCATTTTCTACCCATCAAAGAGACGTATAGCTCAGATATGTTAGCTCAATTATACGTTGATAAGATAGTAGCGCTACATGGTATACCTATATCTATTATTTCTGATAGAGACACTAGATATACGTCACATTTTTGGAAGAGTTTCCAACAATCGTTGGGCACTCGTTTGAATTTTAGTACGGCCTATCATCCTCAGACCGATGGTCAGAGTGAGCGTACTATTCAAACTTTGGAAGACATGCTTCGAGCATGTGCGATCGACTTAGGTGGTAGTTGGGATAAGCACCTACCACTGATTGAATTCTCCTACAACAATAGCTACCATTCCAGCATAAAGGCTGCGCCTTTTGAGGCCCTATACGGTAGAAAGTGTAGATCGCCCATTTGTTGGGCAGAAGTTGGAGATGTCCAGTTGTCTGGACCAGATATCGTCTTCGAGACGACAGACAAGATCGTTCAGATCCGTGATCGTTTGAAAGCTGCCAGGGATAGGCAGAAAAGTTATGCGGATCCTAAGCGCAAAGATTTTCACTTTGATGTGGGTGAAAAAGTGTTGCTCAAAGTATCACCTTGGAAAGGTGTGATGAGATTTGGAAAGAAAGGCAAGCTGAGCCCGAGATACATAGGACCTTTCGAGATAATCGAACGTGTCGGGGCAGTCGCTTACAAGTTAAACTTGCCTGAAGAGCTTAGTGCCATTCATAATGTGTTTCACATCTGTAACTTAAAGAAGTGTTTCGCTGACGATTCACTGGTTATACCGCATACAGATATACACATAGACGAAAGTCTAAAGTTTGTTGAGAAACCTTTGTCGATTGAGGATCGACAGGTAAAGAAGCTTCGAAGGAAGCACGTGCCTATTGTTAAGGTCAAATGGGATGCCCGTAGAGGTCCCGAATACACGTGGGAAGTGGAATCCACGATGCAAGAGAAATATCCCCATTTGTTTGAATAAATCTCGGGGTCGAGATTTCTTTTAAGGGGGTGAGGATGTAACACCTCGAAAAATTTCGTCCAATAATGTCTTGACACGTGTCATAAGGTTCCGTTATGTGAAAACATACTTTAAAGGGACTAAAAGTGACAAACCGTGAAAACTATGGAACGTAAGGGTCCAAAGTGTCGACAATGGAGAAATAGGCTCTATGATAACCCCACATAATGTTTATAACCTTTAACGGATGGTTCATGGATCATACGACGCGGAAATTGCCTAAAAGTGAAGTATTGTAAACTATAGGGGCCAAAAGTGTCAACATGTTTAATTTATACCTCTGAGTGAACTTTTGGCAGACCCGAAGCTTTGTATAGCTAAAATATACTCACTAGAATATGTGGTTAAAATTTCATGAAGTTTCGTCAACGTATGAGAAAGTTATGGCCAAAACCGTACTTAAGGGACTAGAAGCGTCAACGTCGAATTCAGGGCTTTTCGGTTGAGCGCAAAGTTATCCGAGAGCATTACCATGTAGGTAAAAGTCCTAAGGTTCTTAAAAACCAAGTTTGGGGGTTTACGGGTCGAGAAAAGTAGCCGAAACATCACGTACAAGCACAGGGACCATTTCTGCCAAATTGGAAACAAGTTTGGCTGATCAGAAGGGTCAGGCGACCCGCCTGGACATGCCCAGGCGGGCCGCGTGGGACTGCCAGCGACCAGAAATTCGTTTTGGGTTGATTTGGGTCCGAATTTGAGTTGAAAACAGTTGTCTCTTGCCTCCTTTTGCACCAATAGCAACCCTTGCATGCCTACACCAACAGTACACCTCAAGAATCAGCTTTAAATCAGTTCTTGCAACCATTTTTGATCATTTTCAATTGGGAACAAGAACACATTCTCACAAGAGCTCTCAAGAACTCTCAAGGCAAGCCTTCTGGAGGAATTCTGATCAACAAGGCCGACTCCTAGTGATCATTTAACACTTATAGGACTCTTGTAAGCATTCAATTCGTTCTCTAATCCGTTTATGCTTTGATTATTAGTAAAAGTCAAACTGGGTGTTCATAACCTTTGACTTTCTGATTAAACGGATTTCTTTCAGTAATTTCTCGAATTGAAACTTGTTATAGATTGGTATTTATGTGGGAAACAAACCCTCTAAAGGTTACTAACTGATTCCCACTACATGCATGCTTAATGTCGAGTCAAACCTATTTCTAAAAAGTCAACAGAAGTGATTTTTGCGAAAAATGACATGATTTATGATATAGATGACATGCAACCTGATTGATCATTGAAAATAACTTGTAACATATATATAAATGTGTTTTAATCATCATCAACTCGACAATCTATAGTATAGCCACGAATCGGAACCGAAAGTCTTGTAAAACGATTATTTCGTAGACTATCGATTCGGATTCGTACATGCATGTTCAAGATCTGTATTGGAAAGTATTTTTGACTATTTTTATTGTAGTTAAACCTTCTGGAATTTTCGTTGATTGAGTCTATGCTTAGCCTGTTCGAATGCTTGTTTCCGGTTTATGCATAAAGTTGACTATTTTGCCCTTTTTGATTTAAAACGGGATTTTTGGAAAAATGAAAGGATAGAAATCTTTATTTTTATTATATAAACTTGCACCGAAAGTTTCGGATCAGTTGGTGGTCCAGATTGTGAGTTATGGCCATTAGCGTAAACTATATTATAAATTTACATAAACGGTCCTTTTTGCGTAGAACCCGTTTCTGGCCACGTTTTGGTACAAAACTTTTTACCAACTGATTATATATAATATTCTGGGAATTTTGATGATTTTTAATTAATTTTTGGCTGAACGGATCCTCGATCACCTAGCCATTTCGGCTTATGTCGGTTTTGACCGTTTTAGCCATAAAACGAGTTTTACACATCCATTTGACCCGAAACCTTTTTCTACTGATTTTGTATGATGAATAAATTATTATAAGACTTCTGGAAATATAAAAATCTCAGATTTACTGCGAAAACCCGAAAGCGCCCTTAAATCGTATTTTTAGCGTTTTAAGCGCATAGTAAGCGTTGTACTTGTTTTAAACCTATAAAACTTATACCTACTGATGTAAATCACATATTTTCATATAATAACAGTAAGTATGATATTTTGAACTCAGGTTTCCAGTTTTGGCATTTTTAGCCCTTGTGAAATTACTAAATTGCCCCTACGGTGCATAGTTTGGTTTTAAATGATATATTTGACATATGGGTCATACCCTACTGATATAATATGTTATATTAAGCATATGTACTGTATGAACCAGACCCGAAACTCAGATTTCTAATTTTACCCTTTTATTATCTTTTAAATGACCAAAATGCCCTTCTAAGGCATAAATTGAGTCTAAAATTATCCCGGGCAATATAGGACATAACTTACTGATATAATATCATGTTCTAAGCATATTAATTCAGGGAACTTGCATTTGAATCTTTTGGCTACCCGTATCGCCCTTTTCGCATTCGGTTCGGTTTACGTAACTAGTTTGCGTAAATTGACCGAAACGGGTCAAACGATATCGTTTTTACTTCAAAATCCAGAATGTATTTAGTATACCCATATTATACGAGTATTCAAACTTGTCGGGTCTAAATCACATTCTATCCGGTCTTTCGCTTAATCGTGCGTAAACCGTATCACTCCTAAAACTAACCGGTCAAAGCTTAAGCTTAAATAAAAGGCCGTTAGGAATCTAATAGGTTAATTATAAACCTTTGTTCCAGATTAGGAAGCCCGGTAAAAGCTATCACCACTTATCGTTTGTGACTTATACTTGCTCAGGTAAATACATTTTGACTTATTTTCCCTATACGGGCTTGGGGTACGGTAATTAAAATACCGCTTGATCGGGCGCACAAGTCCTGCTCCCTATGGGTGTTCAGTCTTGAATAGCTTGTGTGATTTCGTTTAAACAGTCTTGTCTTACTTAAAGGCTTTGGGGGGTTATTGACCATGTCCCGGATATCCTTGGCATTATCTTACGAGATGGCCACGACCAGAGCACGGGGTGTAGGCGTACACCCGTCGTGTATAACTCTTTGATGTGGTGTGTCAATTAAATCTCTAGCCTGGACAGTAGATCCCGGGCCACCAGAGATATAAGTGCATGTAAATCGTTCACAAGTTTATATTATATAATTATCCCAAGTTAATAAAATATTTATGCCTTGTGCATTTAAATAAATTTTAAATCATTTTCAAAATGAGTCGGTTGATTTGTATTTACCAGTGTAAACTGACGTATTTTTCCCAAAAGATTAAGTGCAGGTACTATACGGAAATAGGCTGGCTGTTTCCTAGAGAGCGTCCACAATAGTCTCGCAAACTCGGACGACATTTATCTGTTGAACTATTTATTTCTATTTTTATTTGATCCGCCTGTGGATCCATTTCAACTACTGTGATATTATTATTACACTTTATTTAAAAGTTGAAATGTTTCTATTCTGCTTCCGCTGTGCATTATTATATTGTGTTGATTGTCTATGACGATGCCAACTACGTCACTGTACCCCACACCGGGCCCACCGGTGACACGTGGAAATCGGGGGTGTGACAATCAGGCGTTCGTTAAAAGTCAGGAGAAGACTAATAAAAACCACGAACTTCAGCTCAAGAGTCAGCAGTCTACTCTTTTAGACCTTCAGAGGACAGTAGGGGATATAGCTAGGCAGTTGAGAGAGTCCCCCTCTGGTCAGTTTTCAGGTACCATTCACCCGGTTAACCATTCTGTGAAAGCCATCACTACTCGTAGTGGGGTGAGTCTAGGAGAGGTCGCGAGAGAGAGTGCTGAGTTAGAGAGTGATGCTGAGGTAGATGAGGAGATAGAGATGAAGGCCCCAGGTAAGGTGCAACATAGGCTTGGCCCAGCAAGTACCGCACATACCGAGGAGCCTCAGGTTGAGAAGAAAGTGGAGAAGCAGCCGGGTAGGGCTAGGGCGGCACCAGTGATTGATTACTCCCGTCTTCCGTTTCCTGCCCGTGCTAAGCAGCAGCAATACGCTAGGGAATACGAGAAGTTTCTTACGATGTTCACCCAATTAAAAGTCAATCTTTCGTTCATAGAGGCCCTGAGATCCATGCCCAAATATGCCAAGTTTCTTAAGGATTTCCTCAAGCGTAAGGATAAGTTAGGTGAGTGTTCTATTACTCCACTGAATGGCGAATGTTCTGCGGTTATTCTAAACAAACTTCCTGAGAAACTCACTGATCCGGGCATATTCACGATCCCTTGTTTATTTGGTGGTGATGTTCAAAACCACGCGTTGGCAGACCTTGGTGCTAGTATTAATTTGATGCCTTATTCATTTTACGAGAAACTAGGCCTTGGTGATTTGAAGCCGACTCGTATGACCCTCTCGTTAGCAGATAAGTCAGTTAAGTATCCTAGGGGGATCGTAGAGAATTTGTTAGTAAAGGTGGATAGGTTTGTCTTTGCAGCAGATTTTGTAGTGCTAGACATGGAGGCTGATGAAAAAGTGCCATTGATTTTAGGGCGCCCGTTCTTGAACACCGCTAAAGCGCTTATAGATGTCTTCTTAGGCACAATTACACTTAGAGCGGGCGACGAGTCAGTAGTTTTCGAGGTGAATACTACGAGAGGGTCGAGTGAGGGAGTTGAGGCGGTCGCGTTGTTGAAAGAGAGTGAGAAGGTTGAGAGCGATCAGAAAAAGGTGGTGACTGAGCTGAGTGTGGAGAAGGTGTTAAAACCCAAGTGTGGGGATCCACCTGATAGGAGAGTAGAGGAGATAAAGAGAGATTGATGAGGTTAGAATCTAAGATAGAGACGCTGAGTAAGGCTCAGTGTGGGGATAGATTTCGATATTAAACATCTAGATTCAAACCGCCCGATGACGAGTTGAGAGATTGCGAGAGATATGAGGGAGTTTGGAGAGATGCGGGCAATGATAGGTTTGATAGTGTTGTAGCCCGTAGTAGTTGGTATGGAGGTGAGCTGCGCTTATATGATCCTCCATGAAGTGCGTGAAAAATTGTGCATCATTTGTAGAGTTTGTATATTGAGTCTTTTATTGTGTACCATGAGTCTAAGTTACTAGTTATTGAGTCAGTCGTTCGTGTCGAGTCGGTATTGCTTTGGTGTTTGCTTGTTTTTGTTTATGCAGGTTTGAATACGTACCACCCGTACTCAATCTCCATTCGGGTGATTTTGGAGCTGCTTATCAGATTTCAGGCATTTATCAAGCATACCAGTTAGAGTCACAGCCGATCGCGAATGAAATGCTATACGATCAAGCTGGATTGGACGAGAGTTTGGAGCTTATGCGTCATATTACCAGCTAAGTCCTTTCCAATTTTGCCCTAGTCTTTTTATTTCTTATTTCTTTTTAGTTTTTGAGTCGGTTTCCATCTTACATTGAGGGCAATGTAAAATTTAAGTATGGGGATGGGAACTATTGTTCAGTGTGTCTAGTTAGAAGTGTTTTGAGTCAAAAAAATGAAAAAATACAAAAAAAATAAAAAAATTGAAAAATCCAAAAACATTAAAAAAATTAGAAAATGTCTTTTGAAATTAGAAGTTTGCAAAATAAAAACGGAAAATGATAGAAAAGTCGGGTTTTTGTTCGGGTGCAAATAATGATAATATCAGATTAAAATAATTGAGCTTGTGTCTAGTTTGGGATATGCGGGTAGGCTCGATTCGGTTCTGGGTCCCTTTGATCTTAGGAAAATTGGTATTTAATAAACCAATCTTTGCCCAGTTGGTAAATAATAATCCAACCTACAGAATTGGTATATAATAATCCTACCTATCAATATGTTGGTACTCAATGAACCTCCGTTAGTTTTTTTTAACTGAAGTTAGTTTTTAAGTTTTATTTATTACACAAACAGTCCCTGTAGTTGTAATTTACTAGTTTTAACTATGAGTTAATAGCCAAAATGGTCCCTGAGGTTAATAGCCACAACACCGCCACCGCCACAGACGATGACTGACCAAAAACATCACAGATTCAACAGCTCTAGCGACGGTGGTGGTGGTGGTGGTGGCGGTGCGGTGGTGGCGGTGGTGATGTGGCGATGGTTACGGTGGTGGAGGTGCTGTGGCGATGGTGGTGGTGGTGGTGGCGGTGCGGTGGTGGCGGTGCTGTGGCGGTGGTGGTGGTGGTGGCGGTGGTGGTGGCGGTGGTGGTGGCGGTGATGTGGCTATTAACCTCAGGGACCATTTTGGCTATTAACGCATAGTTAAAACTAGTAAATTACAACTACAGGGACTGTTTGTGTAATAAATAAAACTTAAAAACTAACTTCAGTTAAAAAAAACTAACGGAGGTTCATTGAGTACCAACATATTGATAGGTAGGATTATTATATACCAATTCTGTAGGTTGGATTATTATTTACCAACTGGGCAAATGTTGGTTTATTAAATACCAATTTTCCTTGATCTTAATATACCTAAATGTCGGTCTACTAGTGGGTTCTCATCTAGGGAAAGTGGGGAAATTGAAACCGCCAAAAATACCATAAGGGGCACCGTTATAAGTTAGAGCCGTTAGAGTTTGTGATCATAAAAAAAATAGAACAAAAAGTGAGCTAGAAACTAAATGAAAGTAGCCATTCCTATGTAGTCTGAGCTGGGGATAGCGACTCTACAGCAAGATTACCGCTAGGGTGTATGAAATCGACCGTGCAAAGCAATAAAAAGAAAAAAAATAATAAAAAGTACCGAAACTAAGTAGTCTGGGTTGGGAATAGCGACTCTACAGCCGGATTACCTCCTGTTTTGGGAAAGCACCGTCTAGACTCACGAAAGAAAAAAAAATTGAAAAAAAATGGAAAAAAAATTGATTGTAAACTCTCTTGGTTTTGATATAAGACGGTTGGGAATTGGTACAGTGATCGTTCCTTTTGTCCTATAAGTTTGAGGTGGGAGTAGATGAGAATGCAATTTCTAGTGTGAGACCCTAGGTGGATTGACCCACACTTGAACTAAATCGCATGATAAGAGTTTAGAACCGGGTTCGGGTTTAAAAGGACACGAATACTTGCAATCGCGGCTAACACAAGTTTCAGTTTTAATAAGTAATTTAAGCTTTTGTCCCGAATGGTTATTCCGACTATGATTCCGTTTTGCATAATTCTTTTTCGGGACGAAAAAAGGTTAAGTGTGGGGATTTTTGATGTACGGTAAAATACATATATTTGTCCCGTGTAAATTGTATAATTATTGTATAGTTTTTATTTGTTTTATTTGGTTATTCGTAGTATATTATGTTATTTGGTGTTTTGGCAGGTTCTGGTGCAAATGGAGGAAAAATGAGCAATATGGAAATAACCAGCCAGTTGAGTAGAGTAGGGCGCCAATAACCGAATTAAAATTCCTTGATTGGGCCGAGCCTACTATATATTGATTGAAGGAATTGGCCAAGTATTATTATAAAGGAGGTAACAGTTGTTTTGAAAGAGTAAAACAAAAGATCCATATATGTTGAAGTGGGGGACGATAAGGGCTTAAAGCCCAACAACAGATGTGATATTATGAATGTTGGGAGCAATATAATTAAAAACTTGGACGTAAAAAAGAATAGATAAGTGGGGGACGAAATTTATATGGGCTGGGCAGGCCCATTAAGAGACATCAACAGCAGACGAAAGAAAAAAATAAAAGGGCTGCCATCTTTATTTAAGGAGAGGACGCACGTGAGGGAGCCACACATCATCTTGGAGGGCCGCACATTCACAGAGACGAAAATATCGTCACGGCACATCAAACAAAAATTAGTGTGGAGGAAATTAAAGAAGGGAAGCCAATTGGTTCAAGGGTTCAAGCCACGATCAAGATTCAATTCCGGATTTGCAAATAATTATTTTTATTAGTTTGATATACTTTATGTTATTCGAACTCATAATTATGGATTGTTTGTTATTTGTGATTTGCTTCTTGTTCTTGACTATGATATTCGGCTAAAACTCTCATACTACCTAGGCATGACAATAGTTAAATAAAGGTTGAATTTTTATTTGGTTTTTGGCGTGGTTGTGGATATTTCTTGTACTGTAAAAGCTATGGGAATTTAACTTGGTGCATATGCGTGCTTGTGATTGTTTGATTATTGTTTATTGCTTCGTTCGATTCTTGGTGACGGTCTTTATCACGGAATAGAATCGGGCTAGGGTTTTAGGTTTTGGTGAGTGTCTATATCACATAATAAATCTCTAATCCTTTAGGGTGAAAATCTAGTAAGTAACCTTAGAAACAATATTCGGTAACCTAATAAAATCAAGTGTGCTGCTAAACTCGTCGCTGTGAGGCTCGAGGGTATTAATAGGTCTCGGTTTGGTTATAAGTCCTTAACATTCCATTGTCTATTAAACCAAGATTAAAACCCGTAGTTGCTTTAGACGTTCGCGCTGTGAGGTAGAGCGTCTTATATAGGCACTTTCAAGAAATCTAGAGGACTGTAAGGAAATCTAGAAAGCCAGTGAGCGTAATAGCCTAGGTAGTCTTCATCGCCTTTGGTCAAAGTCTTCGTCCACATTCGTGTTTAGTCTTTTCTCTGATTTTTTCTAGTTTAATATTTTATTGCATTCTTAGGATTTCTAGAACCCCCCCCCCAATCAAATAAACAATCAGTTAAAGTCTGTGTCAGTCTAAGTCTAGATAGAGTCGTTAGCGTAATTTATTAGAGTCTTTTGGGTTCGATACTCGGACTTCCTTAGGCTATACTGCATCGATCGGTACACTTGCCGGTTGGGTGGTTTAGGGTTTAGAGAGTATTAGTTTTATAAATTTAAAGCTTAGAGAGTCTAGTTTAGGGTTTAATTTAGTTAATTTAATTGAACCACTTTTAGCACATCAGTTATCTAGATCGTTTGGGCAATGGTAAACAAAACAAAGTTATAATACAAGGTTTTTCCAACGACATATATATACTATTCGAGTTTTTATTCCAAAAATGATTTACAAATTTGGATTTAATTAAACAAATGTTTTGAGGTTAAGAATCATGGCTACGAGATTTTATAAATTGTAACCAATTTGATTTGAGTTGGTTAATTATGTCGCAATACTATACTTTTCAAAACAAGGTTTTTAAATAAGTATTGCAACACATAAAACGAGCTATGAATCTGAAACTCATACAAAACCTATGTACTCGCCGGCATTTTTATGCTGACGTACCTATTTTCACATGTGTTTCAGGTACAATAGTTGGTGATGCTTGATGATGATATTGTGTACTCTCACATAGGATTGGACGAGGCCTTAGTGACTTAATAACAATGAAAGACTATTTGTACATGTTTTGTTTTAAATTTCCAATGTAATGTAATACATTTGATTTAATAAAACAAAATTATTGATTCCATGGTTGTGAAACAATGATTCTGTTACAACACTCCCTGACGTTTCCGCCACGTTTTGTTGTTTTACGTGGTCGGGGTGTGACACATTAGACACTAACAACAAACAGGATACAATACACAAACATATAGCAACAAGAATTCAAGGAAGGAAAACCAAATTTTCACACAAGTAACAACCAAGAGCACAGATGCGTCAAACCAAATAAAGAAGATATAAAACAAATATAACCAGAAATAAACTCACACAGGCGAATCCAAGACAGGGAGTCAGATCAGAGGTTCATCACTCAAAAGGTGCCTCTGCAAACTTTGTCAAAGAAGCCTCCTAGACCTAGAGACACAACAATAAGATCAACACAAATGCAACAGAGTGAACCCTCTCTGTGTCCCAAATCCAAACCGGTCCAACTACCCCGGCAAAAGTAATGCCTAGACTCGAAACAATATGCAAGTGTGACAAGAAAAATAAAATCAAGGCCAAGGAACGAACTCACCAAGGGTGCGTTTAACTCCAAGCGAACCTGTTCCGTAACCTTCGAGGGTTACAAGAACAAGGTTAGAAGAAAAAACCAGCTACCAGATTCAGTTAGTTTGCCTCGCAGCCTTCACTTAGGGCTACCAGGACCAACGTGAATCAGCGAAGAACACCAAACCCTAAGTTAGGGTTTCAACTTTGACGACCTTGAACCTCCTATGTCCGGCACAAACCCTGAGATGCAGAACCAATAAAGATCTGAAGTCGGCAAATAGAGTATTCACCAAGACTTAACCAGATAAAGAACAGAATCAACTTCAATCCAACCAGATCTGAGCAGATCTACCACAAGATGCACAGCGGCTTATCTACAAGAGTTGAAGTCTGAAGTATAAAGAAAGTTCTAGTTGTTCAGTCAATTATTCACGCAGACGTTTCTCTCTCTCTCTATCTCTCTCTCCAATTTGAGCGATTAGGGGTTCTAAAGTTTTGTCACAGATTTGTCTTGAATCTGTGAAGTTAGATTAGAGATCTTGTTAGTTTGCCTCGCAGCCTTCACTTAGGGCTACCAGGACCAACGTGAATCAGCGAAGAACACCAAACCCTAAGTTAGGGTTTCAACTTTGACGACCTTGAACCTCCTGTGTCCGGCACAAACCCCGAGATGTAGAACCAATAAAGATCTGAAGTCGGCAAATAGAGTATTCCCCAAGACTTAACCAGATAAAGAACAAAATCAATTTCGATCCAACCAGATCTGAGCAGATCTACCACAAGATGCACAGTGGAATACAGAAACCCAAAGAACTCCTACCAGAGCTCTGATACCATGTTATAAAACATGGATCTAGATACCAATCTTCGCAACGAACAAACAAGATTAACAGATCTGTATGAATACAAAGATCAACGGAATCACAAAAACAACTCTCAAACAACTCCTAAAGGTTATTAATACAATAACCTTCAACGACTAACAAGATCTCTAATCTAACTTCACAGATTCAAGACAAATCTGTGACAAAACTTTAGAAACCCTAATCGCTCAAATTGGAGAGAGAGAGAGAAACGTCTGCGTGAATAATTGACTAAACAACTAGAACTTTCTTTATACTTCAGATTTCAACTCTTGTAGGTAAGCCCAGCAACGTGTAGATAAGTGTACACACAAGCCCAGCAAGCTCAGCGTGATTTATAGCAAGTCCAGCATGTTTTATACATGAAAAAAAAGATAACAAGAAAATATTACAAAACATAATAAACGAAAGGGTGGGGTTCGGCTAGAAAGTCCAAATTTCCTAAAAAGTGTAAAAAGTCATAAAACACTCTAATTTCAGCCATAAAACACACCTAAAACCTACAAATAACAGAGTGAAAATTACTAAAACACAATATTCAAACCATAATAGTTCATAAAAACTTAAAACACACAATCGTAGAACTATGAATATAAAACACAACATGCTAATCAACATAAAACACAATAATATTTGTTATTCGATAATCAGAGCCTTATCATCCAAAACACAAAACACAAACCACATATATGATGTTTTATTAATCTTTATTTTGTTATTTGTGGGTTTTTGGTGTGTTTTATGGTTGACAATTTGGTGTTTTATGACTTTCTACACTTTTTAGGAAATTTGGTTGAAGTCAAAGTCGGTTCTAATTTATAAGAGAAGGTTTAGCCCAATACCCATTTGATTTAAAAATAATAATAACGTTTCTTTGAGCGGCTTGCAAACATCAAATGACGTAAGGCCTAAGGGGCACTGTTTTCTAGGCTCGAATAAGGCACCAGAATTCTCAGGACCGACCCTGATGTCAAATGTCTTTTACTTACTATAAAAAAACAGGGATAAAGTTTTATATTTTGATATAGGTTGATAAATTTATAGTTTGATTATTTCGTTTAGTACTACTGGAATTTTGTAATTAAGAGTAGAGGTGGGAAATGGGCAGGAGGGGTTAATGGTCAAAACTCAAAACTTAAAATGGGTATTTGTATAACGTCCGATAAAAATGTGCCAAAACACCTTTTTGAGTCATCTATATAAATTATCATGTGACTTAAGATTACAATTTTTTTATCCATTTTCTAAAGTCTTGTTTGGTTCTTGTCCTTTAAAGGTGAAATCGAGACAAAGATGAATGAAAAGGTAATCGAGTAGACTTGAATGTGTTGCAAGCATTTAAGAGCCGTGTTTGGAGATTTTGGAGAGACATAAAAAGATGACATATGATTAAAAAAAATATAACAATGGGTGTCAAAACTCACGGAGGCAAAAGCTTTTTGTTTGAGCCAGGAACTACAAGTACGTTTTTGAGCGTAAGAGTGCAGCTTGATAAAGAGCATAAAGCATGATTGATACGAGAGGTACAAAGCGAAATACCATTCCGACGACCACACTTTCCGAACCAAGCTATGTCGCATCATTAACCGTGTCAAGATCCAATGTCATATGGGTATAAACAAGTTGGTTGTTGATGATTCCATTACATGTAGAGATGCACAAAAAGCGGTACTCTGAACCTGACCTGAGAAAAAGACCCGGAACCGGTTGTTTTTGTACCCGGATATTTTATACACGTAACCGAATCGGTTGTTTTTGTACCCCGGATATTTTACAAGCGGGTATGGATATGGGATTACCAACATCGGATGTTGGTAATCCCATACCCATACCTGCTTGTAAAATTGTGTCTCGTACCCGACCCAATACCCGTTGGTTATTTTTCGGGTAATTACCCGTAGGGTATCGGGTATACGCGCGGGTATCGGGTCTACCCATTAATTGTTAAAAAATATACGTTAGGGTTTCCAAATACATTTTTTTACTATTACAATTATTATATATTTTATTTATCAGCAACTATTATAAATTAAAAACGTACATTACATGATATAAGTTTTATCATAAATAAATAATAACTTTATAGTTCTTATACACTTATATGTGTATACTTCAGAAGATACAAAATATAAATACCATTATCAAATATATATACTAAAAGAATTTTTTTTCATGAACATACAAAAATAAATCACTAATACACAACGATTAATGGAAAATAAAAATATAAATTAAATACTCCGGGTATATGATCGGGTATATAGTTCGGGTAAACGGGTATGTGGTTTCGGGTAATCGGGTCAGGTATCACCTAATCCCATACCCGACCCATAGCCGCGAAATTTTTTAAATCTAATCCCATATCCGGCCCAATACTCGTAGGGTATCGGGTATACCCCATTTGTGTCGGATTTCGAGTATACCCATCGGGCTTGGGTATTTTTGCCATCCCTACGGGTATTAATACCCTGTTCCAGTACCCAGTTATACTCCAGTTATACTCGAACCCAATCATACCCTACCCCGATACATAGGGTATGATTTTTCTCCTCAACACCCGTATATGAACCCTACCTGATTTTTCAATATCCGATTCCATACCTGTAACCGATTCCATACCCGGAACCAGGTCTTAAAAAACCCGATTTATGCTCCTCTAGCGGGCACACAAAAACCATGACATCCGTGAACATGTCGAGGCCCAAAACGCATGGATCCAATACTAAATCCAAATAGAACATCTTCAAATGCATGTGGATTCGTAAAATAATCAATAAGATATGTTGGGCCATCAAATGATGGGCCTATCCTTATATTTCTTCCGTTTACGACCTCGTTCTGTTGAATTTGATTTCTTCTATGTTGCCGTTAGGGTTGATGATACCCGTCAAGCCGAAGACATCGATGACCTAAAACTCTTCTGGTAACAAAACTTCCAATTCCTAATTTTAAATGTTTATCGAAAGATAAAGTAACACCATGCAATAGATTGAGTGATAAATAGATAATGTGTTAACTTTAACTATTAAAAAAAAAAAGGTAAAATAAGTTTATATAGATGGGTTATTATCCACTTTATCTTAAATTGATTTTCACCGTAACTAGTTTTTGCAGCGTTGTTTAATATCAATCCAACAAAAAGAACTAGTTTTTGCAGCGTTGTTTAGTATCAATCCAACAAAAAGAACAACTGAAGATGAAAACGAGAAGTATGTACAAAGCTGAACGAATGTCTTTGGATAAGCTTCCGAGCCCGTATTAGAAACCATCCTATGTCTTTTACCAACCGAAGAGGCAGCAAGGACAAGTATTCTCTCTAGGGAATGGAGGTACAAGTGGACCAATATTCCTCGCCTTCGGTTTACTTTGTGTAATAGAACTTCCAAGCCAACATCTGATATAGCAAGTACAAGGAAAAACATGGACATGAATGATTTACACCAAGTTTTGTTGCTGCGCCAGGGTCCAATACACGAGCTCACCCTTGTTATGGATGATTACTGGCAAGGTTACAATTGTTTTGAGTTTCAACAGATAATACTTCATTTGTCGAGAAACCATACTGTCAAGAAACTAACACTTTTTGGACCTTATGAATCAAAGAACATTTGGAATAAATTACCCAAATCTGTTTTTGCATTGCATCACTTAACGGACCTCTCTCTTTCTACTTTTCATATTGACCTTCCATCAATATTTAATGGCTTTGGTTGCCTTGGAAGCTTATGCTTGATGTATGTAAAGATCTCTACACAAACTCTTCTACATCTTTTATCCAATTGTCCATCACTTAAGACCTTGAATCTCGTAAGTAGCCTCTTGAATCTACGTTCTCACGTCATGGAATTTCTGTAGTTATCTAAATATTGTAACGTGTTTTTCAGAAAATAGATGAATCAGGTGATAAATGCACTATTAATGAGCTATTCAAGTGTTTACCTTTGATTGAACGTCTGACTATGTCGGGTGTTGTCTCTAAGGTAATATTTATTCACCATCATATATTATTGAAAGAATAGTTTTAAACTTTTAGCTGTTAATATTTGTTTTGGTCTATGGTTCAAGTGGCTAGTTCTAGACTCGGTTGCGCAAGAGCTTCCAACCTCACTAATCCATCTCAAATCCTTATGTTTGAATCAATCGTGTCTTTCTGGGGCCTACGGATCAGCTTTACTTCTTGCTTTGATCAAATGCTCCCCGAACTTGGAGCATGCGTACCTAGAGGTGAATGATATAATTATATCTTGTGTTCTGCTTGTTTGATTCTCACTGACACAAAAAATATGAACCTTCATGTAGATGAAGTGCGATTTGGACTTCTCCGCCATAAAAGATGAATATTCAGACGTTTGGTTGGAGCATCTGAATAAATTGAGAATTTGTTTTTTCCGCAACTCGCTTGAGACGGAGTTTGTAAAGTTTATGTTTGCTAGGTCACCTAAGCTGAAGAATGTGAGCATATTCGTTGCGGTTGATCGGACGCAAGATCAGTCTAAGATGTTAGAAACGCTCTTCCGGACCCCACGTGCGTCTTCGGCAGTTAAAATTACCATTTGGACAGTCTAAGATGTTAAAAACACTCTTACTTTGTTGAGAAATATTGTTGAGATTTATGATGATAATGTAATGTTTGTATGGCTACTTTGCTACAGTATCAGCTATTTGAGATTTGGGACTTGTTATTAGTTATCCAGTATTTTGTGGTTATTTTATGATTATTGTGTTAACTTGTTTCTTGATTATTTTTATTTTGACGTTTTAGTTATTCCATTTATCCGTTTAGTAGCCAGATTGTCTCGATAGTCAACATAAGTTTTCAAAGTTGTTCAAGTACGCAATAAAAAGATTTTTTGGAATATGTAGTACTTTCATATTTATTAGCATAACTAGCTTATCACCCGGGTAGAAACCCGGGCTGGAAAATTAAAATTACATTAATCATAAGTGTATAAATAAAAATAATGCAAATAAAGTAACATAAGGGGGGTGTTATATAGAACACGATGTTATACATTTAGCCCCTACACTATACATTTAGTTTACTTTTCGACACTATGGGCGACTACTTGGGCTTTATAAAACTTTGGAATATGTTAAAAACATAACTTCACTTGTAAAACTATAATGAAAAAGACTCCTCAATCTACACTTTTAAATACAACTCCTGTTAAGTAAATAAATGATGAAATAAATAAAAAATTATGAAGTCAAGTATTGTGGTTGTGAAGTATTGTGGTTTGTTAAAGATAATATATAGGATCCATATTTAAGAGATGGGTGACCCGAATTTTAAATGGACCCGCTTCCACCTACAATCTTATTCAACCCATTTATATAAGTGAAATGCAAAAAAGGGAAAAAAAGAGAGAGAAAAAGCTATGCATTTGGTTAAATTCTTGACAAATATTAGTTCATCTCAACGCCATCTCAAATTATTACTTGCTCTAGCAAATCTTAAAGTTGCATACAGAAAGTCATATATTGTAATAGAGGTGGCATGTACATATAATTTCAAATTATCATAAACCATAGCAGTGTAAAGTAATCTAAATAGTTGATTTAGTGATGTGTACTCTACCAATACAAAATAAATGTGTTTTGGGCTTTTTCTGGGATTTGTGAATTAAAAGACTGCATCGTCTGTTTCTCATCTTCTCCCTCAACTTCATCTCCTCCTTGCTATCAAGGTGACATCTATAATATCTTTGCCTATTGCTACTTCAAAGCTTTGAAAAGCTGTTAGAAAGTTAAAAAAATGAAATAAACACCTCTTTATATTAAAAAATACTTCTAATAAAAAAATTAAAAGATACTTCCTTGAATAACAGGAAGAATGTGTGCATCCAGCTTCTGCAAATGTTGTCAGGAATATGAAAAGTTTTCAGGTAATTGTGTTTAAAATGTTTTTTTTTTTTTTTTTTTTTGTGAATTAGAAAGTCAAACCTTGTTAATTATCTATAAGAAGCTCCAACATATAGTTATTCCATACGAACCGCGGTTCTGCCTGTGTCAACGAAATTCAAACATGTATTTCATTGATAACGGGTCGAATGTGGAAGGAAAATTAGCTAAAAAGAAATAGTAGTATAAAGTATATACAAAATGGACATAAAAAGTATTGATGGACTTAAACCGGCCCGACCCTTTTTGACCCATCCCGCACAATTTGCCAACTCTACTTTCGGCAATGGTAGATCCATGATTTCTATTAATGTAAGCAATACTTACCTACCTCCAGAGATGAAGAGAGGAAGTCTGGCTGATTCTTCACCCAAGTCATTCAACCGTTGGGCGCTGCAAAAAGGCAAAAAAGTAAGGGTTGTTCAAAAAGCTCGCGGCTCGCTCGAAATTGGCTCGTTTGTATAAGGGCCGAGCACGGGCCAAGGTAAGCTCGACTTGGCGGCTCGCTCGTTAGGCTCATTTAAATTAAAACCCAAATTTTAATATATGTAAATTATAACCCAAAATTTTATTATATATAAATTATAAATTCTTTTGTTTAAAAAATCTTTTGTGTAAATATGTGTAGAAATATAAAATTAATTTTCTTTAAAAAATGCGACGACTTGATGAGTTGGCTAGAGCACAACATTTCAACTCGTAAAGATAAATGAGTCGAGACAGTTATGCTAACTTTAGCCAGGCATGGCTCGTCTCGTTTACAGCTCTAACAAAAGTCATCATTCATATTCGAAAAAAATTCTTATTTTTTCATAAATATGGAGAAAAAGCAATCCTTATTTTGAAGGTATATTTTGAATTATTTACTTTTATGATTGGCTTTTTACCTTCCCTTGATGATTGAGGGCCTCTGGGGTTCCAATTTTTTCAAGCATTTTGTCAAGAAGTGTATCTACTCGACTAACAAAGAAAGAAGCAACACTTGTAACCCTAGATAAGTCATGAAGCCTCCAATCCATCTAAAAAATCACCAACAGCTGCCACATATATTGATAATGAAAATATGAGCTTTGACAAATCATTAGAAAGAAGCAAAAAAAGAGAATAGTATTGAACTAAAAGTTTAGGTGACACGTAAAAATGATACGTATTCAGGTTCAAGTATATAATTGCCCAAGTAACCTTTTTTGTTATTTCTTGTCTATTCTAGGCAAAGGTATTGACCACAAGGCCTTTTAGTTTGATCAACACCATGGGTTTGAGCACTTCACATGCATGTTATATGTTCCAGAAGTGCCATTGCCAACTACATTGGCTATATAATGACTCCATAAATATACTTGATTATATCCATGTTAAACATAAATGAATAATAGATAAATACGAAATTGTTTAAAGATAGGGATTACCAGATAAGATTGGAGCTGGGCAACGCAAGACCTTAAAGAGCATCAAATTCATTTTCATATTGATGAAAAATAATCTGAATGAAATGATTGAAAAACATATTAGTCATTATAAGTTTAGAACAAAAGAAAAGAATGATGGCATACATAGTAAAAAAATCAAACACGTTTTGTCCTTTATGTTTAAAAAATCAAGCACGTTTTGTCCTTAAAAATCAAGCATAAAGGACAAAACGTGCTTGATTTTTAAACATAAAGGACAAAACTTGCAAAGTGGGCTAAAGATAAAGGACAAAACTTGAAATTCACTCTAAAGAAAATATAATTTTTTTGACTTGATAAATAGATTGATATGTAAAACAATAAGAGAGACGCTACTTCTGGTTGTAAACAAAGCTTGTTTGGTTGTACATCGACACACACACCTTAGTTTTTGGGACCAAAACGCTTGGCAGCTCCTTGAACTTTTTTTGACCAACTACACAAGTATGCTGTGAGATTTCTTCTTTTGTTTCAATATTCCTAATCAGAAGTTACAAGTAAAGGAGATATACCACATAACTAACATGAGATCCTTCTGCAATAGGGATATCTGTTCTTCCTGCATGTCTGGCCCTGTGCCCATTTTGCAACCTCTAGTGGGCCAAACCATCATATAAACAACCCGACGAAAAAAACATAGCTATAAAAACAGATCAAGATGCAATAAAAAAGAGAAAATAACCTGGAATCGTCATCCAAAAGGAAAGAATTGCTTATTGTATTATTTTCTTCTGTCATCATAATCCTCATGCTGGATATAACATAAAAGACGATATCAAATATTACGTAATACTATTACAAAAGTAATATTATTATAACAAGAATTTAGCTCATTATACGTGTTCACCGTTTTAGTTAAATTTTTTAATTGTTTATTTTTTTTATTTTTTTATTTTTTATTTCACCTATTTGAGATAAAACATAACCCACATCGGCCCGTACCTAAGCGATTGGGTCAAAACTGCCAGGGTTGACCCGAAGACACCATCTTATCCACTTTTTATGACTAATATGATAACAAAAAAGATATTATTACAGTAATGATCTAACTCTTTAAAACAATTTTGAAGGCTGTTTGCATCAAAAAACAAACTTTGGGTGTATTTTGGACCGTTTTGAGATAAAAATGCAACCAAAATTGACCCGTTTGTCACATCTATACAAACTTACATTTGGGGACACACTATGAGTTCCATATTTGTCATCCCAATACATTGTAACGATCCGGTACAACTGTTGTACACTAATAACCTGTAAAACAAAACAAAATACGACAGTTGAGACACGTGTTAAAATGTAAATGTAAACGAAATTATATATTTTGTAGCATGTCACTCACGGGACGCAGGCTATGACTTATTTCATCAAGGGTTTTCTTCAGCTATTGATGAATAACCTGAATTGAACGAACATGTATTAATGTTTTTTTGCAGACAATGTATCAAAATCATCTACGTTATATAAGAAGTAAAGTGCAACGCAAAAGTTAATTATTTACCAGAAACCCGATAGCCTGCCGGATATGTTTAAGTTCTTCCCATGCAAAACCCGCATACTGCAGTACTTTTTGTTTAGCAAGTAGTACGTTATTTAATTTTCAGTTAAATACATGTGAAATTGCTTATTTACCCTTGAAGATAAAAACAAAAAATATTAAAAAAAATATAAATAACAAAATACCTCAACGGTTGCGTTGTAACACCAGTCTTTTAATTCACCAAGTCAGGCTTTCACATATTCACCATTGCTGAACGAACAACATTCTCGTCTCAAAAGAAGGCTGCAGCCAGAAGTATAAAATGATGAAAATCATATTCATGTGTTCGTATGGATATACAAGAATATATGCTGTCTAGGAAGATAAAGTATACCTGTTAAACAATTGAACATTAATGAATGAAAATATTTGTGTGAAAATTTTTTGGACCAAAAATGGTGGTACCTGAAATAATCAACAAAATCAGACAGGTATAATAGCTACGAGTGGATAAACAAAGTCTTAGCGTACATGTAACCTGGGTTATAAAAAGCGCGCCTGAGGCGCGCCTAGGCTCCAGGCGCAGTAAAACGCTTTTTCCACTAAGCGCAAGAAAAGCACAAATGGAGAAATAAAAAAAACATTTGCTGGATGATGTATACACATAACTTGGTTGGAAAAAAAAGAAGAAGAAGAAAAGCTAATCTGCAAAACAAAATTGATGGTATTATGAACTGAAATCATCAAGTATAAGTTATGAAAAAGTATACTAACCTTTATTTGGGCAAGACAGAGGATAGAAAAACAAAATTCCTGATTAATCAAACAAATGAATGCTTATCATGAAATAAAAGAAAGAAAAGTATAAAGTAAAGTAAGTGTGTAATAACTCAATTTTGACCCAAGAAAGGGAAAAGAATACCAATTAATGGAGGTTGATCCGATTCTACAGCGTTTCCATCAATTCGGTATGTCAGTCCATTCAAGAAGCTTCTCCATCTATGGAACATACAATCACCACAACACATCTTCATTCTTCTCATGCGTTCAAATCAACAAACAAAACCAGCAATAAAAAAACCTACCTTGATAAAAAATGCTTAACCGTAGTGTGACAAAGATGAAATCGAATCAACCTAATCAAACAAAACCTAGCATTCGAATCGAATTGTTTGTCACAAAAGTTTAAATCAAACCTAATCGAATAAGACCGTATCAAATTAAACCAATTAAACCCTAGTTCGCACAAATCGTAAAACTTTCCAAACTATAAAAGAACAATGAATTCACAAACGGAATCTGAAACATATATACATCAAACGCCCAGTCAAAATAAATGAACGATTAGTACTAAACGATTAGTCCATTCAAGAAGCTTCTCCATCTATGGAACATACAATCACCACAACACATCTTCATTCTTCTTATGCATTAAAATCAACAAACAACACCAGCAATAAAAAACCTACCTTGATAAAAAAATGCTTAATTGTAGTGTGAGAAAGATGAAATCGAATCAGACCTAATCAAACAAAACCGAGCATTCGAATCGAATTGTTTGTCACAAAAGACGAAATCAAACCTAATCGAATAAAACCGTATCAAATTAAACAAAATTAAACCCTAGTTCGCACAAATCGAAAAACTTTCCAAACTATAAAAGAACAATGAGTTCACAAGCGGAATCTGAAACATATATACATCAAACGCCCAGTCAAAATAATTGAACGATTAGTACTAAACTAAAAAAGTCCTAATCAAGAACAAATCTTACCTGTGATTTGAAAAACATCTAGCAAACATGAAAAAAACTTGGTTGAGACAAATCGATGGTTTTGGGATCCAAAGATATGAAGCTTTTGCAGGTTCTTAATGTTCCACCGTTACAGCGTGAGGTTAAAGGCAAGAAGAATTACAGCGGCAGGTTCTAGAATTAGGGTTGTCAAATGAGAAAGCGTGAAGGAGAAGCTGTGAATGAAGATTTGAGAGAATTAGGTTAATTAGATTGTATATATACCCGGGTCAAGAAATCGGGTACGGTTGTCCCAATTCGGATCCCGTGTCTGCCCGTTTAAAGGAAAAAAAAAAGACCCGAATTTTTGGAGCCAAAACCAATTTCAAGAATGCATGAGGTGATGCCACCTCATTTTCCAAGCCCTCATAACATGACACATAAGCCCTTATTTATCATGTTTATATATATATATATAGATGGATATATTTTACTATTTCACAACGAATTTTTTTTCTTCTTTTGGATGTTCATCGGATATTGGATGATGAACCTTGAATCTCAATATTGGTTAATGTAACGTTTGTTTAGTTTTGACTTTTATGTAAATGTTACATTTGTTTAGTTTTTACTTCTATGTAAACAAACTTGTTTGACTTGCTATATTCCAATTCAAGACCTCAAAGTTTCAATATCTAGGGTGCACAAAAAACCTGAACTCGGGTTTTGGGTCCCCGAACCCGTACCCAACCCCAACCACTTCTCTTTGTTACGAGTCTTACGGTGTTTTGTTTTGTAGATTGCTTTAAGTTCATCATCGAGGAAAGACTAAGGATTCACCATTATTTGACGAGATCATACCCACAAGGATAAATCCCTAGGATTAAGACTTGGTGTTTCTTCATTGGCGCCCACCGATTTTTTATACTACTCATCATCCTTTTCTTTCCTCTCTGATCATCTATATGGCTGATCAGGGTATGCCTTTCCTGAATTTTGGTTTAAGCTCGCAGCATGCCCCGGGTGCGAACAACGCGCACGTCTAAACCCATCATGTTGACGGGTACACCGAGGGAGGGGTCACATACGCCACTAGTAGTGTTGCGCAAGTCAACTGGCACATT
Source organism: Helianthus annuus (assembly GCF_002127325.2). Lineage (NCBI taxonomy): Eukaryota > Viridiplantae > Streptophyta > Magnoliopsida > Asterales > Asteraceae > Helianthus > Helianthus annuus. The sequence goes on along the minus strand of NC_035448.2, from coordinate 11,881,702 downwards.
ATACCAATGGCGCAAACATGAGCCCCTCCGCCCAGATTGCTTCTTTACTTTCATGGGAGGAGACCCCCACCTCCTGGTTCATGAAATCTCAAGCTGCACTAAATGCGTTACGCGCACAAGCACCAAATACTACACATCAGACCCGAGCAGTGCAACCAAGTCCGAGAATTCTGGATTACACTTCTCCGCCAAGCGATTGCGCGCGAGCAGGGGGAAACCATCACTAAAATGACGAGTCATATTATGACGTTAGCACCACTCGTGACACAAGGGCCAACACCGGAAGACATGACGAAGCGCAGTATGAACACATACGCAGAAAAAACCCCCTCCAGGATCGTCTTGGTCCTCAACGTATCACTCACGACGAGTGGGACACGTACTCGAGGGAATCTTGTACAGACACAATGACTGATCAAGCATGTTCGACAGAATAGAAGCCAACCATCGGCCGTACAAACCATGCCCACACGTAGTGTTCAACCCAGCCGCCGAACACAATTTCAACCTGGTTTACCAGCTGCAAAAGAATCTAAGTTTGCATCTAACATCGCTTTAGACCTGTTAGAGAAGGCGAAACTCCCGCCGAAAATAGGAAAGTTTAATGGTTCGTCAGACCCAGACAACCACATCCGCTTGTTCACCATCGTAGGTGTGACACCCGATGTGGTGTCATCTTTTTGTCCAAACCCTCACAGACGCAGTACATGCATGGTTTGATAGTTTGCCAACTGGTAAGATTAAGTCATTTACAGACCTGCAAAGAAGACATGTCAGTGACTCCACAGACGTCATGAACATTTGGCGCAAAGAGAGCGAGTCGACTGAAGATTTCATCACAAGATACAACAAAGAATGTCTTGAAATTGGGGGTGTAAGCATAGACCTGATGCACGCATACTTCACTAAAGTTGTGCGTTGTGACGATCTGATCAGAACAATCTCAGGGAAAGAGGATATGCCCAAGGATTGGGACAAAGTCATGTCGGCAGCCAAATTTTGGGCGCAAACAGAGCAAAACCTGACTAGAGGGAAGGGCCATCATTACAGCGGCAACAATAACAAAGATCACAGCCGACGCAACAAGAAAGGTAGAAACATGCCCAGGAAAGGCCCCCAACCCAATAGTTACGAAAGAGAGAAATGCAAACCAAACGACGACGCGTGAGCAACGATCAACACGATTAGTTATAGAAAAAACCGTCAAGCAAGAAAATAGAGAGATATAACTGACTCCACTCACAAAATTTCACACGAAATTCTGAGTACGCAGAACCATCAGTTTAAACCATCGTAGCAGAGGCGCAACAAAATAGGTCAGGATCCCAACCTTTATGTGATTATCATAAAGAATTAGGGCACAAGACAGACGATTACATCTGTCTGCGCACAGAAATTGAAAAAGCCCTGAAGAGTGGCAAACTCACTCATCTGGTGCAAAACGTTCGCAAAGAGATTAGGGAGGTCACGCGCAATGATGAGGGACCAAGCAACAAGAAGATTCGCCAAATTGATACTCACATGATTCAAAGCAAACCCAGGAAAAACAGGAAAAATCAAAACAAACACCAATAAAACGACAATTAGCACGTGCAACAAGTGATTTTCCCGGTGGTGTGTGGCGGACCATGTGACAAATGTCCTGTCATTATCACTGGTGTCATAGGCAACTACAGAACATATTATGTCTTCATTGATCCTAGATGCACAATAGACATCATCTACGTACAATGATTCAATCAGTTTGATCCTGAAGATTAAGCACGCCTTAAGCCAGTTGACTTTTAGCTTATCTTGGGGTGCTATATAAAAATTGTTTGTAGGGTTCATTTTTTAAAGGCGCAAAAAATATTTGCCAAGAGAACTCACTACACATATGATAAGTATTTTGGTAGTGTTACTTTTAGCTTATGTTAGGGCTGCTAGATATAATTTGTTATTGTTTAGCATATAATTATGCTATCTATACGACCTATATGGTCATGTCGTATGGTGAACATATATTTTTCTAGTAACTTCTAGTTACTCACCATATTTGATTTTATGTCTCTATTTAGTGCAATATATTCGAGTTGGAAAACCCTTTAGTTTTTTTAATATTGTTGTCTGGACATATTTGTCATATGAAGTATAGTAGATATTTCATATTATTTTCATTCATGGTATCCATGTGATAACCATTTATCCAATCTAAATAGAACTACGCAAGTATCTTCAAGATACTAGAATATGAGACATTATTGATTAATAAACTTGGTATATGTGGGTAGGATGTTAGTGCTCTTCCGGAGCATTTGATATACTACTAACACCATAGAGCTAGTACTAATAGTTGTCTCTCCTAGAGGCAACTAATGTCTTTATGATGTTGTTAGTTGTGTTCTTGTATATTAGGCATTATCACCCAAATTTGTCATAGCTTTGTTGGAGCTTCTAGACATGCATAGATATAACATATGCATTTATATAAGTTTCAGAACATCTTAGTATAATTGTGGTTGGTGAATCCGCATTTATAGTGGTTGGTGTCTTACTCCTTTAAGATCTCCCACTCAGTGTCTTACCCCTTGAAAACTCTCTTTTTCATAAATTGTTTCATCCATGTCCACAACCCTCTACTGGGTCGCCAACTATTTTCCTATCCTTTATTCGTCATGTATGGTAATCGTATTTGCTTCAGTGAATGTACTAGCGTCAGTTGGTCGCGCCTGCCGACTTTTAAGTTTGTACTTCTTTATTTTGCCCCACGACTAGAAGACATGACATGAGATATCACTTTTCATGGGAAATTCATAACAAGTTGTTGAGAGGATGATAAGGGCATGAACTCGTAGGTCCAATGTGGATCTAGAACATGGATCTGGATTTAATAGTTCTATCAATCCTTTTTTTTTATTGTCAATGGACCTTTGGAATGTAGATTGTAGGTGAGGTAATTGTCCTTGGAGATGTTGAGGGTAATAAACTCGAAAAGTGCTTTTGTATGTTTTAGGAGAATTTCTAGTTTTCTACAAGTAGAACTAGAGGTTCTATAATTGACATCACTCATCTCCTTTTAGGGGCAATTTATGTGCTTCAAGATTTTTAAGTTTATATATTTGGATGTTTAACTATTTCAATTCATTTTGGATGCAACTGATAGTATCACTCTAAATTGAAACGATTACACTTATCACAACCTTATATTTTTATCCAATGCTACTACTAATGGAGATACTTTTCTTCTTTTCCTTGTTAGGCTAAGTTCTTTATTTAGGGAAGAGCATTATTTGCGTACTAGTTAGTCAGATGCTACTGTATATGCATAAGGTACATGTCTAGGTTTCATATCTAGATTTAAACATACTACTACTAGAATAAATGTTAATTCACATTCAAGATTAATTCACCCCCATAAAAATTAATTACATGAGTGGACGTTATCAAACAAGTATCTTATTATCGAAGCAAGGTATTAGCATTTAGAAAAAGAAAAGAAATCTTATATATCTATGTTTATCATAATAATCCACAAATATGGCCTCTACTAAGCTGAATATTTCTTTTCTCCTCCATCAGCATTACAATATTTTACCGCATTCGCTTCAAGGAATAGGATTCATTGTGGTTTATTATAACGGGCTTTGTGTATAATTATAAAGAACTTCTGGTTCTCATTGAGTAGAGCTGCATGTTCTATAGTATAAAGTTGTCGGTGTATAGTTGAGAAGGGTCAATTTCTTGTATGATTAAATTCAAGAAGTTGTCCAATCTAGTTACAAGATTTCTTGTGTTTATCAATGGTATCTATTTATTGCATCATGTATACTATCTATATTAAAGTCGTACACATTAATTTATGTTCTTTTAAATAACAGCTTTTGGGTATTGGCATGATCTAATTTTCTACCACTAAAGTTAGTAGCTTGTCATTGAGACAATGTACATATAGAAGATGAATTATTGATAGGATTGTAGAATAGAATTTAAGTTATGCTCTAAAAGGTGTTTCTATATGGTGTATATAATGACTAGTAAAAACAATCAAGTGATCAACTAACAAGCTCAAAAGCTAAGGAACAATAAACATATAATCAACATGTTTAATATAATGATCTAACTTGATTTCATAGGCATTGATACATGCCACTGTAGTATTAAGTAACACGTATAATTTGAAACTGTTGCAGTTTTCTTAATTTCGTCTTCTGACCCAATTGATACAAAAGAGAATCATCCAAGACTTAGGAGAAAAATGGTTGTTTGTGAGATTTGTTCCATCAGTGAGTGTTTGGCTTTATCTAAATGGTAATCCCACAATCGAAATATGAAAAATTGAAACGGACAAACAAATGGGTTTGTGATATGTGCTGACGGTTGGATTCCGATCAAGATAAAGAAAGTTGTTGCGGAAATAAAGATCAAATGGTTTTTTCAATCTCTTTATCAAGATAAAAAAAACAAGAGCTCAAAAAACAAAGGGACATGTAGATAAATTGAATGCTTATTCTTTATTGTATTCAACATAAAAGTATACAGATAAATATAACTGTAAACCCTAAAGCCCATAAGTATCAGGTTGGGCCTAAAATGTATGCTTTTTATAACATGAAGTCATGAACCATTTATTTGATTTGATTAATCTAAACTCTAATAAACCATTCCAACAAATGTCACATGCCATTTCCTCATGCTACCTAAATATAATATTAATTTATATTTCATTTTTATATTTAAAATATTGTACGAATAACTAATAAAGAATATTATATAGATAACTACAATTAATATATTTTAGGGTAAATTACACTTTTCGTTCTTTATGTTTGTACCGCATGGTAATGGATAGCCTTTAACTTCAATAATTACAGTCACAATCCTTTATTTGCAAAACTCATTACACTCTACGTCCTTTAGCACTAACCTAATTAAAATTTTAAGTTAAGTCATATCACATAAGGGTAGTTTAGTCTTTTAACCGATTAAATTAACATAAAAATAGTAAAAAATAAACAATAAACTAAAATAAGGATTCTGATTTGATGCCGTTCAATGCTTTCTTCGTCACCTCATCAGCTTTCATTGAACCAGAGAGGATCCTGCTATGATGCTTGTCAATGGTGGCCTTCTTTTGTTCTCTGCAACAACCCAAACATGTATCGGGATATCTTCAATTTCATGGCTGGCCGCTAAGGGTGCAAATGAGCCGCCATCCGAGATCTCTCTCTCTCTCTCTCTCTCTCTCTCAACCCTTTTCTTCCCCAACCAAACCCACAACCACCTGCCACCACACCACCACCGTTACATCTCCCAATTCGTGAGTGGGAGATTGGAGTAGGGATAGAGAAACATTTGTGACAGGTCATGATTTTTATCTTCCAACAGAAACGGCCAGATCTTGACAGCACCGTCGTCAGTCTATCAAAGAAAGGGTTTAGAAATTTGGGGCTTTACATCTTGATCTACATCGTTGGAGTTCGTGTCAGCCGGATGTGGGGAGAATGGTGGGCGTGGGTGGTGGGAGATGATGCGTTAGCCGAAATCTTTACCCTGTAATCTTTAGAAACCTTTTCAGTTTATTCATCTATAACTTCATAGACTCCTAAAATCTTTATATTTTCAATATAACTTACCACATGTATGTAGAGTTATATGAATTTGAGCTATAGAACTGGAGATTTATATGAATTTGAGATGTATAGTTGTAATGGTGATGGTAATGGTGGTTGGCTGATGATGATGGTGGAGAAAAGGTAAAGTGAGAGAGAGAGAGAAAGAAAGAGAAGAGGGTTGAGAGATGACGTTTATTTTCTTTATAAGTTTAGAAAATTCTTTTTGTTTTAAATAAAGGTGTGAAAAGACATAAATGCCCTCACATGGGATCCATGTGACATCTTTTAACATTTAAAATTAACTTAGTTAGTACTAAAGGACCTAGGGTGTAATGAGTTTTACAAAAAAAAAAAAAAATGACTATGACTGTAATTATTGAAGTTAAAGGTCATCCATTGCAATGCAATACAAACACAAAGGACGAAAAGTGTAAATCTATATCTATACTATATAATAAAAGAAACCATTTTTGTGACACTTGTCATCATATTAGGTCATGTCTTATGGATAATTATTATTTTAGTTTAATCTCTTCTAACTAATTATAGATAATCCTCATACTAAATATATTTAGTTTAATTATTACTTTTATATTTATCTATTTACTTCAAATTCAAACTTAGTTATCTAATTTGATATTAGAGTAAATTACGATTTTGGCCCCTGTGGTTATATCACTTTTACCATTTTAGCCCAATAAGAAATTTTTTAACATCTGAGCTCTCAACGTCTTTTTTTCTAACACTTTTGGACCCCAACGTCATTTTATCACTCAAATAGATGTTGATTTGCTTCTTAAATAACATATCTTCTTTTCAATAACCATCTTCACAATCACCATATCCATCGCGTATCAGTGTTATCCATTAGTATATTGAAAGATATGACTTTTTTATTATTGGTATATAAAATTAGATTTATTAAACCCGTGTAATACACATAGTTTTTTAAAGATATACCTTTTTTATTATTTACCATACAAAATTACATTTATTCGACCCGTGTAATATATGAGGTTTTTTAATATATAACTTTTTATTATTTGATATATAAAATTAGATTTTTTCTATTCGTACAATACACAGGGTTTTTTAAGGATATATATTTTTATTATTTAGTATAGAAAATTACATTTATTCAACCCGTGTAATACACATATTTTTAAAGATGCAATTTTTTTATTATTTGGTATATAAAATTACATTTATTCAACCCATGTAATAAATGAGGTTTTTTAAAGATGTATTATTTTATTATTTGGTAAACAGTATTACATTTATTCAACCCGTGTAATACACATGGTTTTAAATATATAACTTTTTTATTTGGTATATAAAATTATGTTTATTCAACCTGTACAATATGGTTCTTATAGATATAACTTTTTATTATTTAATATATAAAATTATATTTATTCAACCCGTGCAATAAAGAAGGATTTCAAAGATATATTGTTTTATTATTTAGTATTAAAATTCATCTATTCGACCAGTGTAATACACATGGTTACAACCTAGTTTACCCTATATTTTACTACAAGTAACTTCTATATTGTTTAATCGTTATTATGTTTAACTACAATTCCCACATGGCAATTTTTCGTTTAATTTTGTTATTGTCAACAAATAAATATATTTTACTACAATTAAAAATATTCAACAATATAGATAACGATTAAACATAATAAAATATAGTCAAATATGTCTTTGATTCTCTGATGTATTTAATGAAAATTATTTCATTTTTTCGTTACCTGGTTGGCTAGTGGTGTAAAAATAATTAAAAAGTTTCCTAAAGAGTTGATGACTGCGACAAACACTTTACAAGTAGGTTGGGTATTAATTAGACTATGTGTACTGGTTAATGCCCCTAAGAGGCATTTTTCGCCACATCAACATTATAACGCCCCTGCAAAAATGTGTACGGTTAATGCCCATTTCATTCAATACTTACCATTTTTTTCCTCATCTTTGGGCATTATTCTAGAAATACCCCTCCCTTTTCATGTTCCTATAACGCCCAAGGGGATGGTGCTAGGGGTTTTATAAAACTCTTTCATGCCCCTATAATGCCCATTACGCATGGTCTTACTATGAATAAAAGCTTACAAACTTGTGGAATGACTATCATGTACGCCTGCTTGTCTTATTTACAAATAAACTATTTTTATTATTTAGCCGTGTATACACGGGAATATAAGCTAGTTCTTTTAATATTATTTTGCCAAAAGTTAACCATTTAGATTATTTCAGGGGTGGACCTATAGTGTTACAAGGGGTAACCTCCGTTGTCCCTTAACGTTTCCGTACGCTCCGACACTAGTATAAATTTTGGAAAAAATTGACGTTTTTTCCATTTCGTTACCCCTTTTTTCTGAAACGTTACCCCGATGTGGATTTTTTAGATCCACCACTGGATTATTTTATCAATTAGTTTAATAATATTTCGCCACCATACAACAAAAGTAGGTAGTTCGTTGCATCAAAAATAAAATAAGTTTACTTGGTGTTCTTGCAAAGATTTGTATATTTTTTTATTCTGATGCTATTAAAAAATGTAAATCATAGCGTTAAATTGCTTCGCACCTACCAGTTTCCAAAAAAAATATTCTTATTATATAAGGAACACATGTTTTTTTATGTGAATAATCTTATTATATTAGGAACACATGCTTTTTTATCTGAATAAAGTAGAGGTAATTTGATCAAATATGATCATAGCTAGGGAAGACCGGTGTTAGGTACAGGGTCAAATGAACTCGGACAACTTTTTGTGTAATTTAGTATGCACTATTTGATTGTTATGTGTATCACATGAACGATGATAAATGATTTACCACATGTATTCAAATACGGATAATCATCAACTTAACAAACAAGCTACACATATCTCAAAAAATGTACAACTATAACACCATGTATAGTGGTAGTGTGAAATGGACGTGTTCTTGCCACTTCAGGCCTTAAAACGCTACGTACACCGCTTCCGTGTGCGTGATTCGTTCAAAATTTCAAATGGCGTGTTTGTAGAAACGCCCGGATGATTTTGGTTTGGCAAATATAATTGTTTGTTTTTGTTCTATTTTCTAAAGAAATAATAATAATTGGGTAATCATTCTTGGGGTATTATGTCCCTTTGCTGGCTAGGACGTCACGTGTCAGATAATGCCAAGAGAGGGGCTTGAACCTCAAGCCCCACTACACATACATGGTCTAAGTTCTACTCTGAAGTCATCGTTTGCAGAGCACCGGCATATGGCCGGAGAAGAATGGAACGTGGCAGAAAGGACAAGAAGTTTGTTTCTGGTTAAGTAATTTGCCAACACAGTTGGAGTGGAAGATGTCGCCGCACTGACTGAGCTGGCAAACCACATCATCCTTATCATAATATTTGGAGCAGATAAAGCACATCGGCCCGATAGATGATCTAGGGCGGTGATTCTGTAGATCTTTGAATTGAATAGCTGGAAGATCCAACATGCATACGTCATCTTCGTGAAAGTGAGGGTTAACCCGACCGTCTCTGAAATTGTTTAAGACGGAATTTTTGAGAGAGTTGATTAGAAAGATGAGGATGATGAAACAGATGAAAAAGAAAATATTAATCACCATTTCTTGGTTATTGGTGATCTATTGAGGAAAATACTACATGCATTTATATATAAAAGCTAGAAGGCTCTGGTCCCACTAGACAATATACAGTTTTCAACAAAATGATAAACATAAAATCATTTATGATTTTATTTTATTAAGACTCGTGGATCTAATTGTTAAGCAGCCAATGTGATATTCATATATGTTTATATGTATTTGCAAGTGTACAATATTAAGATGGAGAGTTCCAAGAGGGGAACAGGAAGCCTTTAAAATCTGGTGGGATATAAACAAAATATTAATCAGAAGATGCATGTTTTATTCAAATAACGATCGTGGGTTGCAGGCTGCAGCATCTTTCACGTGGTGGGTTTTAAAAGCTTAGACAAAATACCCTAATAAACAAATAATTCTCTTTTTTTTTTTTTGAAACACGTGTAACTTATTTTCTACTTATCTATCATATTTTAAATATAATAATAACTAGGTTAGAACCCCGTGTATTATACGGGTCGAATAAATGAATTTTATATACTAAATAATAATAAAACAATATATCTTTAAAAACCTATTTTATTGCACGGGTTGAATAAATATAATTTTATATATTAAATAATAGAAAGTTATATCTAGAAGAACCATATTGTACGTGTTGAATAAATATAATTTTATATACCAAATAAAAAAGTTATATCTTTAAAACCGTTTGTTTTACACGAGTTGAATAAATGTAATATTGTTTACCAAATAATAAAATAATACATCTTTAAGAAACCTCATTTACTACATGGGTTGAATAAATGTCATTTTACATACCAAATAACAAAAAAGTTACATCTTTAAAAATATGTGTATTACACGAGTTGAATAAATCTAATTTTATATATCAAATAATAAAAAGTTATATCTTAAAAAACCTCCTCGATTACACGGGTCGAATAAATGTAATTTTGTATAGTAAATAATAAAAAAGGTATATCTATAAAAAACCATTACACGGGTTTATTAAATCTAATTTTATATACCAATAATAAAAAAAGTCATATCTTTCAATATACTAATGGATAATACTCGATACGCGATGGATATGGTGATTGTGAAGATGGTTCTTGAAAAGAAAATATGTTATTCAAGAAGCAAATCAACATCTATTTGTGTGATAAAATGTTGGTACCAATTCCGACAAATTGATTTATAAATTATGTAATAAAATTGATATAATAATTTTTTTAGTAATGAAAATAAAAATATTTCATATATTAATACAAGGTTTGGTTTTCGTGATAAATAATTTGCTTTATTTAAAAATATCTTAAATTAACAATTTAAATTTTAGAATCATATTTTATTAGAAAAATAGAAGAATGGTATTCAAAATTTAAAGTAGGATGAAATTCAATATTAGCTCATTATTCATTTATTTATTTAATTAATATAAGATAAGTTTGGAAGTGAAGCGAGAAAATCATAAAATAAATGCTTACATTGAATGATAGGTGTTACACATTAATGTTTTATTATATAGTATAGTATAAATATATATATTTATATTGATATAAATAGATTATTATTGAAGGGGTATGGTCCCAGATCTCGCGTCAGCATCGACCGCGAGTGACCATTACCCTTATCAAAACCCCCACCAGTTAACAACCTACTTGTGCCCATGCGAGAACGCATTGACACAAGGGGTGAATCCAATCTATCTAGTAACGAAGGAGGACTTACATGGAACATGAGAACGGTAGAGTGATGCGACATAGCATCACATCTGGTGTATGAAAACGGAAGTATTCACAGCGATGCGGCCTCGCACCGCGTCCAGTGAACACTTCTATCAATACAAGGAAGCTGGAGAACAGCAGCAGTCACCACAGGCGACGATGCGGCCAGCACCGCATCTCGCGTATTTCTTGATCACTAGCAAGAGACGCGATAACATCAGATGTTACCGCAGACAGCGATGCGGCTAGCACCGCATCCTATACGCTCAACAAGTGGGACTGACACCACAGTGCAAGTGGAACCAATGGCAGTCACCTGTCAGATCTACGGAAGCGACAGACTGACGTGGCGTCGTCTCAACGGCCGACATGTCTGACACACCTGCAAAGGTGCAGCATGGCGTCAGTCTATCCATCCACCTCCTCCTTCACTCCTCGGCTATAAATACCAACCCCAAACCAGGTTTGAGGTATCTCTTCACAACTCTCTCACTACTACTACTATCTTACTTTGCTTCCCAAGCAAACTACTGATTCTCACGCCGGAGAGTGGTAACAAGGAGCACCCCCACCCCATCCTCCTTGTTACGAGTCACGGTTTGTTTCCTTGTGCAGGAGATCAACCCACCGGTGATCCAGCCAGCGATCCTCGAGAGGAAGGGATTAACCCTTCTTGACGAGACCAGTGAGTTAACCCTGCCCGGTTAACCATTGTTTCATCATTGGCGCCCACCGCTACTCTTAGCACTTTTTCGATCATCCTTTGTCCTCTCTCAAAATCATGACTGATCACCAAAACAATACTACAGGGGATAATCCACTCCCCACCAACACAGGAAATGTGGGGAGTACCCCACCGGAACCGAATCCGGGCCATATCGGCACATCAACGCAAAGGGGTCCATCCCTAACGTTCGGGCATGACTTATCACAGTACGCATCTGTGATCCCCCCGAACATGGACCCCCACATCTGGTATGACCAACAGGCCACCCTGCTGGCCGCAACATACAACCGCGCTTGTGCGGAAGCACACATACAAGCTGGGCCAACCCCAGCACCGCACACCCCTGCCGATCGTATTTTACAATACGAAGGCAGGGCGCGTTCACGTCCAGCTTCGAGAAGCAGACGTGAGGACCGCGGATCATCTTACTGTTCGGTCCACACAATCAACGAGGATGATTCCGCATACGAGCCCCACACCAGGGGACCAGTGCATACCCGCCTAGGTCCTTATGTTGAGGACAGACGACGGTCTGCATCCCGACATGGCTCTGGAATTCAGAGCCGGTTGGGCCCACAACCATACACCGAAGGTATGGTCGTACCGACCCGGACGACCGTACATATTGTGGGGATTCACATGACACTTGCAGCAGACCGGGAGGACGCAACTATGTTCCTCCCACTCACCCCCGCAGTACATACCTCAGGGCTGCAAAACGCCCTGAGAACCAGCCCTATAGGCCGAAAGCTGCGGCCGAAAACTCCAAATTCGCCCCGCGAATAGCCCACGCCCATGTCACCACAAAAAATTCCCATTCAACGTTGGGAAATATAGTGGTTCGTCCGACCCGGATGACCACATGAACATTTTCATAGGCGCAGGGTGCAACGGCCAGTGGGACGAACCCACTTGGTGCAATTTTTTCCCCCAGACCCTTACGGGTCTGGCCAGGGCTTGGTTCGATTCTTTACCAGTGGCATCACTGGACTCATTCGAGGACTTTCATGCCAAGTTTCTCGCTCATTTTAGCCAACAACGACGTCACACGTGTGACTCGTTGGACGTCATGAATATCTGGCGTAGAGACAACGAATCCCTGGAAGCATTCGTTGTCCGATACAATAAGGAGTGCCTGGAAATAGGCGACGTGGCAGATCAAATGGCACGGAACCATTTCATCAGGGCCGTGAAAGATAGGCAGATGGTCATGACCATCTCCGGCAAAGAAGGCCTGCCTAAAAAATGGGAAGATGTCATGACCGCAGTCAAGACATATGCCCAGACACAGCGGTCCCTCGAACCGCATGTGACAAAGGCAGAACCCCAGGCCGAAACTTCCAACCACGGGTCCAAGCGTAACAATAAACGCAACCGGGACGTAGGGAATAGCGATATTTCCAAACCATACGTCCCGCGGACCAACCCGTTTGACCCGAGGAAACGCAGCCCTCAACGGGACAACCGGGCACCAAAGAAAGATTCTCGGGACCGTAACTGGACCGAGATCAACATGTCGCCAAGCGAGGTCCTTGTTGCAGACCCGCAATTCTTGCGACCGGCCCAACCGATGAAGTCCAAGAAAAATCAGGACCTCACACTCTATTGTGAGTATCACAAGGACTCGGGCCACACCACCAACAACTGCATCAGTCTCCGACTAGAGATTGAGCGGGCCTTAAAAGAGGGGAAACTGCAACACCTTTTGCCAGGTGGGCAAAAACCCACCAAGCGCATCACCCCTCATGGCGAAGGTACCTCCTCCGGAAAGAGAACCATGTACGTGGCTTCCACCCACATGATCAACGAAGGCAAAGGTAGACCGCGCAAAGCGGCGAGAAGGCCGGACAATGACTGGAAAGACGAGCAAGTCGTCTTTCCAAAAGTCCGAGGCGGACCGCGCGACAGGCGCGCCGTCGTTATAACTGGCCAACTGGCACACTACTGCACCGAACGTCTATTCAACGACCCGGGCAGTACTTCTGACATAATCTACGAACAATGCTTCAACCAGTTCGACCAGGAGTACAAAGATCGGTTGCAAGCAGTAGATTACCCATTGGCCGGGTTCGCAGGGGAAACTGTCTTTCCCCTGGGCCAGATCACTTTTCCTGTGCGTCTTACCAGCGGCAGACACACAAGAATAGAAGAGGTGAACTTCATGGTTTTACCTCACACCTCCAGATATGACGTACTCCTTGGGAGAGAATCACAAGGCGATTTCAATATGATCACATCCGTCCCCCACTCTGCTGTCGGTTTTCCAACCGAATCGGGGGTCGCGATAATCTACGCACGAAAAGACGTCATGATGACGGACGAACTACGTCCGACCAAGGTCGCAAGGCCTACCCCCAGCAACCAACCAGAGAAATGGGTTCTCAACGCGAGATACCCAGAACAAAAGGTTACATTGGGTCACGCCTTGTCCCCGACCACAAGAGCGCACCTGAAGCAGCTTCTCTTCGGGAACCAAGATATTTTTGCATGGACACCCGCAGACATGACAGGGGTCCCGCGTGATATTGCGCAACACCACTTGAATACCTCACCAGGTATCAAACCGGTGATCCAAGGCCAACGCCACCTTGGGTCCGCTAAAAATCAGGCGATGCAAGAGCAAGTTGAAGAACTGCTCTCCGCAGGCATCCTGCGGGTTGTCAAATACCAGACTTGGTTATCCAACCCAGTTATGGTAGAAAAACCGTCCGGAGGCTGGCGCATGTGCGTCGATTACAAAGACCTTAACAAAGCCTGCCCCAAGGATTGTTACGCACTTCCAGAAATCGACGAAAAGGTCGATAATATCGCACCATTCAGATGGAAGTGTTTCCTCGATTGCTACAAAGGGTACCATCAGGTACAAATGGCGATCGAGGATGAAGACAAAACGGCATTCTGCACTCCCACCGGGAATTACTGTTATACAAAAATGCCGTTTGGGTTGCGCAACGCGGGCGCAACCTATCAAAAGCTGATGAACGACACTTTCCGCGGCCAAATAAGCAAAAGTGTCGAAATCTACATGGACGACCTAGTCGTCATGAGCATGGAGGAAGATACCATGCTCACAGACATTGAAAGAACATTCCAGACTCTGCGAAGCGTTAACATAAAGCTCAATCCAGGGAAATGCTCATTTGGAATGGAAGAAGGCAAATTCCTTGGGTTCATCGTGACAAAAGATGGATTCAAGGTAAACCCGGAGAAAGTTCAAGCGATCGAGCGCATGCCATCGCCTTCATCGATGAAAGATATGCAACGACTAGCCGGCAGGCTAGCGGCACTCAACAGATTCTTAGCCAACCATGCAGCTAAGTCTTATCCTTTCATCAAAACCCTGCGGAACTGTTTAAAGAAAGAACAATTCCAGTGGACCGCAGAGGCCGAAAACGCCTTCCGGGAAATGAAGGAGTGTTTGATACAACTCCCAACCTTAACCGCACCACGCAAGGCGGAGCCACTCATATTATACCTATCTGCCGCGGACAACGCGGTAGGTGCGGTATTGATAGTGGAGCGGGAGGGGGTTCAAACACCCATCTATTATATCAGCAAGATGCTCAATGACCCAGAAATAAGGTACTCAATAATGGAAAAATTGGTGCTAGCATTGGTGCACGCCTCAAGACGGTTGCGACGCTACTTCGCAAATCACGTCATCACAGTGCTAACCAATTACAGGATCGGCCCGATCCTATCCAAGCCTGACATTTCTGGGAGATTAGCAAAATGGACAATAGAGCTGGGCGTGCACACGTTGAACTACAAACCGCGCCCCGCGATAAAAGGCCAAATCTTAGCTGATTTCGCTGCCGAAGTACCGGTGAATCGCATCCAAGAATGCGAACAAGCACAAAACCCTGCACCAACGCCATCTTCCTCAGAAACTTGGGCACTATTTACCGACGGTGCCTCCAACGAGGAAGGTGCGGGCGCAGGTCTGCGACTCGTCAGCCCTGATGGCCAAGAGCTTACATATGCCATCCGCCTCGATTTCAAAAGCACAAATAACGAGGCCGAATATGAAGCCCTACTGGCAGGACTACGTTTAGCAGTCAAACTCGGCGTGCAGCATCTGGAAGCACACGTCGACTCTCTGTTGGTTGCAGGACAAATACGCGGCGACTATGCCGCAAAGGGGGATATCATGATCCTCTATCTCGAGCAAGCCCTGCAACTAACATCCCAATTCGCTTCGTTCAATATCCGACATATTAATCGAAGTGAAAACAAGTCCGCGGATGCACTATCAAAACTTGCATCCACCAGCTTCCAGCACTTGGCAAAGGAGATACGCATCGAAATTCTGCAAAATCCTTCGGTACCCCTGCGCCAAGTCAACGTCATTCAATACGGTACAACATCATGGATGACACCTATTATCGCATATCTGCAATCAGGTGTGACCCCCGAAAGCAAATCAGAGGCACGCAAGCTACAATACAAAGCGTGCCATTATCAAATGGGAGACGGTATCTTATACCGCAAATCATACCTAGGACCACTACTACGATGCGTCAACCCCCAGGATGCCACATACCTCATCCGAGAGATACACGAGGGCATATGTGGCATACATGCTGGACCGCGCATGGTAGTGGCCAAAATCATGAATGCCGGGTATTACTGGCCCGGCATGCACCTGGACGCCGTCAAAGAGTTGCGCAAATGCATCGACTGTCAACGTCATGCTCCAAAAACTTTGCGGCCAAAGAACAACTTAGTCCCCGTCACAACCGCATGGCCCTTTCAGAAATGGACAATTGACGTTGTGGGACCTTTCCCTGACGCTCCGGGTGCGGTCAAATTTATCATAGTAGCGGTTGATTACTTCACAAAATGGGTAGAAGCAAAACCGCTCGCCTCAACCACTGCTATGATAACAAGAAAATTCATTTGGGAACACATCATCTGCCGTTTCGGGTTACCAATGTGCATTGTCACCGATAATGGCACCAACTTTGCTGCTGACGAATTTCAAAAATGGCTAAAAGAACTACACGTTGAACACATATTCTCATCCGTGGCACATCCGCAAGGAAACGGCCAAGTTGAGAGTATCAACAAAAGCCTGGTCGAGGGCATCAAAGCAATGTTGGGAACAGCCAGGCGTGGCTGGGTCGATGAACTCCCAAGTATCCTATGGGCTCACCGTACTAGCCCAAAAACAAGCAATGGGGAAACACCCTTCAGCTTAGTCTACGGTTCAGAAGCGGTGATCCCCGCGGAAGTAGGTCTCCCCTCTCCTAGAATGTTGGCTATTGAAAAACTAGACAACATCACAGAACGCAGGATCGATTTGGACCTCTTGGAAGAAAGGCGCGAAAACGCTGCCATCAACGAGGCCAAATATAAATCCAACCTTGAAAAGTACTACAACACGCGAGTCCGCGTTTGTACTTTCAATCCAGGAGACTACGTCCTACGCGACAACGAAGCATCTAATGCTGAGCGCCCAGGCAAACTTGCCCCCAAGTGGGAAGGACCCTACCTCATCAAATAGGTCTCAGGAAAAGGCGCATACAAATTACAAACGTTAGAAGGCGAACCTATCGCACGAACATGGAACGCACAACAGCTTCGACGCTGTTATATGTAAGCCATGTTCCTACATTTTCTATGTAACATAGCGGGCCGCAGGCCATTGGCAAATAAATAAATAAGCAATTTTATACATTATTGTTTGTTACTACTATTACAAATGCGTGTTCCACTTTGCGGTATCCCAAAAACAGATTGGCAAAATCTTCATTCGCGATACCCATACAAAGTGGTAACCACACACAAATATTGTAATAGGCCAGCAAAAGGCAAATAGACTTGCATATTTATCCGGCCGGATAAACAAGTTTTGTTAACACTTAACACAATTCCTGAGCCCAAAAAGGCAAACAATGGAATTGACGCGTACTCATACGACAAAGGTATGGAATATACTTGACCCCATTCACATATGGGTAGAGTTCCGGTTATATAAGCTTTTACAAAGCTTACACAATTCTAAAACCCTAACGGGGTAAATAACAGAATTGACGCGTACTCATACGACAAAAGTATGGAGTATACTGGACCCCATTCACAAATGGGTAAAGTTCCGTATACATACGTTCAAACATGCAAGAATTAAAAACACTTGTACAAACTGAACAAAAAACTTTATATTCAAAAAATTCAAGCACCCACGCGATGCTTAATGGATTTACATAAAGTTCCTAGTATATACAAGAGGAAAACAAAAAGGGGGCACACTTGCCAACCTAAACCCTATTTCGTACCGCTAGTACCCGCGTCATCTCCAGCACCACCAGCAGGATCCTCCTCTTCGGCATCAGCATACAGCATCCGCAGCCGGTCAACGTAACCCGCAGCCTCTAAGCAGTCGTCCAACTTCTCCACACAAGAGAGGGACGTATCATAAAAGGAGGCTACGGCCGCGTTCAGGCGACCTTCGGTATCCACGTCCCGAAAGCCGGATCGCTCTTCGATAACACCGCCTACAGACATGACGTTCATATGGGAAATGCAGCGGTTATAACCAGCTTTAAAACCAGCGTCACGAGCACGCTGCTTGACCAAGTCCAAACCAGCTGCGGTCTCAAGCGCGTCCATGATAGCCTGAACAATCTGCAGTAAACAATGGATAAGTCTCGGATACTAATCCAAGCAAATATAAAGGTAAGGGATACTTACACGCGCGATACCGTGACTCCGCATCCACTCACGGTCAGCCTCCAGTTGGTTAAACGAAGAGGTCAGAGCATCTCTGGCCTCAACGGCAACATTAGCCCGCTCTTCCGCTGCAGTCATGCGGGCTGTGAGGTCAGTGACCGCGACCTCCCGGGTCTGAACCTCAGCCTGTCAAAAAGCAGGAAACAGTTTACTCAGTAAACATTCTCAAAAAGCAGGGAAATATAAAACAAAGGTACCAAGTCATACCTGCAGGCTGGCAACAACTTTATCCAAACGAATGCGCTCAGCATTCGCCTCTTCAAGAGCCTTGGAAGAACGGCTCTCCCTCTCTTTGGCCTCCTCCAGGGCCTTCGCAGTACGGGCCCCCGTTTCCTTGGCCTCTTCCAGCGCTTTAACAGCCAGGGCCCCTGCTTGTTGCGCTTTAACCGCAATTGCCTCAGCTGCAGCTTTCTCCTTGCCCAAGGCAACGTTCGCTGCCTTGGCATTCGTCAACTCCTGACGAGCACGAAACAGATTGTCATTCTGCTTCGCCCAAGATTCATTCCACTTCTTGCGCTCATTGGAATACTTTTCATTCCAATTCTTGCGTTCATCAGAAAGAAGTTTGGCAAGAGTACGAACCTGTTTCAGCTGAGCAGTGGCAGCCCACTCCGAGGTCTGCTTCTACTTCTCAAAAGCAGCTCTATCCTTCTCAAGCTGCTCCGCACCCGCACGAGCAGCCTTGACCAACTCTTCCGCTTCGGCCCACAAGCGAGCAGCTTCATCCTCTCTACGGCCTAACACCTTGTAGTCTTCCAAAATGGCGTTAGCCACTATGGAACTTCCTACTAGCAAGGTGGAGAGTTGATTGATGCGCAACTCACGGGGGGCGGCACGGGCACGTTCCACTTCAAAGGGGGTGCCCAAACCACCCAGAATCTCCCTACACGCAGAAGGGTCGTTGGAAATATCATCCCCCTGCATAACAGTCCAGGGGGGTCGGTGATAAACAGTACTTCGACCCTGGGTATAGGTGCGGTAGTAATACTCCAATTCAGACTCCCCAGGCTGAATTGGAGGCCCATCATAACCCGCACCACCGGCAGACGAACCGGTACCCTTCTCACCAGCAGAAGACTTCTGCGGCTCAGCATCATGCTGCCGCACCTCAGCATCAGTTTTTTGCGGCTCAGCATCAGACTTTTGCTTCCCAGAATCAGAAAACTGCAGACCCAAATTATCACCCTCATTGGGAGAGATCAGATTGTTGGATGAATCAACGGTATCGAATATCTGGGTTGCGACCTTCTCTGCGGTACCCTCAGTTTGCATGGTCGAATCAGGCACCACCTTGACAAAGGGTGCCGAAGGTTCCTCTGACGCACCCGCACCTGCACCCGTGGCATGCGGAGGTGACAACGGAGCATCAAAGATAGAAAAATCTTTATCTTGAAGCTCTGCAAAACAAAGTCAAATAGCTATCAAAACACAGGTTGTACATAACACTTGAGACAAGCTAAACAACACTTACCAACAGTAACCGCAGGTTTCTTTGATGTCGGACCAGTCCTCTTAGACTGCAACCTCCGACGTTTCGGTCCACCGGCACTAGCGGCCGTCTCTTCTACTTGCCTCTTCCCAGCACCAGACTGCGAGCCCGCAGCTGTACCCAACCCCTCAAGGGTATCAGATACTATCACATAATCCAAGTATCTACGGAAAGAAGAATGAGAGATACCTGCCGCCTGCGGTACCAGATGAGGCACAACAGTGACCTCCGGTATTTTCTTTTGGCGAAAGCGCACGCCTTTCACCGTTTGCCTCTTAGGCACACCCTTCGCATCCGGGTCCCCTAAGGCCCCAAGATCACCTGCATGAAAACCATCCAAAAGGTGAGTCAGTGCAACCATTATTGTTATCACAAGAATAAAGGATTCCTAAACATACCTTTGCCCCGCGGCAACTCAACTGCTAATGCGGCCTCAGTAGGCACCCGGAAGTTATCTCGAATGATAACATTAAACTCCTCCTCGCCATCCGCACAAACCACTATTTCCACCTGACCCTGGAAATCCGGGGCAAACATCCTCCATAAGGGAGCATCCTCTGATAGCAAACGCACAACTCAGTAACGTATACGGGGATAAGAAAGTTAAACAAATGAAAAGTACGTACCACCACTTTTCTCCCGCACCACGGGCTTTGACTTCTTGTTCCTCCTTGTGAGCATCATGCGCAACACCCACAACTGTGTGTTGCTCAGCTTCACCGACTCAATGGTCTGCAACTGCGGGAACCACTCCACCGACTTCATGCTAGGGACCGCAATGGTCTCTGATATGATCGTATCGGTCACATTCCGAAACGTCATATTGCCAACAATCGCAGCAGCCTTGATGTAAAAGAACTTCATTTTCCACTTCGTCATCCCCTTGGGAGGAGTCATCAGTTTGGGACTACCCTCTCGTTGACGGAAGGAAAAGAACCCCAAGGACACCGTCATTTGATAAAACCGTCGGAAATCTCCAACGGTAGGCTCTATGCCAAGAGCACGAAAGGTGAATTCAAAATTTCGAATCCGGATTGTAGGTCCCTCGGAGGATGAGGTCAAACCTTAACCTTGTTATGTGAAACACACTAGCAAGTGCGGAATCCAAGCTAGAGTGCAAACCGAGATGAAACAAGCATAAACACAAGACACACAATATTCACCGATTAACACCACTTGTATTAATACGAATGAAAGGTTCGGTTACAAGCTCAATGTTCACAAATCTGTTTTGTAAACTCTCTAAGTGTGTGTGTGTGTGTTCTTGACAGAATACTCTCTCTGTCTCTCGAGTGTCTATCTTTCTGTCTCTTGTGTCTCTGAGTGTCTAAGTCTAAAGTGAACACACTACACGGGTATAAATACCCAACACAGGTTGTATGGTCGAAGGATCAGGTTTACTGATCGAAAGATCATCTTTCGATCAGAAAGCTATCGAAGGTTCCACATAAACACCTCGAAGGATGGTATATCCTTCGAGGTCCATCTGCATCCATCGAAGCATATCTTTCGAGCTCCTCGAAGGATATACACAATCCTTCGATGTCTCATCCTTCGACATAACACATTTTACAACCATATTCTAACTGTTTGGCCAAGTCAAACCAGGAGGATGGTTGACTTGGTCAAACTTACAAGACTAACAAAGACATCGTTTTACATCGTGACCGAATACAGACAAAGTACAGACACAAGTGCACCAACAAACTCCCCCTTGGCTGTAGCTTTGTCTCGATCTTGATCATCTTTGATCTTCGTGTCTTCAAGACTCTGATGTCCTTTCAAGTCTTCAATGTCGGAGGATCTTCAAAGTCTTCACGTCTTGAAAGCAGAAAGTGTATCAACAAACTACCCGTATCATGTAGGAAGTGTGTTGACAAACTCCCCCTTAACATAAGCTCCCCCTTGAGTTATGCTCGTGAATGACTTGATCTTCAATGCTTGAGATCCTTGTGGTGTTGATGATGGTCCGCGGCAACTCGATCATCTTCATCATTTGAGTGCCTTCACGTCGTGTCTTCATTCCGAAGCTTGTCATCGACCATGTTCTCCTTGCCTTTAGAATCTGCACATGCAAGAAATCTAAACGCGTAATGAGAACAACTGCTTGGAATATAGTTAGCATAAACAAGTGACACACGAATGACCATGTCACAATCAAACACCGTCCGACAGTTTGAAAGTTTAATAAATTTGTCAATTTTAGTCTTTAACTTTCAAAACTTGCAAATTTCGACCGTTTATGAAGATTTAGTCAATTCGGTTTTCGTTCAGGTTTCAGGTAACGAAGACTCGAGATCCAACATCGTACGATCGAAAATAAAATAGAAATAAAATCTTTTTGGCTTTTATAAAGTTTATATTAAAACATATCTAAAATCTTTTTGGTATTTTTAATATTTCGAAATGTAAGGACTGAAAGCAGTAAATAAATATATACAGACATTCTTTTTGTGAGTTTCGAGGGTAAGAGAATCATATCAGTGTACGGTCATGCCAAAACGCTCTTGTTGTTCAATTAGTTAACATTAAGATAAGCATCCTATAACAATTATCGGTATTGTTGTCCACTTAAGCTCAACTTATCAGATGTAATCATGGCGAGGGGATACGTTAAGGTATGATTTATACTTACCGACCGGTGTTCATCCACATCACGACACATTCCCGTATCAAGGTATGCACGAGGGTTCATCTTACCGGTGAGTATACCGATTATCATCTGTTTGACCGTATATGATGTGAGATTCTCACTTATTTTGATTTGAAAACAAGCCCTATGTGATAGAATCACTTATTGATGAGGAACTTGATTTTCATATGCATGAGGGCACAGGAGCAAGTTCGTGAACAGGTCAGTACTTCCGTACAGCAGAGAGACGAACTTGACTCCCGGATAAATGTGATATTTTATCACTTATTTGTTTGGACATGTGATTGTTTATCACTTATTGAGGTCGAATGCAGTATGTACACGTATGTATAGTATCATGGAAGATCTAGACTTGCGTCCCCGTTATTTTTCGGTAAAAGAAACAACCATGATACCCAGATGATAAGCAGCATAAAGACCGAATATCTCAGAACCTCGGCAATCTATCAAACGAAATTTCGGTACTAAGACCATATGCCAATGAGTGGTTCCCACCTGGTCTTCAGTCGATTAAGATTTATATCACCCTGCACACTTTAAAATGATTGTGAGCCTACCGATACATCTTATATAGAGCTGCTTATCGTTTTTCATTTAAAGGTTTAAAGAGGTTTGGATAAACCGCTGATGTACTATCATTTTCTCTTTTGCTCGCCAGGAAACTCATTTTTGTTTTTCTATTATTTTTGTGTTTTTGAAATTTTTCAATGTTTTTGGATTTTCAGATTTTGGATTTACTCCCCCTAAAATCAATAAACTAAGATAAAATTTAAAACACAAAGGTATTTACAAAAATGATTTTCCGATGTTGGTTTTACTCTTGTTTTACCTCAATGCCGTTTACCAAAATTAAGTTTTAATCAGAAAAGATTTATCGAATTTTGGAGAAATCAGTTGGCACGTCGGTAAGCGGTGCGGACCATGACAACATTGACGAGTTTCATAAAGAAACAATCACGTGTAAGGTGATATTCGAGATCAATGTGTCAGGTCAAAGAGTGCTGTATGATATGATAATAATTCTTAAAGCAGCTTAAAAATCAACAAGTATAGGAGAGATTAGAAATTTAAAAACCGTATCCTGCAACTGTTTCGTGCATTGCAAGGAATCTGAGCACTCTCCCAAACTGGATATCCACCTGGTGTGGACTTCAAAGTCGATTTTGTAGCTACTGAAAAATCTCTTCACAGCGACACGATCAAAAACCTTTGGTTCCGGCTGGTCTTCCACATTGCACCAGCGAAGGTCTTTGTCTTTCTCTTTCAGAAGTGGTGTGCGGATGTCCAATCCACGCCACGGCATCTGCACACATTTCATTGTATTCTTTCCTGAGGACCCGATCAAAGACCATAACAACCAAATTTTGGCACGTTCTTCATCTGGTCAAATTTTGCAAATTCATTCAACCACATTCTTTTACCAACATCTTCTTCTTCTTTTTCTTTTTCTTTCCTCTCTCTCCATCAATGGCAACAACATTCTCCTAGTTTGTAACAATATTTCGGAGCCTTATGTCGCCAATCTTGTGCATGGACGCTCCACTATCAACAATTCCAAGACTATCAATAGTTCCTCCTGGAACATCCTGCACACTCATTCAGAGATTAGTTGGAGAGGGGGACCCAAGCCTTCACAGACTTGGGTCGTCCGTCATCATCGAGAATTGTAACATCCATTTCCCGATGATTCGGAATTGATGTAGCTCCCCCTGAAACAGTTACCGGTTTTGGTATCCAAATCTGTTTCTGTTTTTCATGTTTAACATCCGATTTAACAGATTTTGTTTGGATGACCTCCGGTTTTAAAACCTTTTCAACTTCTTTTTATTTGTTTCCTTTTCTGTTTCTTTTCTCGTTGTTTAACAAGACGAGGGTCCTGTTTTGGTGAAACAGATCTTTTATGGTAATTGTTACCATGTGGGGCATCAACTTTTGACTTTCTCTTGGTGTGATATGGACAATTCTTAATGATGTGTCCATACTCACAGCATTCAAAGCATGATCTCCGCTCAACAAACCTCGGAGTATCATAACTGTAATAGCTGGATGATGAACTTCGTGATCTTGAGGTACTTGGTCCTACATCACAACCGTTTGTGTGTTGTGTATAGTTGTTTTGACTGTTTCTTTTCAAAATTTTACTTTGTTTAACAAAATCCTTGTTGGATTTGTTTTCAAAAGTATCAATTTTATCAGTCCCTCTTGATTTCACGAAGTTTATTTTCCGGCCCTTTTTCTGGTTTTCTCCCTGTTTGCCTTTTCTATTCTCTTGGGCGGCATGATTTTGTTCACATGGATCATCAACCTTTGCTTTCAACTTATGAAGATATGGACAGTTTCGAATTATATGTCCAATTGTACCACATTCAAAACATGATCTTCGTTCAACAATCCCCGAAGTATCACGTGATCGTCTTGCCGATGATGAACTTTGTGATCCCGAGGTACTAGGTTTTGAACAGTCTGGTTCATTTCTTTTCAAAACTGTCGCTTGTTTAACAAAATCTAAGTTAGATTTGTTCTCAAAAGTTTCGATTTTGTCCGTTCCCTTGGATTTCACAAAGTTCACATTCTTGTTTTTCTTTTGGGTCTGTTTCTTCTGACCCTGAGTCGGTGATTTTCTTTTAGGTTTGGTATGATTTGGCTGTCTCTTCTCTGTTGGTAATTTCTGATTGCCATATTGTTTTCGAATTTCAGCCTTTGGAATAGGAGGACACTGTGTAACTGTAACACGTGATCCTGTCTTTCCCAAAAACTTACTTGTCGAATTTTGAAAGACTTTACTGATTAATGATTGATTAACATTCTTAATCGGAAAATCTTTGTCTGAATAAATTTTATCATCACCAACAAGAGTGTACAGCAAGTTCACACCCTCCGACTCTTTTGCAGACGAGGACTCGATTGCAACAGTCTTAGCGGGTTTTGCAGGAGGATCACATAGAATGTGATTCTCGAGAGGTATGTCCTCATTTTTGACTACCGCACCAGACTTTGCTGGGACAACATCATCAGATTCATCATCAGAAGAATCAGCATCCTCAGTAATGACTGGAGGATCCTGATTCAGTTCAGCAGAAGACACACATGTATCCGCTGATACATCTGAATCGGATGATACATCTTTCTTATATCCGAGTCCTGTTGCAAACTCCTTTACATCTAGAGGAACAGATGGTTCAAAGAACACTCTATCCTCCTCGTCAGGCATTGCATCATAATTGTGTCTCATTGGTGGTGGACATTTCTTATAACCTATGCATGTGACATCCCGTTTCTCTTTCTGAACGTCAATGATGTGATCCAACACATAGCTAGAGCTCAAATAACTGTCTAGCTTAACCTGGATCGCTTCACTTTCAGTTTTGACACAAGCCATCTCCTTCTGCATTATCTCAAGGCGAGATATATACAAATTAATGTCAGTTTATTTTCTGGAAACCATTTTAGTTAATTCGGTTTTATCTTTCTTCAAGTTCTCAATTACCGACTTAAACTCTTTTTCATGGTTCTCATAAAACATGTTGGCTTCAGTGCATTTTGAAAGATCCACGGTCAACTTCTGGTTGTGGATAAATGTCACATCATATTTCTCTTGCAAAGCTTCGTGTTTGCTTTGCAATTCACACCACTTGTCATTCAAAGAAACATGTTTGTCTTGCAAGTCAAACAAACTAGCTTGTAAAGCATCATGTTTGCCTTGCAACTCAGACATGTTTGCTTCTAGAACAGCACACTTAACTCTTAAGTTAGCACAATTATCACAATCTACAGCAGTGGGTTCATCGACACATACCTGACTGGAATCACTCTCAGGTGTTGGCCTTTCTGCATCAGAATCAATATCCTCCCTTGATGATTTACATTCAGATCCACCCTCGCTTGAACTTGAAGTTGTATCACCCTCAACTGAAGTTGAAACATCTTCATCTGAACTACTGTTATGTTCAGAACTGTCATTACCTCCCGAGGATTCACCATTGCAGACATCTTTGACAATTTCAGCATACAACGCCGTTTTTGTCTGACTACTGTTCTTTGGATCAAGAGATGATGGTTCTACAGTAGAACAATGGTGATGTAAAGCAACTGGGGGTAATGGATTTCCATACAAGTCTGTGGTTGGAGCTGGCTTTACAGGAACTTGTATTGGATTGCCATACCAATCCGTGCTTGTGACAAACGCCGTTTGAAGTGGAGCATGTGAACTGGGTCTTGCAGACGAAGTACTGGAAGTTCCATAATACATATCAGAATTGCATGGCACAATGGATCTTGCAGAAGACGTACTGCTCTCTGCAGTTGACGGATTACCCCACGCCGGATTCATTTTGAATGTATAGTGACGAATATCAGAAGAAATCACTCAAATCAAACAAAAAGGTTATAAGTGACCAACCGAAGGATCCCTGATCGAAAGACCTGAAAAACACAAACTGGTTAAATCCAAACAGACTAGGCTCGAAGGATAATTGCTTGTTCGAAGGATCAACAGTGTTCGAAAGATCACTGTTGAGTTTCGAACAATGACTTCGAAAGATTCACCAATCGAAGGATCCTTATCTTTCGAATATATCCTTCGAAAAGATTCCCTTGGCTCGAAAGATAAATCACACACTTCGAAGGATGTTCGAAGGATCAATATCTGTCGAACCTCCTCTAATCGAAAGATAATCTTTCGACTTCGAAGGATATCTTTCGAATGGAACTGACACAACTGACACACTGTTGACAGGTTGGTGAAAAGGTGATGGGTTGGTAGAGATCTTTCGGCAGAAAGGTATGGTCAGACCATACTTTTTGTACCAAACCCGATTTGACCAATAAAATATGCTTAAAATGGAAGGTCTTATCCAGAAACCGGTCACCGGAATTATGACCGGAATTTGGCCGGAAATCACCAAGTTTCTTAAAAACAAGTTTTTAAGTTACCCAACCCGTCCTTGAACACCCCTGGTTAGTTTAGAACACGTTTTTATGTTTATAAGTGCAAGAAAACCACCAAAAACGGGTACTAAACCAAGTGTCCAAACACACCAAGATCTTGTACAAACTCGGTTTTAACAAGGAAAAGAGCCTTAGCTCTGATACCACTTGTAGGTCCCTCGGAGGATGAGGTCAAACCTTAACCTTGTTATGTGAAACACACTAGCAAGTGCGGAATCCAAGCTAGAGTGCAAACCGAGATGAAACAAGCATAAACACAAGACACACAATATTCACCGATTAACACCACTTGTATTAATACGAATGAAAGGTTCGGTTACAAGCTCAATGTTCACAAATCTGTTTTGTAAACTCTCTAAGTGTGTGTGTGTGTTCTTGACAGAATACTCTCTCTATCTCTCGAGTGTCTATCTTTCTGTCTCTTGTGTCTCTGAGTGTCTAAGTCTAAAGTGAACACACTACACGGGTATAAATACCCAACACAGGTTGTATGGTCGAAGGATCAGGTTTACTGATCGAAAGATCATCTTTCGATCAGAAATCTATCAAAGGTTCCACATAAACACCTCGAAGGATGGTATATCCTTCGAGGTCCATCTGCATCCATCGAAGCATATCTTTCGAGCTTCTCGAAGGATATACACAATCCTTCGATGTCTCATCCTTCGACATAACACATTTTACAACCATATTCTAACTGTTTGGCCAAGTCAAACCAGGAGGATGGTTGACTTGGTCAAACTTACAAGACTAACAAAGACATCGTTTTACATCGTGACCGAATACAGACAAAGTACAGACACAAGTGCACCAACACGGATCATACCAAACGGACTCAGTTGAGAAATGTGGACCTTGTACCACTCCAAAACCTCGACAACAAAAACAGTCAAAGGTAACCGGAGATTACAGTCACCGAAAAAGTCTGCCCACATGGTCACGTAACCGGCCGGAGCATCGGCACCGGTGTCACCCTCCGATGGGTAGCAGGCCCCATATTCAGGGGGCATTTGGACATCAAGCATCAGACGATCAAAGGTCTTCTTGGTCCACTTTAACTCCGGTAAACCACCACCGGCGGCCCCCCCTCTTCTTCCTCCGCCACTACCGGCTGTTCAGGGTTTTCACCCTCCACATTGTGTGGACTTGATGGTTCAGCCATCAGAAAATATCGAAGAAACGAAAGAAAGTGAGTAGAAACACTAAACTCAGAAAACCTCACCGGAAACTTCAAACAATTGATCGGAGAAGACGAGTACCTTCTTTTCTCTCACCGGCAAATTTTTTGAAATTTTGAACAAGTGAGGGGAAACCACGAACGGTTTCCCCTTATATACCCATCGCAATTAATGCGGAGGGAGAAAACGAATCATCACGTTCAAAAAGAACGAATTGCGCGACACCACGTGTCAAGCGCCGTTTTCGCTGGCGGTTATCACGCGCGCGTGGCCGCCCACGCGCCTGACATAAGAGACGTTTACACTCTTTGCTACAGTGCATTTAATGCCTCGGGCAGTGCAAACGTCCTTTCATTTCAGCACATGCCAGAAAGATCTCACCAACTTCCACCAACTCACACGTGAGATCAGTCACGTATGCAACAAAAAGCGACTACCTTATCCAATTACAAGCGGCATGCGGTTTCTCTGGTGTACCGCACCATAACCCATACCGCATATCGTTTTTTTTACATACCCCTAAAAATAGGCAAAAATATATGTCTTAACACTGTAAGGGGGTATAATACCTTTCCGCACCACCCACGAGCACACGTGGAATATGCGGAAATGACACACACGAGACCGTTCAGGTGTGTCAGATACTCAGAACCAGCGTTGTTCTTTGGACTGAACCGCATCTCAGAAATAGGTAAACCGCATTGCCTTCATTCTCTTCAAGCTTCAAATCCCTCCTGTCCGGTTCACAACCGCAGAGGGTACATGAACACCTTCTTTAACTTGAAGAAGGAAGGGAATGTACGCACGCGCACATCAGCAACCCTGACTCCTGAACCTTTAAGAGCCACATCCGAGCAACACACCCGTTTCGAGCGAATATGGGAATGCAAAACCGCAGACACTCATGAGTCACTGCGGACATAACCATAGCTTCCGGAAATGGTTGCTACGGTGGAGCCACAACTAACTCCACATCGAGGAACGAAACTACTCCAAGGAAAACTCCTCGGTATTGGAGCGGGAAGGAAGGTGCCTAAGGAAGAGATGCGGACGAAATCCACAATAATCACACGAGCCCTTGTCGAACAACAAGCGGCCGAACAAGCGGTAACAAGTCTGCTTATGACTTTGTTACCCTACTTGTACGTTGGATAGAATAAACAATGATGGGCATTACCATGCCTATGATCATGTTTATTTGACCGTTATCCAGAATCACATTGTTCGACCAAACATGGCCAACAATGACGCAAGTACCCAACGTTGCTCCCACAACCGTGGCCAACAAATGTCAAACAACGAGGTAACCGCAAAAGACGTGCGGTTACTTGAGAGCTAATGGGAAGAACATGAACACCCCACGAACGGAATCATCATTAGATATCCAATCATGGGAACAACATGCTCTCTTCTTCATTCACCACTTCAAAGGTTGGGTCGAAGTTTGTGCACACCTTCAACCACATCTCAAAGATTGGTTCGAAGTTTGTACACTTCCTCCAACTAATTCCTCCAGTTGGTTCGGCACACCAACAGGTGGCAACCAGCCAAAGGCTGAGAATTTCGTATCAGACGAAACATTTTCACCGGTACGGAAGAGGCGTCAAATGACCCTTCCAGACCTCCAGCTTGATCTACAAACAGAAAAGACCATCCACATGGTCTAGGATCTTCTCCAGACTCCAAACTACCTTCTAAACACCATAGTCCAGTACTCCTCCCACATACAACTTGTATGTGGCAGCAACACTAGACTGGGGGGACTTGAAGGGGTATGGTCCCAGATCTCGCGTCAGCATCGACCGCGAGTGACTATTACCCTTATCAAAACCCCCACCAGTTAACAACCTACTTGTGCCCATGCGAGAACGCATTGACACAAGGGGTGAATCCAATCTATCTAGTAACGAAGGAGGACTTACATGGAACATGAGAACGGTAGAGTGATGCGACATAGCATCACATCTGGTGTATGAAAACGGAAGTATTCACAGCGATGCGGCCTCGCACCGCGTCCAGTGAACACTTCTATCAATACAAGGAAGCTGGAGAACAGCAACAGTCACCACAGGCGACGATGCGGCCAGCACCGCATCTCGCGTATTTCTTGATCACTAGCAAGAGACGCGATAACATCAGATGTTACCGCAGACAGCGATGCGGCTAGCACCGCATCCTATATGCTCAACAAGTGGGACTGACACCACAGTGCAAGTGGAACCAATGGCAGTCACCTGTCAGATCTACGGAAGCGACAGACTGACGTAGCGTCGTCTCAACGGCCGACATGTCTGACACACCTGCAAAGGTGCAGCATGCCGTCAGTCTATCCATCCACCTCCTCCTTCACTCCTCGGCTATAAATACCAACCCCAAACCAGGTTTGAGGTATCTCTTCACAACTCTCTCACTACTACTACTATCTTACTTTGCTTCCCAAGCAAACTACTGATTCTCACGCCGGAGAGTGGTAACAAGGAGCACCCCCCACCCCATCCTCCTTGTTACGAGTCACGGTTTGTTTCCTTGTGCAGGAGATCAACCCACCGATGATCCAGCCAGCGATCCTCGAGAGGAAGGGATTAACCCTTCTTGACGAGACCAGTGAGTTAACCCTGCCCGGTTAACCATTGTTTCATCAATTATATTGTAGTAAAATTTGTTAACAAAGTCTGAATAAATTTAACCCTTTATTTAAAACTTATAAATGTAACGAAGTCTCAATAAATTTAACCATTCATTTAAAACTTGTAAATGTAGAAACGATAAATAATATTAGTTAATTTTATTTTAAGTTTCGTAAAATATATTTGATACCAAACGATAACGTGGCATGTGAATTAATTCTTTTTTTTTACACGTGTAACTTATTTTCTACTTATCTATTATATTTTAAATATAATAATAATTAGGTTAGAACCCCGTGTAATACACGGTTGAATAAATGCAATTTTATATATCAAATAATAAAAAATATATATTTTTGAAACCTCCTTTATTATACAGGTTGAATAAATGTAATTTTACATACCAAATAATAAAAAATGGGTTATTGGATTTTAATAATCCTAAGTTTCACTTGTTGGCCGATAATAATCTCAACTTTAAAAATTCCCTCCAATAATCCCAACTTGTAAAAGTTTGGCCGCTATTGATTCTTTTGAAACATATAAGAATTTGGTCTACTCAATAGATTCAATTACACCTAGAGACTCTTTAATTGATTTAAGTGCACCTATGTTAGAAAAGGATCAATGGCGGCCAAACTTTACAAGTTGGGATTATTGGAAGGAATTTCTAAAATTGGGATTATTATCGGCTAACAGGTGAAACTTAGGATTATTAAAATCCAATATCCCTAAAAAAATATATCTTTAAAAATCTCATTTATTACATGGGTTGAATAAATATAATCTATACAACCTAATAAAAGCTTTAATTAGGGGACACATGTCCACCTACTAGGGCCTCCATAGCTCATTTTCCCGCCAAAATTGACATCCCCTCATATTCCTTCACATGACCCGACACGGGATCCACCAACCCATTCGGGTCCTTAATATTCGTTCCATATTTAACACAATAAACCGACAACATTCCCATTCGTCTTTCTTCTCTTATACTCCTTTTTATTTAGGGTTTTCTTACGTTTCTATCTATCGTTCGACTTTCGATTATTCATCAGTTCTAACAACGATTCTTGAAACATCGACGGTATGTACAGCTTCTCATCAGATCTAATTTTTATATCTGTAATTTTATTTGTTCTTATTTCTGATTTTAGGGTTTTTTTTTTCCTTTTTGTACTTTGAATGTTCATAAGGTGTTATATCGATTCTTCGAACATACAAGGTATGTATGTTCTTCCTGTAATACGTAATCTTTTAATCTGTAATATTTTTTATCGATTCTCTAATCATACTGTTTTGTTATTTCCTTTCTATTTTTCGATTCTTCATCAGGTGTTATAGCTATTCTTCGAACAAACATGTTACTGATTCAGAATTTTTTTGATTTTATTAAGTTGTTTTTGATTATATTTTTTTTTTAAATTTAAAATTTTTGAATATGTAATCATATGATTTTTTTTTGTAACTGTTGTCTGTAGGTTTTGAATATGTCAGGAACTTCATCAAGGTAATATTTATATCTTCTACAATACAATATGTTTTGTACTACACTTTTTAATTATTGTGTTAGATATGTAGATATGTATACAAATTTTTTAGATTGGAAATTATGTATATTTTTTTGATTGTTATGATTTGATAAGTATTTTATATGTCTAACATGTGTATTAGTAATTATTCATGTAAATTTTTTATTTAGCTTATTCTACATATCATCTGTATAAATGCATTTTATAGTATTTTTTACATGGTTGTTGTTTTTTAAAATTGTTTACGTTTATTGTAAAATTTCTGTTTGTGTTTAGAATCTATATAATATGTATGTCTATATTGTTGTGTTAGATATGTTTATGTTTATGTTTATCTGAATGTAATATAATTTTTCTAATTCTAATCAGTAGCAGGGAGCCATCTTTCTGTAGGCATTTGAGTAGAGCCGATGAATTTATTATGGTAATTCATAATTTCTAACATATATCATATTTATATATATTATATATATTTTTCCTTTTCTTTATATTCCTTTATTTATTATTTTTTTAATTAAAATTTATTTTCAATTGTTTTATTTATAAGGCTCATCCCTCTCACGCGACGACTAAATTATGGGGTGTCTATATGGCTCCTACTAATGTTCATATAGAAACAGACGACGGCCGTAAATTTACTGTTTACATAAGTGAAGCAAAAGGAATCTTTTTCCTTTTCCATGGTTGGTCTGACGTCATTACACATTTAGGAATTAAATCTGGCACTTTTGTAATCTTCACTCCTTTGGATTCTACAACATTCAAGTTAACATATTGTGTAAATGGTGTGAGTTCTATTGTTTCTGGTCATCCATTGTATCTACAGCTTCTCAATTGACTGTAAGATTATTTTTTAATATATCTATATTTTTCTTATTTTATTATTATATTTACAGTTTTTCATAATTGTTTACAAGTCTTATGTTTTTTTAAAATTTTTGTTTTCATTTATACAGGTGATACCTGATTCTGTCCTTTCAAAGTCTCATGATTATATGGTTGCTGATATAATTTCAACTATGTATTTAGGCAATAAAGAGTTTCATGTTAAGGTTCAAAGTTATAATGGTAAAGTCTGTTTTACAGCGGGAATTGATGTAATTGTTACTCAATATCAATTGGAGGCCGGTTCTTATTTTTTATTTACAAAATGGTTTGGTCATTCTTTCCATTTAAGAGTATTTGATAAAAATGGTATTGAAATGAACTTTGATCATGTACATGTCGATGATGTAAGTTTTTTTTTGTTTATTCTTTATATTTAAAATTTAAATTTAATACTAGATTATTTGAATGAATAAATCTAAGAAATTTTATATGTAAGTTTCAGGTTGATATTGCACCTATTGATTCTCTTCAAGATCTGCCTCCCACTGCTGTTGCTGAACAAGCCACTGGACATATTATTCGTTTTGTTCGAATGGCAGCTGACTATTTTGTAAGTTGTAATATCTTTTTAGTTACTACTAAATATTAAATATAATTTTTTTTTGACATAATACATAAATATTATAAGATTGATGTTCTTAGTAATTTAAAATTTTAAATAAAATACAGCGGCTTCCTGATGATGTTTCGAGAAAGGCTAAACTTGATTTTGGTGTTAAAAGTATCACAATCAGACTTTTGCATCTTAATCCTCAGAAGGAATTTCCTAATGGTACTATACGTCAAGCGAGACTCGAAGGTTATTGTTATGCTTTAAGTAGTTGGTCGAGATTCATGAACATTGCCGGCATTAAGGTGGGTGACACGGTTTATTTTTGTTTTGATGAAACTGAACAAGTTTTGAGTGTAGAAAGGGTTGTTTCTCCTGTGAACCATAGTTAGTAGTTCTTTGACATTATGGTTTTGTTTTATGTGGTTTTTATATGATATAAATATTAATTACTTATGTCTATACAAATTTATCACAAAATTTATAGTTTTAAACTTTAATTTATTAAAATTTATATTATCTTACCTACGGTTTGAACAATTAGTTTGTGTTCCCATTATTGAATTGCCCGTTATCCTAATATCAAGTTATATTAAATTTTTACTGTGTATGATTAGAATAGAAAAACAATGTTAAAAAAGATTGATCCAAATAAACCATAAAGAAATAAATTTTACAATATTAATCCATATTACATATAGAAAACATTGGTTAATAACTGCTGCTAACATCATAGTTAGTAAATATAAATAAACATATTAGTATATTTTACCATGTCTGTTTATGACTCTTTGTTATAAACCTAAATATTTTGATTTAGATTATATATTAATTAAAAAAAATGTAAATCGGAAAAGTGAATCATATATATGTCTTCTTCATACTCTTCGCTCTTATCTATATAAGCTGAATAAAAAATGTTTACCTCATTTCACAATTTCATGGTCAAAAAATTTTTAATTTTGACTGAATTTGTATTGTATGCACCATAATTTATTTAAATATATTGTTTTTAATAGAAGATATGTTTGATTTGTTTATTTTTTGTTCTTTTTTATTTTAATTTTATCCTGTATCTGATTTTCATTGAAGATCTGTTGCTTTTTGATAATTAACATTACTGTTGATTTTCAATATAAAATCTGATGTTAATTCGCATTCAAACCTGTTTTTGTAGGTTTATAGTATGCATGTGCCTTCTTCATTAACGTATACATTAAGGTATATGCTTTTTTATTAACGTATTTTATTATAATATCCCTGTGACTTATTCAGTAAGTTATATTTCGCGTTTAAACCTGTTTTGTTAAGAAGAAACGTTCAGTTGAATAAAAAAATCAGGCAAAGTGTTTTGCTTGGAACATTGAGGCGTCGTTGATGTTGCCAAGGAGTCTCAGGAAATGTTAAGTTATATAATTTTCTTACACTCCTCGGCAATGTCAACGACTCCCAAAAAAAGTTCCTTCGAATCTCTCTGACTGATAGCTTCATCGACAGATTGTTTCTTTTTCTCATCACAGATTTCCTCTATATTCCCTTCAATTCCTTAACCGCCCTATTTTCATTATATATGGAAAATTGTTTTTAATATAATGTTTCAATCGTTCACTTGAGAAGCGTTCTCTTTTTTTTGTTCCTCATCAGACATCCAAATACAAGCATCGGTAAGTATATTGCACCTCTTTTTGACATTTGTATATTTTATTATATATAACCACAATTATAGTTATTTGCTTTTTATGTTCTATTTAACTGACTCGATTATACATTAATTAAAAAAAATGTAAATCGGAAAAGTGATTCATATATATGTCTTCTTCATACTGTTCGCTCTTATCTATATAAGCTGAATAAATTAAGTAAAATAGGTTTATTTATTTTTAGAAACAATATGTAATTATTAGGAAGGGTGATTACTATATTATTTAAATATATATAATAACCGTACATTGTGTTTATGTTATTAATGATACATGTAAAATCTTCATTTATTTTAGGGAAGAAGTTTCAAATTGATTTTATCAATAATAATTCTTTAATCTATTTTTTTAAAGAATATTCAAATTGATACTATCCATATTCATATTTTTAATATTTTTGGTATTGATTTAGAAGATGTTATTGATTGGTTCTTGATTGCTGTTTGCTGATGCTGATTGTTGATTCTTGATTGTTCAATATTTATCTTTTTTGTTATAATCATTGATTGTTTCCTTATATACCTTTTCATTTTGGTACTATAAATATTATTTCAAAACTTCATTCATTTCCGCATTGTGTCATTCATATTACTGCATTTATTTGGTTACGTTCTAATTTTTCATCTTACAATTCTTATAGAACCATATGATAAACATCTTTGATTTAAAAGAATTTTTTTAAACTCTATCTGTCCTTCGAAAATGTTTCTGCATTTTGTTTGTGTTACTTTGTTTCATTCTTCTTTAGTTATCTTGATTCGTATATTGAAATACGTTTTATGCCGTCTGATAGATTTAATGGAGAACCATAACATTACTATGTTGAGAGCTGTTGATGCCTTTCAAGAGCAGTTTTCTGTCAAGGTTAGGGTGATCAGGGTTTGGGAACACCCTGAAAGGAGGAATCCCAGTCAATTATACTCATTTGACATGATTATAATGGACGAAGAGGTATATTTATTTTTTTGATCAATTTTTCAATATATATATGATTTTTTTTAAATTTTATACTTTATTAAGTATAGTTTTCATACGTTATACAGGGGACAAAGATGGAGGCAACATGCTTGAATAGAGTTTTACCACAATTTCTCCCGTCATTAGTTGAAAAGAAATGTTTGATTATCAGGAATCCAACTATAGGTTTTAATAACTCTACGTACAGGTATGTTGACAATCAAAATAGGCTATGTTTCCAGGGGACAACCGAAGTTATTCCATGTGAAGATATTGGTGGATCACCGTATGGTTTTGATTTCTTGAGTTTTGCGGACATCTTGAACAGTAATGCTATTTCAAACTCTACAGTTGGTATGTATATTATAATATTTTTTCAAAAGATGTTATTGTTTTTTCATTAATATTTTTATTTTCATTTTGTATCCTCATCTTATTGATCGATTTTGTATTGTTGTAGATGTTATTGGTTATTTGATTCGATCATTTCCTAAAGAGACTGTTAATAACAAATCAACTGGAAAGCAGGCTGTTAAGGTTACTATAGAGATATCTGATCTGGAGTAAGCATTTAAATATTTTGTTAGAATCCAGTATACATATTATTGTTACAATTGATAGGAAACATATGTTTGTATACTTTTACCATACTTATATAATGAAACTTATGCAACTTTATTTATACCAATTTGTTATGAATTTGATTAATTACTTGGGGGTCGGACGGTATTTCTTACTCTGTGGGATCAATACTGTGATAAAGTTTTGTCGTTTTTTGAGAGTATCAAAGGAAAAAATATTCATGCAATCATTATATTGCAGTTTGGCAAGGTCAAGTGGTGGAATGGTTTGTTTTCTTTCTTTAGTAACTTTTATTTATTAAAATCTTACTTATATTATATATTTTTTTTTCTAACTTTCCACTGTTTTTTTCTAGGGGTTGCGTATGTTAACAATTCATACACGGTTAGTCGTCTTTTTTGCAATCATGATTGTCCTGAAGTCGATGAGTTCAGAAACCGGTATGAAAAAAGATTCTACACATTATTTCTTATTTATCTTATCGACTGAATTATTATCAATATTATGATGAATCTATAACTTATTAAAATATACATTATTTTTTTTGTATTCAACAGTTTGTTTGAAAATTCCATTGAAGTCTGTGAATCCACGAGCCTTGGTTCCATGGCAAAATCTGTTGAAGAGGAAATCTTGCAAAGCAAAGATTTTTTAAATATTTGTGATGTCTTTTCGCTTAAGACGGTATCATTTTTTGATAATTGAAAACTTTACCCTACAATTTTACTTTATATATTTTTATATTGTCATATAAATATGCAGGTTTGCAAGGTCATTGTTCTGGGTAATATACTGGGTGTTTACAAAGATGAAGGATGGTTCTATGAGGGTTGTAATAGATGTAACAAGAAGATCAAAAAAGTTGTTAATCTGAGTGAGGACACCCAGGAATCAGGTTCAGCTGTTACAAAGGAGGTTCTTACCTGTGTATCTGATCGTTGTGCTTTTAAAACTATAACTTCTTCTCTCAAGTAAGTCAATACACCTTTTGAACCCTCAAATTTTCATCAATAAAATTTTTTTTGTTTTAAAATATGGACTTATGCTTTCAATAGGTTTAAGATTCAACTTAGAGTTCAAGACCCATCAGCTTCTGTTACACTTACTTTGTTTGATCGTGAAGCACGGAAGTTGTTAGGAAAGTCTGTTGATGATATTCTTACTGCTAACCCTGAATTTGTAAGTTTTATTTTTGTATTCATATTGGTTATGTTTTATATTTACAAAAAAGTTCATATTTCTTCATAAATGATTAAAATTATACTATTTTTCAGCGTTCTGATTCCATGAAGATTCCTGCTGAAGTAGACGCATTGGTTGGCCAGACTGCTGCTTTTAAAATAGATGTTACTGGCTACGTCTTGAAGTATAACATCCATAAGTATGGTATACTGAAGCTGACTGTGGATCCTAACGTTATATCTGTACTTCAAGAGAAGCAATCCTCTTCACAGATAAGTGTATGTTGTATAAATTTTCTTACTTTATTGATTTACGTTTTAAATATTTTACTTTCCTGAACTTTATATTTTGTTTGTTTATTTTTATTTTAAAAAATATGCAGTCTTCTCAGAATATGTCTCTCAATATTGATGCTTCAGAATTTGAATCTCAGACATCTGATGGTTTCAAGGTATTCGTGTGAATTTTTGTTTTCTTCGTCTTTGTTTTATTATATATATGTTCAACTATGATATGCGTTTGTAACCTGTTAAATATGTCTTTTGTTAGAACTCTGCTGCCAAAAGAATCGAAAACAATACTCCTGTGTCTAACATGGCGAGCACCGTTTCACCTGTTTCATTGGATGTTACTGATACTCCTGATTCCATGTTAGCTAAGGATGAAGTGAAGCGAAACTTGGTTCAAGTCTATGATGTTGAAGAAGATTCTCACACATCTGCAACGAAGCTCCAAAAGTCTGGAGAGGTTCAGGATTTCAATAGTGCAGAGAAGAGGAACCTCTTAATTCCTAAAGTTGAGAAATAGTTTTCAAGTTGTCATAACATTAAGATATTTGGTGACTTTTGAGAAGTTGGTTTTTGTTGATGTCGTCTAAAACAATTGATTGTTTGAATTCGTGGTTTTGTTTTATGGTTTTTATTTGTTTCTTCCGGACAATACATGTTTTGAATTTCGAAAGTTGTGATGTTTGGTTATGAGTAATAATCGTGATTTTAATGTACCTGTTATTTTTATATCGTTTTTAATGTCTTTTTTTACATTTCATTTAACACTGACTAATAGTATATGTGTATTTTGTATGTGGTTTTTATTATAACTAATCATGTAACTTGAACATGTATTATGTTAACATATATCGAAATTTTCCAATCTTAAAAAAAAAACAAATAAGATTATTTTAAATATATTTTTTAGATGAATTTATGGTGTCCACTATTAGTTACTAATAATATTTTATTTAAATATGTTAAGGTGTGATAATTATAGAAAGCATACCTGTCGGATATATAATTTTGCTACATTCCATATATATTTATGATCCAACTAATAAGTTATTTAAAAAACGTCTAATTACCTAAAATGCATCTTTCATAAATTTAGGGAACACAATAATGCATTATTTCTTAATTACTATCAATTAAATTTATATCCATATTTAAGGTTATTTCCTTTTCACTACTTGAATACACTCTCATATATTGTTATTTATATGTACATCATTTGTTCTCACAACAAAGGAGATCATCATCTAATTTGACAAAGTATGAAAAAGTGTTCTATTATACTTACCGGTTTCACGTGATATAAGGTACGTGTTCTATCCTCATTATACATTTACTTTATCTATCTTTATATATTATATATTAACTTATGTGCAACTATACATGACAAGTAATTACATTTTGCATTTTAGAAAATGTCTCACATTCGTAAAGGTTCATCCGCATCAAGTCCCGGTTTACGTAACATAAATGTGACTTCAGGAAATCCTTTGTCTGATATATCTAACGGTATGTTCTTAAATTTTTTTTTTTTGATATATTATTAATTCAATTATCTTTTCAATTCATTTCATTGTTTTACTAATTCATATATCATCTCAGTTGATATATGCAGCAACACTGACAAACCTGAAGCTGTTCAAAGAACAAAAGCTAGAAGAATATATTCCAACAGTAAAAGATTCAATACAACCTCATCGCAGACTCAATCCACACTAAATTATTCAACTCATAATAATAAAGAAAATTTAAGTTCATCCACATCTACCATGTATAACAGATCATTTTGTAGCCGTGGTATAAACATCAATTTTTCTTCTGCTTTATCATATTCGGAAATTCATAATACGAATCTTCCTTTTTCAACATATCCTTCACATGATATTTCCAATGGTATTTTCAAATCTATATTACTTACTTTATTACAAAATTTCTATTTATATAAATTTAACTAATGTATATGTCATTTTAGTTTCTATACGTAATGTAGACAAGGATGAGGCTGCAAAAAGAAGGAAGGCTAGACGTATATATTTGAATAGCAAAAGATTGAATAAAAATTCAACACAGACTCAATCGACATTAACTTCTTATACGACAAATAAAGAGAATATTAGTCTGAACACTACTTTTACGTTGAATAGATCATCTTTTAGCGTCCTCTCAAGTATCAATGTCTCTTCCGGTTCATCTAAATTCAATTCAGGTAAGACGCGAGTAATGTTGTTTTTATCATATTATGAAATAAGATTTTTTTTTCTTCTATCATCAAGTGTTTTAAAAAGCATAACAACTTTATTTCTATCTAATTTTACTAATTCATGTCATTTATGTACATTAATTTTCTTTTAGTTAACAATATTATTAGCAAACTTTTTAATATATAGTTAACGAAATTATATATTTTTTTAAGTTTGTTTTTTATTATATGATTTTATATCATTTGTTATAATAATTTTTATAGGAAACATTGCATCTTCCAGTGGTATTCCAAGAAACATTACAAGCAACTCAGCATCAGACATGATACCTTCTTCATCATCTACAATTCCACCAAATACTGTTATAGCATCAGACGAACCTTCACCATTGATAAGAATGTCATCAGGAAAGCGTAAATTAGTAAGAAAACGACGAAACTTAACACCTATACCTATTATTGATTTGACAACAGATGATGATAACGAGTTTGCTGATATCATTGATCAACATTTAAAAGGTGTTTCAAAAGGTAAAGTTAATCCTCTTTTATTTATTACTGCTTCACATATTTATTTTCATATTGTTTTTTAACAACATAGATTTATTATTTTTAATAACATTAATCTTTTAACTGAAATAAAAAAATGTACAGACTACTTGGATCATGGTGACCAGATAATCGTGTGTCGAACGTGTAGCGCAAAGCTATGGAAAGCAGAGGCGGATAGGGGAGAACAGAAGCGAAATAAACCTAACTATTTCCTTTGCTGTTCATACGGTAAAGTTTTGTTACCTGATTTTAAGCAGCCTCCTGAAATTTTGAAAGATCTATATGTTGGCGTCAGTGCGAAGAGCAAATTCTTTTTAAAAAACATTCGGCGTTATAATTCTATGTTCTCATTTACATCTATGGGAGGAAGGATTGACAAAACTATCAACCGTGGAAATGCACCTTATGTGTTTCGATTAAGTGGTCAAAATTATCATACTATTGGGAGTCTATTACCTGAAGATGGAAATGAGCCAAAATTCAGCCAGTTGTATACATACGACACAGATAATGAAATATTTAATCGACAAAATGCTGTTGGGTATGTATTAATTTCATAGTCTTTATAATTACTTATATTTGTCGATTTATTTTATATGATATTAATGTTAGTAATACATATATAATCGCTATTAATCCATACATTTTGTTAATTTTATAGGGGCTCAAACACTTCTTTTACAATAACTGAGTCAGCTTTTGATGTTCAGATCATTGAGGAACTTACACTTATGTTAGACACTAACAACGCTTTGGTTAAAATTTATCGACAAGCTAGAAATTGTTTAAATGAAAACCCTTACATCGACTTGAAGCTTTGTCTAATTGGTAAAAGATCCAAAGATGGTAGGACATATAACCTTCCTGAAGCTTCTGAAGTTGCTGCATTAGTTATTGGAGATCTGACTCAAGCTATTGAGAATCGTGATATAGTAGTGAAAAGAAGATCTGGTCGGATTGAGCGCATAAGTGAATTACATCCTTCTTATCTTTCTCTACAATACCCTCTTCTATTTCCATACGGAGAAGATATGTACAGGGTTGACATTCTTCATAGAGGTCTCAATCCAGACACGAACAGCAAACGTCCAATGTGTACTATGCGTGAGTTCTTTGCTTATAGATTACAAGATCGTGTCGATAAGTTTTCTTTGATTCATAATGCAAAAAGACTTTTCCAACAATTTGTTGTTGATGCTTACACTATGATTGAGAGTGAAAGGTTGTTTTACATACGGCGACAACAAACTCATTTGAGGTCAGAAACTGTTCAGAATATTCAGAATGCAAGTAATGCTGGAAAAAAAGATATGTCAAAAATTGGAACACGTATCTTTATTCCATCTTCCTTTACTGGCGGTTCTCGATATATGATGCAAAATTACTTAGATGCAATGTCTTTGTGCAAATGGTTTGGGTATCCAGATTTTTTCATCAC
Organism: Helianthus annuus; assembly: GCF_002127325.2. NCBI lineage: Eukaryota > Viridiplantae > Streptophyta > Magnoliopsida > Asterales > Asteraceae > Helianthus > Helianthus annuus. The sequence continues at coordinate 11,838,575 of NC_035448.2, read as the reverse complement.
TATTACGTGTAATCCAAAATGGCCGGAGGTGCAAAGGTTTTTAAAAGATACGACGATAAGGCCTGAAGATAGACCAGACATTTTGTGTCGAATTTTCAAGATAAAACTAGATTCCATAACAAAAGAATTGAAAGAAGGCAAGTTGCTCGGTAGAGTTAATTCTGGTATGTTTATTTATACGATAACATTTAAAGACTACTGTTTTTAAATAACGTTACTTTATATTTTATTAGTATTATTATTATTAATCTATATTTAATGTTGATAATATAAGTTACTTTATTTTTTTTCTAATTTATTATATTTTTGTTGTTGTACTCTGTAGTTGTCTATACTGTTGAGTTTCAAAAACGCGGACTTCCTCATGCACACATATGTGTATTCATGCATTCTGACAGCAAGATTCTATCTGTTGACCAACTAGATCCAATCATTTCTGCCGAAATTCCAGACATAGCCGAGGATCCAGAGTTATATAAACTTGTGGCAGACTACATGATTCATGGTCCGTGTGGTCCTCTCAATATGAATTGTCCTTGCATGATCGATCGTAAGTGTTCCAAGAAGTTTCCTAAGAAATTTGTTAACGAAACATGTTTGGATAAAAAAGGATTTCCAGTTTATCGTAGAAGGGATTCTGGCCTATCTGTTGTTAAATCACGTGTGAACGTAGACAATAGATATGTTGTTCCATATAGTAAAGTGCTGTTAAAAAGATACCAGGCGCATATTAACGTTGAATGGTGCAATCAAGTTGGTTCTATCAAATATTTGTTCAAGTACATTAACAAAGGCCCAGATAGAACTACTCTTAGAGTTGTTGAAAGTGGTAATCAGGATGAGCAGGAACCTGTAGTCGATGAGATAGAAAAGTATTACGATTGCCGGTATATTTCTGCATGCGAATCTGTTTGGAGGATCTTTTCCTATGATATTCATTATCGATATCCCGCAGTTATTCGATTGCCGTTCCATTTACCTGGTCAGCAAAACGTAGTATATGGCGCAGACGATGACATTGACGAGGTTCTTAACAAACCATCTGTTGCTTCTACTATGTTCTTATCTTGGATGAAGTGTAACGAAAAATTACCTGAGGCACGTAATCTTACTTATGTTGAGTTTCCATCAAAGTTTGTTTTTAAATTAAGAACTCGCAGTTGGGATATAAGGAAACGACATCCTTCAATCGGTAGGATTCATTCGGTGTTTCCTTCAGCTGGTGAAGCGTACTACCTCAGAATATTATTGAACAAAGTAAAGGGACCAAAATCTTTTGAAGATATTCGTACTGTAAATGGTACTTTGTATCCAACTTTCAGGGACGCATGCTATGCGCTAGGGCTTTTGGATGATGATAACGATTACATTGAAGCTATCAAAGAAGCTAATTTGTATGGAAGTGCTACTTATCTACGGACGTTATTTGGAACAATGCTGATGTCTGGTAGTTTGTCTAGACCTGATTTTGTATGGGAGAAAACATGGACGTATTTATCGGATGACATTTTATATAGACAAGAAAAACATTTGAATGTTGATGGTATGTCTTTTTTTTTTTTTTTTTTGCATGTTATCTAATATTCAATTAATATATTTATTAAATTAATTATTTTTTGTTGATAATTTTTTTATCTGAATGAAATAAAAAGAACTTCATTTGTACAAAAACTTTTTTGTTATTTACCCTTCAACTTCATTTATATCATATTTACCAAAATATACTTTAATATTCGACAGTAATAAAGAATTATTGTATTATTAAATACATCTTCAATTTTGTTTGCAGATTTAAATTATTCTGACGAAGAAATAAAGAATTTGGCGTTGTTAGAGATTGAGAAGTTCTTACTTCGTAATAATTCATCTCTGAGGATCGTAATAATTCATCTCTGAGGAACTATTCAAATATGCCTTATCCTGATGATGAGTCTATTTCTTCGTCTAACAATCGATTGATCAACGATGAGTTATCTTATTTCCAAAATACCATGGAAGATGAGTTGAATAATATGTTACTACTTTTAACAGATGAGCAACGTAATGTTTTTGATCAGATTATGGAATCTGTTAGAACAAACAAAGGTGGTGTCTTTTTTGTTTACGGATATGGTGGCACCGGTAAGACCTTTCTTTGGAAGACATTGTCGGCAGCAATTCGAAGTAAGTCTGAAATTGTTTTAAATGTTGCTTCAAGCGGTATAGCTTCTTTGCTACTTTCTGGAGTTCGAACAGCCCATTCTCGATTTTCCATCCCTCTGAATCTAAATGAGGATTCTCTTTGCCGCATGAAGCCTGGATCTGAACTTGCGTGTCTTTTAAAAAAAAACACAACTTATTATATGGGATGAGGCTCCAATGATTCATAAACATGCCTTTGAAGCATTGGATAGAACCTTAAAAGATATATTGATGCCTGATTGTTCAAATAGCGAAGCTTTACCATTTGGAGGAAAGGTAATTGTATTTGGTGGTGACTTTAGACAGATTCTTCCTGTTGTTCCTAATGGCTCTAGACAAGATATCGTGAATGCTTCCCTGAGTTCGTCATATATATGGAATAAATGCAAGTTACTAACGCTAACAAAAAACATGAGGCTCACTGTTGGCATGAATCATGGTGATATTGACAAGACAAAAGAGTTTGCTAAATGGCTTTTGGATATTGGCGAGGGAAAACTTGGTGGTCGCAACGACGGAGAAGCTGTTATTGATATACCTCTAGAACTGTTGATTACTGAGTCCACTAACCCTATTGGTAATCTGATCAACTTTGTGTATCCTTCGATACTTGAATCGTTCAATGATCCAAATTATTTTCAGGAAAGAGCCATACTTGCTCCTAAGAACGACGTTGTTCACGAGATAAATGATACCTTATTAGCAATGTTTCCTGGTGATCATAAAGAGTATCCAAGTTCAGATTCCATCTGCCAATCTGAGAATGTAACTGACCATATTCGACACAATGTTTACCCACCCGATGTTCTAAATGGTCTTAAAGTTTCAGGAATGCCGAATCATAAGTTGGTTTTAAAAGTTGGTGTTCCTATCATGCTGTTACGTAACCTTGATCAAAAAAACGGTCTGTGCAATGGTACAAGATTACAAGTCGTAAAACTTGGTGATCGGATTATTGAAGCAAAAGTGATTTCTGGTAATAATATTGGTACTAGAACTTTTATACCAAGGATCAATCTTTCCCCCTCTGACAAACGAATACCTTTCAAGCTTCAAAGAAGGCAATTCCCGATAGCTGTGTGTTTTGCAATGACGATAAATAAAAGTCAGGGACAGTCGTTATCTAAGGTTGGTTTGTTTCTAAAGCAGCCTGTTTTCACTCACGGACAACTATATGTTGCAGTTTCAAGAGTCAAAAGCATGGATGGTTTAAGGATGTTAATATTAGATGTTGAGGGGAACGTTACTAATAAGACTACAAATGTTGTATACAAAGAGATATTCTCAAATTTATAGTTTTGATTTATAGTTTCATTATTTTAATATTAATATCCAACTGTCATATTATTTATTCCTTTACTCCGAAATTTATATTTCCATTTTACTTTATATTTTTTTTTACATTTCATTTGTAATATATATCACATACAATTTATATAAATAATCTTAACCACATATAAACAAACACAAGTTAGTTTGTAAATAGATATATTTAAACATTGATAACCAACACGTATTTATGCACGATACCAACTGTTAATTACATTCAAAATTATGGTACTTTGTTGGATGATATAATAGTAGTTGTCTTTAACCATAAACTACCTACTAACAAAATAAAACATCATAACCATAGAAACTTTGTCCAAAAAAGAGTAAACCTAATAACATGATCACAAAACAGTCATCATTTGTTCTACACAAACACCTTCATCATTAGATTACCTGTTAACATGCATTAACCCCATCCACATTTGATAAGATCAGGAGATTTGATGAACTTACAAATGTGAAATGCAGTCTATCACCCAAACAAAGTCCATTCTCCTTCATGAACATCGCCCAACCTTCGATTGCATACCTTACAACATTTCCATTCTTTTGGCGCCTAACATTCATTTTGATTGTTTTTCCCTTCATGTTCCTCACGTTTAACTTATGAGATTTATTTCGGAATCCGGCTGCTCTTACAACATTAGCAGGCATTCTCTGCATGCAAATCCGTATTTAAGAACTCATTCAGCCATATTCATGTTATAATATTTCAGTCTATGATTTTTATGTAAAAAATACATACCATGCGGTTTTCTCCTTTCATTGTGAAATCATATTTTCCAATTTTCTCAACAGTAGTTGTTTTTGCAACAACTTTTCCTTCAACCTCCAATATCTTCAATCCATGATCATCCCTCTTTCTTTTTTCCTTTACCTTTTTTTTGAACACATACATTATATTTAGAATAAAATCTAAGTTAATAATAAATGTTGATCACTACATATTGTTTATTTATGATAAACGTACCATCCGTTTCCGAGTTATCTCTCCATCTGTTGAGACCTTTTCCATTTCAAATTCTGTCCTGCATATCAGCTCCTTACTGACCTCCGCATGACAATATGCCTCTACATGTTTTCCTTTCTTCGTAACCTATTAAGATAACCGCTATCTTTAGATAACAATAACCATTGACGCCTAATTAAATATGTCTATATATATTAATGAAACTAATACTTTATTTTTAATTTTTAAATAATTACATCATATTTTTTTGCTTTGTTTGTCTCTTCTGTCTTCGAAATCTTTGTTTCTACCTTTGAGTTTTCTTTTCCAGCAATGTTCTTAATCACTTCCTGTTTTTTACTACTTTCATGAATCTGTGTATCATAGTTAATAAAATTACAACATCTGATTGTAATGTGTTTTAATCTACATAAATATAAGGTTATTACCTCAGAAATCATCTCATCTGTGGAGTCATCATCATCATCACCGAAGCTCTGTTATACAATAAGATATTAGCAAAAGAGACGTAATTATTACTAAACTGTTATAGTTTAAGTTGATAATACTTACAGACTGGACGGTTTTGTAGTATGTGTCTTTAGGTATCTCCATCAGAGACTCATCTTCACTTTCTTCTTTTTTCTTCAAAACAACTTCAACTCCTCGACGATAAATCTTTATCTCAAATTTTTTGCTGTCCGTCTTCATCAACAACATTATATCATCATCTTCTATCCCAAGATCATCAAATAGTTTCGGACAACCTTTCGTAAAAACATAATTATCATTTATTTTGTCCGTCTCAACTTTCCAAATCTGACCTGCTGCACATATGTTATAATAATCGTTGACTGGCGTGTAAGAGTAACATTTTGTAACATAAGCTTCGGGAATCACCTGAAAAGTTTAGTAGCATTTTACTCTCAAATATATATGTATATCATTTATTTTACAACTATAAAGAAAAATAGATTAATATATAGTTGTATACTTACTATTATCTTTAAAATGCCGTGACGGTTTACTGTTACGAAAGATTCACCACATATGTTGTTGACGAAACAATCAATGTGAATATCTTTATCTTTCATTATCCTTAAGCGCAACAATGTCTGTTTTTTCAACTGAAGATCCCTTACGACATTTTTCCAACCATCAGTTATAACTGATTCCCCGCTTATACTTCTCAAATAAACTGTCTAACTTCTTTCACTTTCATGATGTATCACTACTTTAGTTCTTTGCCAATAATCACCGTATACACTCTTAACAAAGTCAATTGGCAGTACCTGTTGTTAAATTTATGTTAAAGATATTATCTAACACAAATTAGATTTACTTTATTTTATAACAATTGTAACATACCAGTTTCATCGAGTAATCATCATCTAACACAGTTATGCATGAGGAACTCATCTTTATATACCTGTAACCAATGATGTATATATTTGTTTACAATATAGTATAATACAATATACAATATACATATAAACAATAACAAAGCAACTGTTATCTCATCATCTAACCATAATTTTTTTCACAATAACATTCACAAACTATATCAACCAAATAAGTATAGTAACCTAAATTTTATACTTTCAAAGACAAACAATAAAATGTAATCCGTTTTAGATAAACATAAGGTACACAATAAATAACATCGTTAATCAAGATTTTTAATGTTATAACCTAATCAATGATACAAAATACAATGTTAATCAAGAATTTTTAATTTTCACAATAAGATGCACAAAATATATCAACCAAATCATCTTATTAACAGAAATTATATATTTTCAAACACATGCAATAGGATCTAATTTATTTTAGACATACATAAGATACACAACATTTAATTTCATAAAACTGAAAAACCTGATTTCATGTGTAAACCGTCAACAATCGCCGGAAATACTTCGGTGAAGTCACTCAAACCGAAAATTGGTGTTCAACTCAGATGATAATAAGTGTGCGAATCAAAGAGGAGATTTCCGTTAAAATGATCGGAAAATATGTAGGTAAACTTACTTTACCAATTTCTTCTTCACCGTCGGTTTAGGTTTCTTGAGCCAAGTGAATGTTGATTGAAGATGATGGAGTGTTGCAGCAGAGTTGATATGATATGTGATGATTATAGTTTCTATTTTATTTTTAATATTTAAGTATCGATGTTATTATTTGGCATATATCCGTTATTTATGTCATAATATTAAACTAATGTTATTTATTTTACCCATTATGTATTTGAATATTATACAAAAATATATATTCACTAATTAGTACTAATATTTCGTAAAACCTTTTAATATGTTAAATTTTTATTACTAGCAATATTTTGTAAATCTATCAAATTTTTATTACACATTTACAATAATTACATTAATTTCTATACTTTTGTACAATATTGAGTTTAATAATTATTTACATAAATAGTTATAAGAATTTTTGATTCTATAGTATCTTTAATTTTACTTTCCAATTTTCTCATATAAATACATGCTGATATTTTTTTCTTTCATTCTATGTGTTGCCATTAGTATTCGATTGTTAGTATTCTTTCTCAACTGTCGTGTTTGGGTGAAGATGTATCGTCATGGTCCGTATTTCATCATAACTCTACTTGATCCACTATCCCTTCAACAGGTACATAACTTTCATTATTGTTTTTATAAACTATTTATTAGTATTGTTTGATGTTTGATATTTTATTCTAAAGAAATTTTACATTTATTTTTTTTGGTTTTCAGGCTATACCTATATGTATGAGTAGATTTATATGGACGAATAAGTTACAATCCTCAACTGTTAGCCTTAAATTTGATGAAAAGCATTCATGGCGTGTTCGCATCAAATTAATAGAAGATGTATTCTACTTCACGGATGGATGGCCTGAGGTTTTAAATTACTTTGGCCATGGATATTTCTTTATTATTTTCAACTATCTTGGTGATCGTACTTTTAAGTTCAAGCTTTTCTGTCATGATCCAAATCAAGAGTGGGGGAAACCGTTTTGTAAAATTATTCAAAATCCTTTACAAACTCCAATGGTACGTACTTTTATTATAGATTTATATTTTTTTTTCTCGATTTATGTAAAACATAATACTCATAAATTTTATAATAATTAATTTCTTTACAGGTTATACCAGATACTTTTCTTTCAGAACATTTTGATTATCATTTACCGGATAACAAGGTTATACTTAACGTATCCGAGAATCATAAATGGGAAGTCCGTATTAGAAAGATTGGTCCAAATTATTGTTTTGCTGATGGTTGGTTTAAATTTATTGAAGATCTCAGGTTAAATCCTGGCGATATTTTGTGTTTTAAAATAAACGACGTGAAAGATTTTAATATTACCATATTCAATAAGCACGGTCGTCAAGTTTTGTTAAACAACACTCCTTTTATTGAGCAAGAATATGAACATATTACCAATGTTGAAGGTTATCGACAATTTAGTGACGATCCTATCTATCCTTTTTTTGCAATGACAGTATCTAATGAATTGGTATTCTACTATGCTTTTTTATGTTTATTTTTTTTATTTTTAGTTTTTTTCATTTAATAACATTAACATATTTTTAATGTGCTTACAAAATGTAGATCCTTCCCAAATTGATTACTGACATAAGTGGTTTAAATGAGTTTTCTGAAGTAAACATCAAAGTTGTTAAAGGAAATACTTGGGTTAAGAATCTTCGTACACACATTATTGATGGTCAAATAAGGTTTCTCAATCAATTTATTATCTTATTTATTATTTAACTTTCACTGTATTTGTATATGAATTACTAACATTTTTTTCATATTTTATCTAACATAGGTACGGTGTTGTTGGATGGCATGATATAATTGAAGCTGAACATATTTCCGTAGGTGACGATTGTTTCTTCAACTGGTCGAAAAGGAATTCCAAGTTATTGGTTACGAAACTCCAGCAAGCATAAGTGCTATAGTAATAGGCTTTCACTTTTTATTTAAAATCCGAAAAAACAATTACCTTACATCAACTTTTTGATCACCCTTTTTTTATGTTTCCGGTACAATGCGTTTGTTATTTTATCTATTTTAAATTCAGATTGCCATTATAACCAGAAAATCAAATCGTATCAACTTCAAATTTCAATAGTAAGTTCATGCATACAGTTTCTTTATGATCAGTATAATCGTATTTTTTTTCTAAAAAAACAAACATATCATTTCTCAACACCGCGAAATTCGCGGGTATTAGCACTAGTTTTATATATTAAATAATAAAAAGTTATATCTTTAAGAACTCTGTGTATTGTACGGGTTGAGTAAATTTTATTTTATATATTAATAATGAAAAAAGTTACATTTTTAAGAACCTCCTGTATTGTATGGGTTGAGTACATGTAATTTTATATACCAATCAATAAAAAGTTATATCTTATTATATCTTTATAAACCCTATATATTATAAAACTTTTGGACTAAACTGACAAAATGACACAAACCACATGGACTAAAATGCCATTTAACTCTTTACATTATATTAATTTATATTTAATGTTAAGATAAATAATTTTGAAATCTAATAAATATTTCAAAAGATTATATTATCTCCTATACAAATTGTTTAAATTTAATTTTATAATATCTTTTAATTAATATTAATTATCTATAGTTAAGTAGGAGATAAAGATGAGAAAACTAAAAAATAGATGACTCCAATGAATGACATGTGTCCTAAAATTGGTTTCTTTTATTATATAGTATAGATAATTTTAAACAAAAAATAATAATCGAATAAAGTTAAATAAAAGACATTATTGGAGATGTGTGTTTAGTAATTTTGTTTGTAACTTAGTTTTAAATATTTTTTTATTATTTATATATAAATGAAATATTAAAAATAATTTATTATAAAGTAACTAGGTTGGAATCTCGTGCATTACACAACACTAATTAGTAAAACTTGATTTTATTTTTAAAAATTTAAATCTGTGTGATCATAAAAGGCAAAATAGGAAAACGAGAATCTTCCAACTATAAAATTAAAAAAAAAAAGAAACAAAATAATAGTCAACTAAAATTTTATTATAAAAATGATAAAATTCAAATATTGAAAACGTAAGATGTTGGATGAAAATGAAATAAGGAATGCATTAAATTTAATATTGAAAAGGAAATCAGGTAAATTTGAAACGGGCAAGGATCTGTGTGTAAGTTAATTGTGTATAACATTTAGGCGGAAAAACAAAAATTAAGGTTACCTAGAATTGTGTCATGTGTCCCCTAAGTTTTTAATTTATTAGGTATATATTAAATACCAAGAAGGCAAATCCATAGGCGGGCGACATTGAATATCAACTACAAATCAGTTGTAATTATACATATAGTGGGCGTAGTTTTTTGTGATAGTTACCAAATTCTCAACGCGTGCGCGACACGAAAAGATTATAACTCTTCTTATAGCGAAGACATTTAATATGTCATACTTTTTGTATGATTTTAAGTATGTATTAAACATAAAAGAAATAATATAAGTAACTTTCTTAGGGGTATAGATAGATATCTAATTCTAATAAAGAATCCCACTAAATGTCATGTGTCAATTTCTTATGCTATATCAACAATAATAAATTACCAAGAATGCCATGTGCAACATCTCCTTCACTTTAAAGAATGTTAATATATATATATATATATATATATATATATATATATATATAGGGTGGGAGTTCACTACAAAGTCCATTTTTCCTACAAAGTGTAAAAAGTCATAAAACACTATAATATCAACCATAAAACACACTCAAACCCCACAACTAACAAAGTGAAGATTCCTAAAATGTCATATTTGTGGGTTTTGTGTTGTGTTTCGGATGATTAGGCTTTGATTATCGAATGACTAACATTAGTATGTTTTATGTTGATTATCATGTTGTGTTTTATATTCATAGTTCTACGATGGTGTGTTTGAAGTTTTTATGGACTGTTAGGGTTTGGATATTGTGTTTTAGTGATCTTCAATCTGTTATTTGTGGGTTTTGAATGTGTTTTATGGCTGAAATTGTGGTGTTTTATGACTTTGTACACTTTGTAGGAAAATGGACTTTGTAACCGAACCCCACCCCTATATATATATAGCGACAACTGTCAAAAATCCAGGTATTCGTACAATTAATTAACCATGATTAGTGCTTAATGACTGTGCTAAATTACAAATGGTTGCTTTCTGATTCCTGCATCATATTTACATGTGCATCACGTTTCATACTGTCACATCATCATCTCATGCAAACTTTAGTGACATAAATGATGCACAAAGCACGGTTACCACAGTTAGCGGATAACTCAGAAAAATGCTGACGATGTTCAGTACATAGACAAACAGTGTTTTGAGACCCCGTATGGGCCAAAGGCAAGGTACTACACTAGTATGGTGTGTAGGGAAGTAAGGACCATAAAACTGCTTCACTAGGTGATAGTTTAAGTGCCGGGAAGTGCCTAAAACCCACTCAAAGTGCTGAACTCAGCATATTTCAGCAAAATTCAGCATTTTAACAAGCTAGTAATATGAAAAAATATGACTAAATGGTCCTGAATGCTTTTCTAAGTGTCGGGAATTAAAAGTGTCACAAAAGGATACTTAAAGATCACTAAACGGAATAGTTTGACACTTTAACGAACCGGTATCTAACCGAACAACCGGACATTACCCGAAACACCAAAATTGCACTAGAAGCATTGTTTTAATGTTTCTGAGCTAGTTATGATCCCCGAACACCCTAACATACTATATAACATCTAATACACATGAGCACTAACTAATACACTTAGAATCCTAATTAATCATCTAACTAACCATTAAACATCAACTAAATACCCCCCCCCCCTAAGTGGACGGTCACTTATGTGACCCCACTTCCAAAATCTTACAAGATTTCTCTAAATCTTCCATGATTTTTTGAAGGATTTGTATGGTACTTGATGGACACAAGACCCATTGGATAATATCATTAGATGGATATAAGAATACATGGAGCCCTCATTCTCACACCACTTCACCACAACTCACCTCTCTCCCCCTCCTCCCTCTTGTATCGGCCGAGAACCACACCAACACCAACACCAACACCAACACCACCACCACCACCTTTCATCCATCATCCATTCATTCCAAGTTGTACTTAAGGTGTAAGGAGCCATACAAAGAAGTTTGGTGCTCTTAGATCTTGAAGGACCTTCATCATTTGCTATTATCCTCCTTTTTGTCATCACCATCATCTTGTGGTCCTCCCTAGCCTTGCTCTAGTAGTAAGGCCCTCATAACCCTTTGTTACTTCATATATTGTTGGTTAAAAGATGATGAACAATGTTAATCTTGTTGAACACTAAAGAACCTAATCAAGAAACTTGAACATAAGCTTAACATACGATGAAATCTTGATGAAACTATGTTGTTTAGTGTATGTATGATATTTGATTGTTATTTTCTTGAGATTATGATGTTGATCACCATAAGGAGCTTGCTAGATTGTGATTAAACACATGATCTAGCAAGTAAGAGGATGATTTTGAGATAACACAAGATGATCATCCTCATGTGTAAGCATGAACTTGAAAAATAAAGTGATTTCTTGAAAAATAATAATCAAAGTGAGTTAATAATCTTATGGATCTAAGAATAATGAGTGGTTTTCCAAAAGAACCAAGTTCAAAATATGATTTTTAGAAGATCTTGGTTCTTACTTAAATATACACTATTTTTGGTGATAAAACAAGTGTATAAACACTTGTGAAACAAGAAGATGTCATAAGGAAATGTTTTTGTAAAACATGTTTACAAGTTGTAAACACCTGAATTTACCAAGAATGAGATTTTTAAAGAAATAAACACACTTTAAAAGGTAACTAAACCTACTAAACACACTACCAAGTTACTACAAGTTTTTATGAAAATTCAAGTTCATGATTATTATGTAAGTAGCATTGTTTTGGCACTTGGTAAGTGTAGAATGTCTAGGGTTGAATATTGATTGTTTGTGATGATTTTGAAAAGAAAATGATATGCTTTGATAGCATGGACACCTCCATTTTTAGGGGAAACTATGGCAATATTTTCTAAAAATATAAACACTTAGAAAAATATTTTCTAAACAAATATTTGCAAGTGTGTTTTGTGACAACCCGAAACTCCAAGGTTAGTTTGGTAACCTTGATTCCTCGTTAATTCTTTGTATTTCATGTTAATTGCGATTCATGGTCCTTTATGTTACTTGCTAGGGTAAAACTGTTGAGTGTAAACGTGACCTTGCGCTACACACACATATACTCTTATTACCTTTTTGTGTTTGGTCCACACTTGTGTTGAAACCAATTCACACAAGTCGTACAAGCCAAACCATCACTTGGGTTATTAAGCCAATCATGAATATTAGAAGCCCATTTAAGTTATAAATTGGCACATGTGGGTTCGGCCCACGTTATGTCGATTTGTAATAAAAGAGGGGGGGGGGGCGTGCATATATATCTTGATCAAACCCTACCTCTTCCTTAAGTTCGTGCGGCAACAGTAGCAGATCCCCTTTTCGAGTATATCAGTTGGTCGATTAACACTTGTGGGTTAGTATCTTTATTGATGCTTGTGTTTATGTGTTGCATGATTAATTCACATGAAATAGAAATCACATGTTAGTGGCTGATATTGGGTTGTGTGTAAACATATTATATGCATAATACTTGACATTGATGACAATCGGTTGTGTGTAGGCATGATTGATAGGCTACATAGGATTAATAGACTACATGAAATTAATGATGATCCATGTGCTACCAAACTCAAATCAGGAAGACACCTAATGAAGTTGTCAGTAGGCATGTTATATGCATGATTGATGAATTGCATGATCATTGAAGTAGTAATAATATATCATGTTAAAATTATTGTTAACTACTAGTTGATGGCTGCATTATTTTTATATAATCTGGATATTTAAGAATTGTTATTAATATTGGATATTAATGTGGGGAATGCCATGATACGAACCGGATGTGTTGTCATGTGAAAATTTGATTATGTACATGTATAACTAGCCGCTGAATAGAAGCATGGTTCGGGTAAAGTATGAACCGAAAATACGGACGGTTATACTAGGACTCAAGCTTGATGATAGGGCCGGTTTGTAAACTGTTTTAGGTAGTGAAGTTAATTATTGTATGATTTTGATATGTTGATAAAGGGTTGCCGTGCAAAAACTGAATTGATAACATGTAAGTTGTGAATTGAGTTCAAGGTAAAACCCAATGGATGGGTTGAGTTGTGATATGGGCCGCATAGTCAATGAGTACACAGTATGTTGTTATGGATTAATATGGGGCCGAATCATATACAACTGTTGGGCCGGATAAAACTGCCAAGGCAGTGGGCCGCATAGGATAGAATTTGGGCCGGACTTTGTATGAAAATCTGTTAGATATTGGGTTATATGCGCATGTTCTAATCTTGGGTCATACACCTACTAGTCGCTTTTGTAGGCATGTACATGGTGTATTTTTACGAAACATAACAGTGTATTGCAAGTCGTGATGATTATATGCGCGTCAGTTATGATGTAATCTATTAGCGGGCTGTGCACGTTTATAATTAGACTTGAAATGTATGATAAGTAGATCATGTGTGTGTGTATGACGGGTTTGGATAATTATCTACTAGCGCTTGTTGTTTGCTATAGTCGGGTGAATAAACTGGTATGATTCAAAAGTAAATGGGTGTGCTACGTGAACTATGAACTGTACATGCTTGATGTGAACCCCGAATACGCTAAATGGTTGTATACTAAGTGCATGAAAAACTAACTGTTACCGGTACTCCTTTTAGGACGTGATTGTTCAATTGCTAATCAAGTAGATAACCTTACCGAGCAAACCTAAGGTGAGTTCACTACATTCGAGCATGTGTCCCAGTGGTTGGGGACAGTCAGGGGGTATCCCGTGGGGGGGATAAGTCTTTGGGTAAAAACGGGTATATTGGTTAATATTCTCACCTATCATATTTTGTAAGTCCCTCATCGGGTATTAGTTAGTAGCGCTACTTAGGTTTGGCACCCTCACACCGCTCCTGTAGAGGACGGAGGTGAACTAATGACCCAGTCTGGCCCAGTACTAGATAGGAGTACGTGGGAAGGGCAGTCGTGTATTTCAGGAGCCGTCATTGTTCGGAATTGAGATATTAACAATATTACTTGCATCGGTTATTGAACTGTTTTACATATAACGGGTAACAAACATTTTCTAAAACTGTGAACTCGCCAGCTTTGTCTGATACATGTGTTACATGCTCGCAGGTTCTTAGGTACTTGGAACTCAGGAACTTGCTGGCTGGAGGGTACGAGTGGTCATGGTTGCATCGATGAGTTATTTAACAAACATTTATTTACTTTGGTTGTGTGAAACATATACTTTGTGATACGTTGATGCTTCCGCTGAACTTAATGGTTTCGAACAGTTTGGGCTTGAATTTTATTATTAATAATTTATGAACCTTTGTTTTGAACTTGTGATTCAAGGTAATTGGTGGCTCCTAGCTTGTTGTCACACGCCTAACAGGGACACTCCCTAGGTGGTAAATTGGGGGTGTGACATGTTTAACTATGGTTTTCAATATAAACTTTGCCATAGATTTTGTTACAAAAATACAAGTATTGGAGGTTGGTTTTTATAAATAAAAATGTATAAATATGTACTTAGAGTATATATTTACACATTGTGTGTGATTATTTGTATACTTGGTGTAGTAGTTATATTATTTTAGGATTTAAAGTAATATAACTATTTACAATCCAAAATAATACCAAAAATCACAAGGAATAAATATATATAAGTTACGCACTTAACATTGCGAAACCGAACGCAAGAACGTAACTTATGAAATATTCCGGGAAATACCGTTACAAATATATTTTTGGTAAATATTATTTTGGATACAAGAAATGAAAATATGATTTTTGTAAATATTACAAAGTTGTATCATATTTTTGACAAGGAGAAAATATTTTATTATTGGAAGTTAAAATATATTTTCTTAGAATATTTAGAAGATATACGATTTTTGAGAAAAATATATATTTTTTTGAAATACATTATTTTTGGACAAAATAAGTTAAATATATTTTCTAAAGTGGGACTTGAAAATATATTATTTTGGGATTACAAATACAAGAATACGAAGATACATGTATGAGATACCCCCATCCTTGGGAAGGAAATGCGAAAATAAATACTTGAGAAGTATTATTACAAAAATATTGTTTAGCAATTATTCCAAAATTAAATATAATTTAAAGTTAAAATAGTCAACAAGGAATTATAACTTGGGATAATATTAAATAAAACGTAACTCAAAAACGTAAATACTAAGGCAAGGCACGGCACGGCCCGTTCGTCTAATGGACCCTAGTACATTGTAGGGAGTCGTGTTTGCTGAGGAGATTTGAGTTACGAGTACAGAAGACACAAAACCGTGAGTTCATGTCCCCCTTTTCTTTAAATTGTTTTGTTTATTAACTTCGGGGGTGAAATACATGTTACAAAAGGATTACATACAAATATAATTGGTATGGTTAGCCTAGGAAAGAACCATAGATCATGTGAATGGGTAGGCGGATACTTGAGACCATTAATCCTTGTATAAGGACCGAGGGCCATGAGTGATAGATCTATTTGGGTGTAGCGAGCCCACACCCATGAGGACCAGGGTGGCCCATAGGGTGACTATGTCTTCCAGCCGGAAGCCCCGTACAAATTTGCTAGGTTTGAGTCTTCCTACACCGTCACACATATCAGTGGCCTTGCAAACCATTGGTGATCTTTTCCTTGTTTGCTTTCATACCGGGATTTACATACACTGTTTACAAAGGTTTATACATACTTATACAAAAACATGAACTCGCTCAACTTTTGTTGATGTTTTCAAATTACATGTATTTCAGGGAACTAAGTGGATCTGGCAGGTGTTGCATGTTTTCAGGCTGCGTCATGAATGAAGGATGTCATCCAGAGTCATAGGGTTTAGGAGGTGTATCCTATTCCTGGACGGGATACATGTTTCTAAATTCGGTTTTATTTAAGGTCTTTTGTTGAGTCTTCGTGAACTCGTTTAAACATGTTGTGGTTGTAACTTAAAATTTGGTGTCTATGTTTCAGACAAGTAAGTTGTGGTATTTTCTAAACTTAATATATGCGTGAACATCTTATGGTTTTTATCATATAGCGTTGTTATGATTGAATGCTATGGTATTAAGAAAGTCACACCAATAATCACGCTTCCGCAAAAGTCAGGGTGTGACACACACACACACACACACACACATATATATATATATATATATATATATATATATATATATATATATATATATATATATATATATATATATATATAAGTAAAGAGTACTGTACAAATTACCTTATCGTACATTACATACGTGACCATAATAGCCACACACGTGTCCTGATTCGTTATTTCATACATAAGGTTAGATGAGGCAATTAATTCAATCATCTGAGGGTAAATTCGTATCTTCATTCAATCAGCGAGCGAGAAGTTCGTTACACTAATATCCCGGTAATTATCATTCGAATCAATTTCAAATTTTTCATAATTCTCAATTTGCAGTTATCGTTCGTATGTGTTAGGGTTTCATTCAATTGTTTTTTTTCGATGGATCCACAGAGCAGCACTAGACAAGCAAATGTTGATGTTGAAGAAAGTCGACCTATCGGTGATCATGCTCAATTATCTGCATATCAGAGAGTTTCTATTGAGGATGTTTTAAATCCGCCATCTGCAAATCCAAATCCAAATCCAATTGCAAGTTCAAGTGCTCTAAACGATTGTTTTAATGGTAATTATGTTAATTCGGATCTCTAAATTGTTCGTATACATGTTTTTTGTTTAATCGCACCTCTAATTTTACATTGTTGTAACTGTTTATGAAGTTTGAATGTTGAGTATATTTTTCACATCAAAGAAATATGTACAAATTCGCATGTTATGAGTCTTTCAATTCGCATTTGATGTTTATTTTCCTTAAGTATTTCGCATGTTATGGTATAATAAATCGCATAGATAAAACAGATTAATCCAAATCATCAATTTCGCATGTTTTTTTCATAGATTTCGCATGTGTTGGTGTTCTTTAAAATGAAATTATGCTGTTATTAATATATCGCATGTAAATAGTCCGATAATTCGCATGTTTTTTGATTTTCTGATTTGATTCATTTAGATGAAAGGGTTTACACTCCGGAGGTTCAAGTATCAGCTACACCTGTGGTTGGAATGCAATTTATCTCTATTGAACAAGCATATGCGTTTTACCAAGCATATGCTAAGTTAGCTGGTTTTTCTATTCGAAAAGGTGTTGAAGTGCACAGTGGTGGTATAATCAAAACTAAGTATTTTGTTTGTTCTAAAGAGGGACATAAGCCATTGTGTATTGACGATCGTTATTCGAAGTTAAAGAAGCAATTCAAAACAAGGAACAGGGGGACTATTAGAACGGGATGCAAAGCTCAACTTATGATTTGCACTGTGGATGGTAGATTATATACAGTAAAGAGATTTGTTGATGGGCATAATCATAAGTTTGTTTGTCAAGATGATATTCACATGCTGCCAGCTTACAGACAATTGTTAGATGTCCAGGAGGAGTTGGTTTGGGAACTAGGCACTTTAAACCTTGGTCCTGTCAAAGCTTTCCATATAATGAGGAAACGTTATGGTGGTTTCGAGAACGTTGGTGCCACGGTTGATGATTGAAAAAAAATAAACAGCTATATAGGAGAATATGACGCTGACATGGTGATTAATAGGATGACTGACAAAAAACAGTATTTAGTTGATTATTTGTTTAAATACTCTGTTGATGATGACAAACATTTAACTGGTTTGTTCTGGGCTGATGGTTTATGCAAGCTTAACTATATGGAATTTGGGGATGTGATATCCTTCGATGCAACTTTCAAGACAAACAGGTTTGTGTTTGAAGACAAACATGTTTTATTACTATTTTTCGCATGTTATATGTCTTCATGAGCTTGTTATATAGCATGTGTAAAAGTGGTGTTGACTATATCGCATGTTATACCTTTTATTTTCGCATGTGGTTTTTGTAATTCGCATGTTTTCAACGTATTTTCGCATGTATTGTTCAGGTACAAGATGGTGTTTGTCCCGTTCACTGGTATTGACAACCACTGTCGAAATGTAACACTTGGAGCTGGGTTGTTGGCATCGGAGAGCATTGAATCATATAAATGGCTTCTGAATTCATTTTTAAAGTCATTTGGTCAACAGCCAAAGGTTGTATTGACGGATCAAGACCCTGCTATGAAACAGGCTATTGAGGAGGTTTTCCCTATCAGCAGACACAGATTGTGCATGTGGCACATAATGAAAAAAGTGGTAGATAAGGTATAGCATGCTATATTGTCTTCTGTTAGCGTTATTTTTTTATATTATATATTATTTTTATAGGCTGATATAAAAAGCAGTTATTGTTTTAGGTTGGACACGAGTTGTGCAATAACGATGAGTTTAAAAGGAGGATGTGCGACATTGTATGGACTGATTCGATTGAGCCCGAAGAATTCGAGAGACAGTTGAAGTTGGTGATGATTGAGTTCGGTCTCACAGAAAACAAATGGATCGATGATATGTTTGTGATGAGATCCATGTGGATTCCGGCTTTTTACCGACATGAGCCAATGTCTGGACTTATGAGAACAACCTCAACATCAGAGAGTGAGAACCATTTTTTCTGCCAGGTTGCTAATTCACAACTCACTCTCGTAGAGTTTATGAATCATTTCGACGGTGCAATGGATGTCCAACGTTTTCATCATAGAAAGAACGATCATATTTCAAGATATACCGAGCCTGCTGATTGGAGCGAAACTACATTGGAAAAAGATGCTGCTAAGATATTCACCAGATCTATATTCTTTGATCAGCAAATAGAGATCTATGGTACAATTTCTGAATGTCTGCCCATGGACACTAAAATAGAGGGTCCACAAATCAGGATAATGTTGAAGGACCTCAAAGCCCATGTAGATGGTTTATTGGAGGTATTATAGCATATTTATTTCAAACATGCGATTTGTTGATAACATACATGCGAATTTCAATTTTTTTTCAGTTCATCATCTTGCAATATGCGATTTTGGTTTTTATCATGCGATTTTTAAAATTTCTTCATTTTCATTATTTTTAGGCATGCGAAATTGTTAAGTTACACATGCGATTTTAATTGTTATTATTATATATATATATATATATATATATATATATATATATATATATATATATATATATATATATATATTTTGTTTTTCCTAGGTGTGGTTCAAGAATCTTGAAGATGATGTAACTGCACAGTGTAGCTGTTTGCGTTTTGAGCAGTATGGGCTGCTATGCAAACACATTTATTTTCTTTTCAAGATGTTTGGTGTTAAAGAAATACCAAACAAATATGTTATGAAGAGGTGGACGAAGGATGTTGTGCCGAATGAGTTAAATGTGAAGTACAATCTAAATGTGGGTGGCAAAAATGTGCAACACAGGGCTAAACGGATTGCTCGTGAAATCATCCACACAGGGGAGTATTTGGTTAGTAATTTGATTTCCGACCTTGATCAACTTTTTTTAGTGAGGGATCAAATGATGCAACTTAAAGAGAGAGTTGATCAGAGTCGAATAACCAAGCAACTTGATCCAAAATTTGACCGATTTTCAAAGTTGATTGGTTATCAACAACCAATAACTAATGCTCCTCCTACTGTCTGTGTGCCGGCTGGTATAAGAAACAAAGGTCGCGGCTCGCATAAAAGGATTAAATCTAAGAAGGAACAAATGATCAGCCGCAAAGGGAAAGGGTCAAGGACATGTAGCGTATGTAATGAAAAAGGTCATGACATTCGGACTTGCGAGGAGCTGAAAACCAAACAACAAGGTAAACAGCAAAAAAAGAAGAAGAAGGGCGTCCACATCGAAAATGTTGCCAGAGACAAAGACAATGAGGTTGAAGACGATGAAGAGGAAGATGAGTTTGAAGATTACAGTAGTGATGATGGATCTGAAGAAGAAGATCAGTGGGAGGAGGTTTCGAAAGATGATGAGGAAGAGTAGTTTTTTTTCTAAATGGACATGCGAATTTATACGAAAAACATGCGATTTTTTATATTCATCTGTTTATATCAGTTTTCATGCGATTATAGTTTTTAAACATGCTATTTTATAATCTTCAGTTTATAATAATTCTTACATGCGATTTCACTTTTATTACATGCGATTTGTGAGTTATCTTGTTTTTGTTATGTGACAATGATGGCTATATTATTCATGCGATTTAATATTAAGAGCAAACATAATATGTGTTCAAAACATGTACCCAAAATATAATAATAGTTATTGTCTAACACAGCAACAACCACAAAACGATTAAAAAGATATTTTAGTTACTTGAAGCAAATATTTTGTCACGTTCAGAAGAGTTGAACTCCATCTTCTCCTTCACAGTGTTCAGAGCATCTGTCAGGAAAGAGAAGGCTAAATCATCAGCTCGAGATTGCTCTTTTATGTGATCCAAAGCTCTGTCTCTAAAGCTTGATTGTGGTTTTTGAAGTAGCTTTTCCCATATTGCTTGATTTTTCTTGATTTCTTCAAGAATTTTGCCCTGCACATCAAGAACCAAATAAGAAGAGGTGACATCAGTGCTCATTTTTGTCAACGTACGAGTTGACAATAGCTCTTTGATTGCAATGTTTTTTATTGTTTCTAAATCTTCAGATGCCATTTTTGTTGGTCTGTGTTTTTGTGTGTGTTTTTTTTTTGTCTTCTATGTCTTAATATGGAAGGTAGTTATATCTAGGTTTTTTATATTAATACTAGTGCTAATTCCCGCGAATTTCGCGGTGTTGATAAATGATATGTTTTTTTTTTGTTTTTAGAAAAAAATAACGTTTATACTGATCATAAAGAAATTGTACGTATTGAATTATTATGAAAATCTGAAGTTGAAGATGAAAAAAACAACGAACCAACGTACTATATATCTAAAATAACTGAAAAGATAATTTAATTTATATGACTAAAAAATCTATAAATTATGCTAAATACAAAGGAATTTACGTATCACATACATCATGACTTTTTTATGCAACACATCAATTCAATCAACCATTTCTAAAATTGACCTGCAATTGATCCATAGATCTCAATTTGCACAAACTAAATGAAACAAAATTAAAAGAAGCTTTATTTTATAGCATTGTCTAACGAAATTGCTTGACTAAATCCAAATACATATAATCACAATCAACAAAAAACATGTTACATTTACAACTGAAAATGCACCACATACATTTAATCACAATCAACAACAAAATGTTACTTTCACAACTGTAAAGGCATACTTGAACAAAAACAATAAAAGGACTCGGAAGGTATTACTTGTACTCACTCTCAACTTAGAAGGTGTCTTTAGTTTGATTCCACGGGCGTATTCCGATGAAATTAGTGCAACACTGCAATGACAAACCAACTTTTAATCGAACACCCTTGATTCGTTACAACCCAACTAACACTTTCGATAAAAAAACATAATCATATGCATCGCCCTACACCTAGCTAAAACATCAAGAATCTAGCATATAATCGACTGTCACTAACAATAACTAAGATAGTGATGACTGATGAGCTCGGTACCAACTGGTACCGAAAATACCGGTACCGGTACCGAATATACCCGGTTCGGTACCAACTGGTCAAAAGTCGGTACCGAATATGTACCCGGTTTGGTAAAGTAGCACATGAAAAGCCATGATGTCTCTAGGTGGAGAGTCTTTACCCATAGTGTTTCCTATGAAAAGGCACAATTTAAAATGGTAAAAAGTTATTCCGACTTCCAACCATTAAAAAAGGCACATTTCACAACAATAACAAAGCACGTACAACTTCTTTGAAATTTGGATCATAGAATGTTTTGAAAGCATTGAACTTGCACATATGAATTTCATTAAAGAAGCATATCATGTCCCCAAAACATAATATAAAATTAAATAACAATCAGCAAATAAATAAATAGATAACATGATGGCGTCGATCATTCATTACCTGATACATTTTTTGTTAGGATCGAAGGCTGTCATGATTGTGCTTGTTTGTATGAATTTGACAAATTAATGAATATAAAATAAGATTAAGTGCAACGGAAATGAAAAACAAACTTTGTAAACACAACCAAGAGAGAAAATAGTTTAGTAAACAAATGCTTCTCATTAAGTTGAATGATTCAATTACAAATCAAATGATTACAAGCATGCTTACAGAACTAAGCTCCCCCTCAGCCTGATACTCCAAGGTTGGTTGCACAAGATGAAAGGATTGGACTGGAGAAGAAGAGTCCACTCCGTCAATCAAATGTAACAGTACAGGGTACTATTCCATTTATAGGCAAACCAAACCACTGAGGCATCTCAGCTGACGTCACCATGATAGTGACATCTAACAACCTAACAACCTATAAACACTGTTCTATACAAACTACTGATGTTTACAACTGATTATAAGTACAATACAAAACAAGAGATAACTACTGCTTCACGATCCGCTGTTGTAGCCTGAGCACTGATGTTGAGCATCAGTGCTTTCTTCAAAGGTGATCAGTCCTTGAATGGGCAGTGCTTGTGTCTTCAGCAGTACTTAGGAAACAACAGTAGATAGAGCAACAGTGTTTGTCTTCAGCAGTCTTTAGAGTTTCATCAGTGTTTGGTTCATCAGTTGTTATAGTGAGCAGTACTTAAGATCCATCAGCTGTTAGATTACCACTGTCAAGGGGAAAGCCAAGTGTAAACAGCTGCTTATTCTGAATCCACTGTGTGATCCGGTTTTGGCTTTCATTATCTGTTCCTCTGGTAGGGTTCAATCCCAACAATCTCCCCCTGGAACAGATAATGCCAAAACCCTTCATTATTCTGGACCTTTATTTCTCATCAGTAGTTCCTTAGCTTGCCTTTTAAATTCTTCTTCAAAATCCTTGGAACTTGTGTCATCTTCATCCCTACACAGTGTAAGTTCAAGGAGATCCTGCAAATCTTCAACACTAAGGCCTAGTGCTTCTTTCCTTGATATGTACTTCACTTCACCATTGGATCTGACCAAGGTCAATACGTGGGTCTTTTGATCAGACGTCCACTTTAGTATTTTTAATCCTAATGGGTTTCTTGGGAGAGATTTATTTTTGATGAGGTATTTGGAGATGCTGGCCTATTCATGACTGGCTGAGCAGTACTTGCAGATTGTTCCAGTTCAGATTCTTCTTTCATCATTAACATAATGCCCTTTTTTTACAATGTCATTTCCAGCAATTAGATCTTGAACTATTTCAGCACCCAACTGATTTTGACTCCTTCTTTTGTAGATGGCAGCACCAGTAGGAGCAGTGGTTCTTTTGGCTTGCAGCTTTGGTGGTCGTTATGAGACCTCTGCTTTGGAGTAGTCAGGTTTTTGTGGAGCTATTGAATCTTTCTTCCTAAGTTCCTCCAACCTTTTATAGGTGGCCCTGGCCCTCGCTTCTCCCCACTTTGACACAGAATTCTTTGACCCATAATCAGCTGTTACCAGCTCCTCTTTCATTCTCTTCAACTCTAAGGCCTTGTCTGCTTCAACTTGTTTGAATTTTTCAGGAGGAAACTGCTTGACCTTATTTTTTATCATTTCATAAATCCTGGCTACTTCTTTTTCAAGCTCAGGAATGGTCCAGTTTTTGTACATATGTTTCTCCCCCTTGTATTTCTTGTAGGTCATGATATTTTCAATGTAGTCTTTTCTCAGGGACTCATCTGCCCTTTCAGAGATTTGCTGACATACATTTTTGGCAAACTGCTCCATAGATCTGACCTGTGTGAGTAGAAACTGATAGTTTTGTTGGAATTCTCTATCAGATTTCCCATGTTTATTTTTGATTGAGATATCCTCTGCCTGCTTGGCCTTGATTTGCAAATATTCTTCAATATTATTTGGTCTGGGATATCCTTCAATTGATGACAAACTCCTTTTAGCAGGGTCATCCTCATAGTAGAAAGATTTGATCTCTTCCCTAACTGCTATGAGTTCCAAAGGAAATAAAACACCTGCAGGAGGTAGTGGCTTTTGGATTTAAGCTGAAGAGAGAGGAATGGGTTTTGGAATTGTGACAAGTGCTTGGGATTTTGAAGCTGTTGGTGGTGGTGATGGAGAATCATCATCTGATATGATAATCCCTCTCCTTTTGATTTTAGGAGAGGCAGATGATGTTTTGGGTGCAGCAGTGGAGGTGATTTGAGTGGCAGTGGTTTGTGACTGACTAACAGTTGTTGAAACAACTGGTGTTTCAACCACTGTTGCCATTACACCAGATGTTTTAACATCTGCTGTCTTCTGCTTTATGGCAGGAAATGATGGTGGAGATGTTGTTTGTGATGGTGATAGGGCAGTGGTAGTGGTGTGTGTTGAAGTGGTGTGTGTTGTAGTGAGAGCAGTTGTTGTAATAACTGAAGTACCAGCAGACGTTGGAACAACAGAAGTTTCAGCAACTGTTTGTGTGGAGGTTTGATGTTGGTGGCTTTTGGATGGTGGTTTTGAAGTATGCTTAGGAAGGCTGGATGGTGTGGATTTGGGTTTCCTTACTTTTCTAGTAAGATTTCTTTTTGGAACAGGATTTTGATCATCCTTTTCACCAGAACAACCCTGCTTATTCAGCTCCATGAAAGCTCTCTTCTCCTCATTCCACCTTGATAAATCCTTTGCCGCTCTATCCCTTTTTACACTTATGACACCATCATCAAGTGCATTTTGGGTAACATCAACCTTTTTGCTACCATCTGGCAAAGGAATGTTTCTGAGCATTGCATCCTTTTCTGGATCAAGATACACCCCATTATCAATTCCTTTCTTTATCCACTCCTTAATTTTCTCCCCCTTTTTAGCATTATCTGAGGGGATTTCATCAATATAAAGAGCGGTTGGAGGAGCAGTGCCAGTGGTTGTCAACAGATGTGTTTTTAGAGCCTTGATGTCTGCTTGTGTGGTTTTGAAACTAGACTCCATTGCTTCTCTGAGCTCCTGAACATGTTTTTCATGCTGCTGCTCAGCCATCTATTGTTGTTGGTGGAGAAATGGTTGAAAAAGATTCCAGAGCTCATTTGTAACATCTGCTGGTGGTGGAGCAGGTGCTTGAGGTGGAACAGCAGTGGATGGTACCATTTGAACTGTTAACAACTGTTGTAGCATGACTTTGATTTCTACAACAGATGTATCCAGCTTTTCAACTCTTCCCGTCAATTCCTGGTACTTTAAACCATCACCCAATTTAATGGGATCATCTGATTTCCCACTAGCAGTGGTTTTATCAGATGTTGAGGTAGGGAGTGTACTCCAAACATCAACAACTGATGCCCCTTTGTCTTGGTACTGGGGTCTTCTTCCTTCAACACTTGATAATCTTTTAATGGCACCAGTGGCTAATACAAACTCACTAGCAGATCACAGAGGTGTTATGGAAGGAATTGCCTCCAAGGAAGTCTTATTGATGTAGCCACTGTCCAAGTGTAAACCTGTAGGTTCAACACTTGTAGTGGCTGCTTCACTTGGATTACCACCAAGAGTTACTTGTAACTCAAGGGGTGTAACCTCCTCAGGTTGTGTTGGTGTCACACCCCGATTTCCACGTGTCTCACCGGTGGGCCCGGTGGGGGATTACCGTGACGTAGTTGGCAACAATATAGTCAAACCACACAATATATGAATGCACAGCGGAAGCATAAAGATAAATATATTTCAACCTTTGAATGTAATATCAAAGTATCACAATTGTCGAAATATAATCCACAGGGGATCAAAATAAAATATAAGTATTGTCCAACAGACGTAGGCATCTTAGGCTTGCGAGACTCTTTATTGATGCTAAGGAGAAATATCCAGCCAATTACGCTTAGAACCTGCATTTAATCTTTTTGGGGAAAGTACGTCAGTTTACACTGGTAAATACATTCAACCGACACTTTTGTAAAATGTTTGATAAAATTGGTTTGAATGCACATGGCACAAACTCTTTATAACTTGGGATAATTTATAATTAAATCTTGTAAAAGAATTACATATTACTATGCGTTCGGTCGCCCGGGTCGTGACAGGTTAAAGGTTAATTGACACACCACATAGCATAAAACCGTGGCGGGAAAACCAACAGCTATACCTTTATAATTATAGACACATTGTGGGGTGTATGCCTACACCCGCGTGTCGAGGTCATGGCCATTTCGTAAAATGCTGCCAAGGATAT
Organism: Helianthus annuus; assembly: GCF_002127325.2. NCBI lineage: Eukaryota > Viridiplantae > Streptophyta > Magnoliopsida > Asterales > Asteraceae > Helianthus > Helianthus annuus. Next base: position 11,811,752 of record NC_035448.2, on the reverse strand, counting down.
CCGGGACATGGTCATTAAGCTCCCAAAGGCGTAAAGCCAACAAAACAAGTTTTTAAACAGGTCTCATTGATAATACCCAACTACTAATGAGTTGGGGTTAATTGCCCGACCAAGCGGTATTTTAAATACCGTAACCCAAGCCTGTATAACGGAAAATAAGTTAAAAGTATTTACCTGAGCAAGTATAAATCCTTAATAAACAATGCAAGTTTCTTTTACTAGTCTCCTACTCTGGAACGAAGGTTTAAATCAACCTACTAGAATCCTTACGGGTCTTTAATTTAGCCTTAGCTTAGACCGGTCAGTTTCAAAGGATATTTACGGTTTAATCGCGTGAAAGGCGAAAACCGGGAATGGAATGTGATTCAAACCCGACAAGTTTGAAGACTTGTTTTATATGGGTGATATAATCACACTCTGGATTTTGAGGTCAAAACAATAAGATTTGACCCGTTTCGGCTAGTTTATGTAAACTAGTTACATAAGCCGAACCGTGCGCGCATAAGGCGTAACGGGTAACCGTAAGAGTCCTACACAAGTTTCCTAAGTCAATATGCTTTGAAGAGGTTTTGGTATTAGTAGGATACCTTCCGTAATGCCCGTAACGAGTTTAAATCCATTATATGCCCCGTAGGGGTATTTCGGTCATTTTATAGATTATAAAAGAGGTTTCTGAGTTCTACAGGAAATCTGAGTTTCCCGAACAGTTTATAAAGTCCAAAATACTCTATTTATTATTTAAAATCAGTAGCAACTGGAATCGGGTCAAAAGACCTTGTAGAACTCAAGTTATGCTCGAAAAGGGTATATTCGGTATTTACCGAACCGATGCCATAACCGCAGGTTATGAGCAGGTTAAAAATCATTAAAAATCTTCAAAAATCTCCAAATATTATTTTACATCAGTGGGTAAAAGGTTTGGTGCCGAAATTTGGGTTTAGATAGGCGTTATGCTAATTGCGCCTTTTAATTACTAAAGTTTTCGTAATTGCGCTATTTAGCATAACTCCCATTCTAGACCTCGGATTGACGTGAAATTTTAGGGACATGCTTAGAAATCAGTAACTAAGATTATTGTCCTTTCACATGTCCAAAATTCTCGTTTTAAAGTGAAAAGGGCGTTACGGTCAACTTTTAAGCATTTAACGGAAATGTGTTAAAGACTTGGACAAACAACGAACCGGTCACAGAGGGTTATACCATCATGCAACCTGGTCCTAAGAGAGTCCTAAGGCATATCTAAATCATACCATAACGGGTCAGAACTGAAGTCAAAGCAAAAGTCAAAGTTTTGCGACTTTCGGTTCCGAACCGGGTCAAAACAGTAAATGGTCGGATCAAACAAGCTTAGACTAGTTAATATACTTATTATCATGTTATATGAGTGTTAAAACAGATTACACACCATCTATATTACTGAATACGCTTAAAATCGCAAAATAGCATTCTGTTGACTTTTTCTAAGCAAGTTTGACTCGTCATTCGGACTAGTTAGAGTGGGAATCAGAGGGTGCCCTTTTAGGGGTTTAATGCCCACATGATTACCAACATATAACTACTCTTGATTCGACAAACCACTGGACCATTTGTGATTTATCGTAAAGTCAATCGTTAATTACGACGGATTGACTTTTAAGCTAAACCTATGGAAAACTAAGCCACAAAGGGTTAGGCATACTTACAGAAGCTTGGTGCACGACTAGAGATGTTAGAAGAATGCTCTTGAGCTCCAGAAGTGAGCAGATGAGTTGTTTGAAGGTGTGTTGAACAATGGTGCACTACATTGCCTTTTATAGTGAAATTTTGGGCACAAGATCATTACAACTCAACCTATAATTGCTTATGGATGATCAGCAGGTGTCCCTGAGTGCTAGGGGACATGTAGGGGGCGCCCATGCTTCAATTAATGCATCCAAGGTCAGTTACAAGCTCAAACAGTGAATCTGTTCATGTTTACTGCATCTGGGGACTTGACGCGGCCCGCATTAAGGTTCAGGCTGGGCTTACGCGGGCCGCCTGAATCCTTATGTCAGAAACCGTAGCTTCATATGGCTCGCGGCCCGCATTAGCTTGCTTGTTTCTCTAACACGGCCCGCCTGAGGCCTGTAAATCAAGATTTTCAAATCTTTTACCATGATTAGCCTGACCTTTCGGTTCCGAAGGGGTAACTTTGCGTTTTGGGCCTCGTTTATTTACGAATAAGGGCCTCGCGAATTTTACCCGCATTGTTAAGTCCCCGGTTAGTTTAATTACTATCCGAAAAGCCTTATCTTTCATTGTTGACGCTTCTAACCCCTTGCATACGAAATTGATCATAACTTTCTCGTTTTAAAACGGAACTTCGTGAAATTTATATCGTATATTTTAGTGAGCGTAATTTACGGTTACAAAGCTTCGGGTATGTTAAAGGGTCACTCAGAGGTATCACTTAAACATGTTGTCACAATTAACCCCTGTAGTTTGTAATCTCTCACTTTCTTCCGTATTTCTTTCCGTACGATCCATGATCTATCCGTTTGAAGGTACGTGCATCATTTAGGGTTACTGTACAATGTATTTATCCCTCGTTGACATTTTTAACCCTCGAATTTACATACTTTCAATGTTTGTCAACTTTAGTCCTTTATTCAGTATTTAACACCACGTGTGAACTCAAGACAGGTGTCAATACATTATTGGACACAAAATTTTGAGGTGTTACATCCTCACCCCCTTAAAAGAAATCTCGACCTCGAGATTTATTGGAATAGATGAGGGTACTTCTCCTTCATCGTGGACTCTACTTCCCACGTGTATTCGAGACCTCTACGGGCATCCCATTTTACCTTCACAATCGGTATGTACTTCCTGCGAAGTTTCTTAAGCTGTCGATCCTCGATCGACACAGGTTTCTCAACGAATATTAAGCTCTCATCGATGTGTACATCTGTATGCAGTATAACCAGTGATTCGTTAGCGAAACACTTCTTCAGGTTACAGATGTGGAACACATTATGGATACCACTGAGCTCTTCCGGTAAGTTTAATTTGTAGGCAACCGATCCGACACGTTTGATTACCTCAAAAGGTCCAATATATCTCGGGCTTAGTTTGCCTTTCTTACCGAATCGCATCACCCCCTTCCAGGGTGATACCTTTAGTAACACTTTGTCGCCTACCTCGAAATTGAAAGGCTTACGCTTCAAATCTGCGTAGCTTTTCTGCCTGTCTCGGGCAGCTTTCAATCGATCGCGAATTTGGACAATCTTGTCCGTTGTTTCAAATATTATATCAGGTCCTGTCATTTGGACATCTCCAACCTCTGCCCAACAAACGGGCGTTCTACATTTTCTACCATATAAAGCTTCAAAAGGTGCACCCTTAATGCTTGTGTGGTAGCTATTGTTATAGGAGAATTCGACCAATGGTAGGTGGTTATCCCAACTGCCACCTAAGTCGATTGCACATGCACATAGCATGTCTTCCAGTGTTTGGATTGTACGCTCACTCTGTCCATCTGTCTGAGGGTGGTAAGCCGTACTGAAGTTTAGCTGCGTGCCCAAGGATTGCTGGAAGCTTTTCCAAAAGTGTGACGTGTACCTGGTATCTCTATCAGAGATAATAGACACAGGCACGCCATGCAGGGCTACAATCTTGTCTACAAACAACTGGGCTAATACATCGGAGCTATGAGTCTCCTTTATGGGTAGGAAATGTGCTGACTTGGTCAGTCTATCAACTATCACCCATATTGTATCATTTCCCTTCTTTGTCTTTGGTAACTTGGTGATGAAATCCATGGTTACCATCTCCCATTTCCATTCGCGAAGTTTAGGCTGTTGTAGCAAGCCTGACGGCTTTTGATGTTCAGCTTTTACTTGTGCACAAGTCAAGCACTTTGCTACATAGGTGGCTATAGAATTTTTCAAGCCTATCCACCAGAAATTTGCCTTTAAGTCCTGGTACATCTTATCAGCACCAGGATGAACGGAATATCGGGAACTATAGGCTTCCCGAAGGATAACGTCACGAAGACCTCCATAAATAGGAACCCATATCCTTCCGTTCAATCTCAGAATTCCATCTTTGCCATAGGATAACTGCTCCTCAGTCACCCCTAGCTTCTCGTTTGGGTAGTTAGCTTCTAACACAGCTTCTTTCTGTGCAGCTAACAATCGTTCATTCAGACTGTTCTTTATTTCAATGCTCTTGGCATTGATCCTTATCGGCTTCACTCTCTCTTTCCTGCTCAGGGCATCTGCGACTACATTGGCCTTGCCTGGATGGTATCTTATTTCACAGTCATAGTCATTCAAAGTTTCCATCCAACGTCGTTGCCTCATATTCAGGTCCTTCTGATTGAACAGATGCTGAAGGCTTTTGTGATCAGAATAGATCACAAATTTAATGCCATACAGGTAATGCCTCCATAGTTTTAGTGCAAATACAACGGCACCCAACTCCAAGTCGTCGGTGGTGTAGTTCTTTTCATGCACTTTCAATTGTCGCGAAGCATAGGCAATCACCTTGCCCCTCTGCATAAGCACACAACCCATTCCGGTGTGCGATGCATCACAATATACGACGAATTCTTCCATTCCATCTGGCAATGTCAACACGGGAGCATTGCTCAGCTTTTGTTTGAGGATATCAAAAGCTTCTTGCTGCTTATGGCCCTAATTAAACTTTATACTCTTCTTAGTTAAAGAAGTTAGGGGTGCAGCAATTCTTGAAAAGTTTTCGATGAAGCGTCTATAGTATCCTACTAGACCTAGGAAACTGCGAATTTCCATAGGTGTCTTCGGCTCCTGCCAGTTCATGACGGCTTCAACTTTAGCGGGATCCACCTGGATACCACGCTCACTGACTACATGTCCAAGGAACTGGACCTCTCGTAGCCAAAAGTCGCATTTAGAGAACTTGGGATAAAGCTTTTCTTGATGAAGCAGTTTAAGGATACATCGAAGGTGCTTTTCGTGGTCAGCTTGACTCTTCGAGTAGATAAGGATGTCATCGATGAAGACAATGACAAATTTATCCAGGTATGGGTTGAGATATTTTTACCAACTGCTGTGAGGAAGAAGCAGCAGTGGTTTGCTGTGACTTTTGTGCTGTCACAGGCAGTTGCTCTGGTATCTCATCCTCCAGAGTTGCCTTTTTGGTGGGTTTGGGGGGTTTTTGATTTTTCTTTTTCTGTGGCTTTTTGGTGATTTTAGGTGTGGGTTTCAAGGCAGTTGGTTGGCTACCTTGATCACCTTGAGTAGTGGGCTCAGCAGCAGATACTTGAGGAGCAGTGTTTGCTGCTAAAGTCTGCTCAGGCACCTCTGCTTGTGTATTGCAAGGTGTTGACATTCTTGTAAATGTTTCAGCAGTTAAGTTGTTTATCTGAAAAGAGTCACCTTGGTTTATTACCGCAATATCATCTTTACTGAATTTTTGCTCAAAATAATAGCTCAAAAATCTTGGAAACAGTAAAAATGATTTTGTTTCAACATTTTTAACCAAATCATTGAAGATTACCTGGGAATAATTGAAATTTTCTTCTTGAAGTATAGCATATCCTAGGTTTTGAATCTTCATTGGTATTTCATTAAAAGAAGTGGATTTATTTGAAACACACATGAGGAGGGTATGGAATAAAAATCGTGTTGCAGAAGGGAAGAAACCTTTTTGTAAGGTATCCCTCTTCATCATCGTGTCTGCAAACCCTCGCTCAATGAAGTCAATTTTTAACTCGTTTTTAGGAAAAGAAATTGTACCTTCCTGATCATCGAGCTGAAAGACCTCTGAAATGGATTGTGGTGTGATTCGGACTGCTTTCTTCTGCAGAGTAGAGTTAATGGCTATGACCTTTGAATGGGTGCATCAACGGCTAATAAAGTTTTGTACTTTGATGCGTTGAGCATATCGAGGATGGAATCAAATGTATCGATGTTGTCGGGTTTTGTGATGTAACACCTCGAAAATTTGCGTCCTATAATATGTTGACACGTGTCATAAGTCTGCCCGTGGCAATAATTACTATAGAGGGACTAAAGTTGACAAACATAGAAAGTATGTGAATTCAAGAGTTCAAAACGTCAACAAGGGATAAATATACTTCACAGTAACCCTAAATGATGCTCGTACCTTCAAACGAATGAATCATGGATCATACGGAACGAAATGTGGAAGAAAGTGAGGAATTAGAAACTACAGGGGCCAAATGTGTCAACATGTTTTAGTTATACTCTGAGTGACCCTTTGGCATACCCAAGGCTTTGTAATGGTAAATTGTACTCACTAGAATACGCGATATAAATTTCATCACGTTCCGTTATAATATGAGAAGGTTACGACCAAATTCGTTTAAGAAGGGTTAAAAGCGTCAAACATTGAAAGTTATGACTTTTCGGGTAATAATAAATTAACCGAGGGTTAATAAGTTGGGTAAAAGTTTCGAGGCCCTTATACGTAAATAAGAAAGGCCCAAAATGCAAAGTTACCCCTTCGAAATGCCAAGAGCCGACTGCAATAATGGTAAAAGATTTGAAAAATCTTACAGCAGGTCTCAGGCGGGCCGCGTAAAGGTTGCAAAGGGCTTTACGCGGGCCGCGCTGACAGTAGAAGATATGGGCTCTGACAGGAAGATTCAAGCGGCCCGCATAAGAGTTGAAGGATCATTGACGCGGGCCGCGTCAGCCTCCCAGACACAGAAAATGCGGACAGAAGCACTGTTTGCTGTTTTAACCGACTTAGGAGCCATTATGAGCAGCATGGGCGCCCCCTAAACGACCCCTAGCACTCAGGGACACATGTTGATGATCAAGGAACTCTTGTAGACCTTGTTGTCATGATCTAATTCATCCAAGATCACTATAAAAGGCCACTAAGTTGCAACAAGTTCTTCACACATCATTTCTTCACTCCTGGAGCTTTCTGGAGCACAAGAGTCCTCTCTAAGCATCTCTGGTCGTTCACTAGACTTCAGTAAGTGTGCCTAACCCTTCTTAGTTAAGTTTTTGCTTAGTTATTGCTTAAAAGTCAATCCGTCGTAATTAACGATTGACTTAACGATTAATCACAAATGGTCCAGTGATTAGTCGAATCAAAGGGCACTAAACCCTTAAAAGGGCACCCTCTGATTCCCACTCTAACTAGTCCAAATGTCGGGTCAAAGTTGCTTAGAAAAAGTCAACAGAATGCTAATTTTCGATTTAATGCAAATTAACAATGTAGATGGCATGTAACCTGTTTTATCACTCATATAACTTGATAATAAGTATTATAACTGGTCTAAGCTTGTTTGATCCGACCATTTACTGTTTTGACCCGGTTCGTAACCGAAAGTCGCAAAACTTTGACTTTTGCTTTGACTTCAGTTCTGACCCGATTTGGTATGTTTTAGAGATGCCTTAGGACTCTCTTAGGACCAGGTTACATGATGGTATAACCCTCTATGGCTGGTCCGTTGTCTGTCCGAGTCGTTTGCACATTCCCGTTATATGCTCAAATGTTGACCATAATGCCCTTTTGACTTTAAAACGAGAATTTTGGAAATGTGAGAGAGCAAAAATCTTTGTTACTGACTTCTAAACATGTCCCTAAAATTTCATGTCAATCCGAGGTCTAGAATAGGAGTTATGCTAATTAGCGCAATTAAGAAAACTTTTGTAATTAAACGGCGCAATTAGCATAAAGCCTATCTAAACCCAAATTTCGACACCAAACCTTTTACACCCTGATGTAAAATGATATTTTGGGATTTTTAAAGATTTTTAATTATTTTTAACCTGCTCATAACCTACGGTTATTGCGTTGATTCGGTAAATACCGAATATACCCTTTTCGAACATAAAATGAGTTCTACATGGTATTTTGACCCGAATCCAATTGCTACTGATTTCACATGATAAATAAAGTATTTTGAACTTTATAACCTGTTCAGAAAACTCAGATTTCCTGTAGAACCCGGAAATCTCTTTTATAACCTTTAAAATGACCAAATTACCCCTACGGGGCGTATATTGGGATTAAACTCGTTATGGGCATAATGGAAGGTATCCTACTGATACCACAACCTCTTTTAAGCATACTAACGTAGGAAACCTGTGCAAGACTTTTACGGTTACCCGTTACGCTATTTACGCGTCCGGTCCGGTTTATGTAACTAGTTTGCATAGATTAGCCGAAACGGGTCCAACCTTGTCGTTTTTACCTCAAAATCCAGAATGTGTTTAGTTTACCCATAATATACAAGTCTCCAAACTTGTTGGGTCCAAACCACATTCCATTCCGGTTTTCGCCTTTCATGCGATTAAACCGTATTTATCCTTTGAAAACTTACCGCTCTAAGCTTAGGCTAAATTGAAGACCCGTTAGGATTCTAATAGGTTGTTATAAACCTTCGTTCCAGAATAGGAGACCAGTAAAAGATACTTGCATTTGAGTGTTGTGGTTATTACTTGCTCAGGTAAATACTTTTAACTTATTTTCCCTTATACGGGCTTGGGGTTCGGTATATAAAATACCGCTTGGTCGGGCAATTGACCCTAACTCATTAGTAGTTGGGTATTATCAATGTGACCCGCTTGAAAATTTGTTTTGTTTGTTTTACGCCTTTGGGAGTTTAATGACCATGTCCCGGATATCCTTGGCATCATTTTACGAAATGGCCACGACCTTGACACGCGGGTGTAGGCGTACACCCGACAATGTGTCCATACTTATAAATGTATAGCCGTTGGTATTCCCGCTGCGGTTTTGTACTATGTGGTGTGTCAATTAACCTTAAACCCGGCACGAAACGGGCGACTGAACGCATAATGAACATGTAATTCTTTTACAAGATTAAACTTGATTAATTATCCCAAGTTATAAAAGTTTGTGCCTCGTGCATTCAAATCAATTTTATTAAACTTTTTAAAAGTGTCGGGTGAATGTATTTACCAGTGTAAACTAACGTATTTTCCTCAAAAAGATTAAATGCAGGTTCTACACGAAATAGGCTGGCCACTCCTTAGCATCGTAGAGTCTCGCAAGCCTGGATGCCACTATCTGTTGAACATTATTTCCTATTTTACTTTTGATCCCCTATGGATTATTTCAACTACTTATGATACTTGGATATTACATTTGTTGGTTGAAATATATCTATCTTTATGCTTCCATTGTGCATTTAAATATTGTGTGGTTTGACTATATTGTTGCCAACTACGTCACGGTAATCCCCCACCGGGCCCACCGGTGAAACGTGTGGAAATCGGGGTGTGACAGGTTGGTATCAGAGCCAAGGTTGAGTGAATTAAACACTAGTCTTTTGTGTTTAATCTCAATGACACAATTGCACATACTCGAGTCTAGACAAGAACATAGGACAAATTCGAATTATGGTTCTAGTTTGTCCTTTATTGTTTGTTGTTGATTTAAAATTGTTTATGCAGGAAATATGCCACCAGCAATCAGAAGAGGAGGAAGAGGCAAAGGGCTAATCACTACCCACAATGATCACGAGGCCGGACCTTCACACATGCGAGCTCCTTCCAGCACAAGGAGTGAAGAACCTTAGAGGCGTAGGAGGAACCTCTTTGAGCCCGCTAGACGGTCTACCTCACACAGTTCGACGCCTTCATACCGTCACTCTTTTGGGCCGAACTCGGAAAATGAGCCCGGTAACCCTCAACCTTCGTTCATACCTCTCCAGCGTTCTGTTTCGCACCGTTCCTATGGCGACCCCACTCCTTTCTTCCAAGGCCATTTCAACCCGGCAGACTATGTCCAAGAACCAGTAGGTTTTAACCCTCTAGGACCAGAGGACCATTCTCTGAAGACAATGCGGTAGACATGGACGAGGACACGATTCCCATCGAACCTGCAAGAGGTACCCCCAACCATCCTATCGAGATCTCTGATGGGTCATTCTTCCATGGAACACCCTATCAGGGTCCAGACAGTTATCAGGAGAGGTTCAACCAGTGCGAGTGGTACTTTACACCCTCTCACCATTCATCGCCTCATGAGCAGCAACAACAGCAGCAACAGGATCCCTCCGAGGATTCGCGTTTCGTGGCAGTTACGCCACCGCCTCCACCGCCACCAGTTCAACAAGCACCTCTGGATCCACCAAGGCGTAGGAGATCAGGCGCGCGGATATCCGCACGAAGAGGGGATTTTCATTTCAGCACCCCTCGACACTCCAGTGACAGTCATTTTCCGCCACTGCCAGAAGACCCACAAATGGGTGGACCTTCGAGTCACCCAGCAGAGGTGAATTCTGCACCACTTGCACCACCTCTGCCACCATTTGGGTATGATAACCCGATACCTGCGTACGCCGGTTCCACAGCGTACAACCCATTTGAGCAGCCAGCTCACACTCACTACAACTATATGGGTAGCGACCCATACATAGAAGCGGCGGCAAATTACCACGCCCTTCATCCAGAAGTACCTTATGAAACACCTTGGGGAATGGGATACTCAACTCATGGGTATCCAATACCCGCTAGAACTCCGGCTCAGCACTTATCGCAACAGCCGCGTTTTTCCCCACCAGAACTGGAAGAAATCCTCCACCATTTGAACAGAGTGGAACGAGACTTTGAGCAAGAGCGTAAGAACAATCGTGGATTCCTCAAAGGCCTAGCAAACCTGTTAAAAGGGAAGAAAAAGCGAGATCATTAGTCTCTATATGTACTATTGTATTTCCTATTGTAATCAAGTCCCTGTGTGGACATTTATTTGTTTTAGTCCCTGCGTGGACATTTATTGTGTGTTAAGTCCCTGCGTGGACTTGCCCTTCAGTCCCTGCGAGGACATCTATCCTAGTATTTGGTCCCTGCGAGGACTTGTTTTCTGTATAACCTCTGCGTAGGTATTTCGTCTTTTAAAAGTCCCGTTTAGGGCAGTGTGTAACTTTTTATATGTATCGGAATGTTAAGTTTATAAATTTCATCTCTGTCATTATATGCATAATTATATGAAATAAATAAATCGAAAATCATTCCTTTTAAATTAATATGCCTACCAGTTGTTAAATAAAGAATCTTAATGGTGAAACCTAGCCTGGTGTCATTATAAGACCCGGCCAAGATGGTAAGACCTGATTAAAAGATTCAGATTCTGGTTAACCTCTGTAAACATGTTAACCCTCCTGGCAGACGTGATTCGTTAAAATCACACGTGTCATTTCGCACAAGGATCCTTCTAAGGATTCCAAACCTAAATTAATGATTTATAAATCATGGGTTTACATCATCAAGTAAGATGATTACTTATCAAACATCCATTAGTGATGTAGTGCCTACGGGCTATACTCATTGTCATATAAGACAAAAGACAGCTGTAGTCTATGACTCCCTGTCAGAAAGGTATGGAACTATGTTCACACCTGCATGCCTTGATTCTCCGAAATCCTGGCTTATAATATAAAATGTCCCTGTGACTAGGCTTCTGTGCCACTAACAATATTATTTGTAATTAGCATAAGTTATATTAAAATCCTAAATGTGAGTAACAAATTAACCAGATATGGTCTATGTTTACCATGGTTGATGAATTACCCAATAAGGGTAATTCCATAATAAACTCCCGAATAAGACTTCTGTTATTATCTTTTGTAGCAGATCAAGATTTCAATGGCTGATTCGGACGAAAATAACAGTCATCCAATCGAGAATGAGAACGACAACGCCCAAGTTAATATAACGGGTGCTGAATTAAAAGCGTTAGTAGACAACGCTGTTAAAGAAGCCTTAGAGCGGCAGTATGAAGAATTTAGCGAGTCTCGAAGTAGGACCCGATCTGCACCACACCCTAAACTAAGAACCCATTCTGAATCTCATAGCAAACCACCCTCTAAACCTAAGAAGTATGAGGATCATCATTCATCAAATGATAATAGTGCCCGTCCTAAGAAGATAGTGTTCGATAATGCACCTCGCGCCAAGGGTTGCACATATAAGTATTTTGTTTCCTGCAAGCCCCGAGATTTTACTGGGGAAAAAAGCGCTGTGGATTGCATGACCTGGCTGGACGAAATGGACACTGTTGTGGACATTAGTGGTTGTGCTGAGAGGGATGTGGTGAAGTTTGTATCCCAGTCACTTAAGGGTGAAGCCCTAGCGTGGTGGAGGTCATTGGTTCAAGCCTCAGGAAAGGCTGTTTTGTACAGCATGACATGGGAGCAATTTGTTGCTCTCATCAAAGAAAACTACTGCCCTCAACACTGGTCATGAAGAACCTGGATTGCCAGGCATATCTTACAAGTTTCAACACCCTGTCCAGATTGGTTCTGTAACTTGTGACCCCGGAAGCCAAACGGATCGCGCGTTTCATTGGGGGTCTGGCCCCATATATCAAAGCTAGCGTGAAGGCCTCTCGGCCCGCTACATTTAGATCCGTAGCAGATATATCCCTGTCTCTCACATTGGATGCAGTGAGACAGAGATCATTGAGGAATGCTAACACTGAGAAGAGGAAACGTGAAGATGATAATTCACGTAGGTCAAGCAAGAAGCATCGGGGGAACCGTGATCACAAGAAGGGGTCTGAGAGCAAGAAGAATGACCAACAATCGGGCGATAAGCCCAAGTGCAATGTTTGCAAGAAGCACCATTTCGGGAGGTGCAGGTATGAACAGAAATCCCAGCCGAAGGCATGTAGGATTTGCAAGTCCTCTGAGCATAGGACCCTTGAATGTAAGAAACTAAAGGATGCAACTTGTTATAGTTGCAATGAAAAAGGGCACATCAAGACTAACTACCCAAAGCTGGTAAAGAAGGCTGAAGAAGGGAAAAAGACCAATGCCAGGGTCTTTCAGATGAATGTTCAAGAGGCTATTCAGAACAACAACGTTATAACCGGTACGTTTCTCATTAATGATGTATTCGCAAGAGTATTATTTGATTCGGGAGCAGATAAATCCTTTGTGGATAGTAAGTTTTGTGAGTTGTTAAAATTACCTGTTAAAGCCTTAAGGGTGAATTATGAGGTAGAGTTAGCGGATGGGAGTATGGAAACAGTCTCAACTGTGTTAGATGGATGTGTCATATCCATTAGGAACCACTCATTTCCTTTATCCCTGTTACCCTTTAAGCTAGCTGGTTTCGATATAGTGTTGGGTATGGATTGGTTATCGCATAACCAAGCTCAGATTGTGTGCAACAAGAAACAAGTGGTGATCAAGACTCCATCTGGTGAACCACTTACCATTCAGGGAGATACTCGGCATGGATTGCCTGCGCAAGTGTCTATGCTAAAGGCATCCAGATGTTTGAAGAAGGGATGTGTCATCTATATGGCACAGGTGACCATTGGTGAGGAGAAACCTAAGATTTGAAGACATCCCAGTCATCTCTGACTACCCTGAAGTTTTCCCAGAAGAACTGCCTGGCTTGCCACCAGATAGGCAAGTGGAATTCAGTAACGACATCATTCCGGGAGCAGCGCCTATTGCAAGAGCACCTTATAGATTGGCACCCACAGAAATGAAAGAATTGAGAATGCAGCTAGATGATCTGCTAGCCAAAGGTTTTGTTAGACCTAGTTCGTCTCCATGGGGAGAACCAATTTTGTTCGTCAAAAAGAAAGATGGTTCGATGTGTCTATGCATCGATTACCGTGAGCTTAATAAGGTTACTATAAAGAATAGGTATCCTTTGCCCAGGATCGACGATCTGTTCGATCAGTTGCAAGGAGCAAGCTACTTTTCCAAGATTGATCTAAGGTCAGGCTACCATCAATTGAAGGTCAAGGACGAAGATGGGCACAAGACTGCATTTAGGACTCGTTATGGTCATTTCGAGTTCCTAATGGTGCCTTTGGGGCTCACTAATGCACCTGCCGCATTCATGGATCTCATGAATCGTGTCTGCAAGCCGTATTTGGATAAATTTGTCATTGTCTTCATCGATGACATCCTCATATACTCAAAAAGTCAAGCTGATCATGAGAAGCATCTTCGATGTATTCTTAAATTGCTTCATCAAGAAAAGCTTTATGCCAAATTCTCTAAATGTGAATTTTGGCTACGAGAAGTCCAATTCCTTGGACATGTAGTCAGTGAGCGTGGTATCCAAGTGGATCCCGCCCAGGTTGAAGTCGTCATGAATTGGCAGGAGCCGAAGACGCCTACGGAAATTCGCAGCTTCTTAGGGCTAGCGGGATACTACAGGCGCTTCATCGAAAATTTCTCAAGGATTGCAGCACCCCTAACTCTGCTGACTCGCAAGAATAGCAAGTTTAATTGGGGCCCTAAGCAGCAAGACGCTTTTGATATCCTTAAGCAGAAGCTGAGCAATGCTCCTGTGTTGGCATTGCCGAACGGAATGGAAGAATTTGTAGTGTACTGTGATGCATCACACACCGGGATGGGATGTGTGCTTATGCAGAAAGGCAAGGTCATTGCCTATGCTTCACGTCAGTTGAAAGTGCATGAAAAGAATTACACCACCCATGACTTGGAGTTGGGTGTCGTTGTATTTGCACTAAAGCTATGGAGGCACTATTTGTATGGCATTAAATTCGTGATCTATTCTGATCACAAGAGCCTTCAGCATCTGTTCAATCAGAAAGATTTGAATATGAGGCAGCGACATTGGATGGAAACTTTGAACGATTATGACTGCGAAATAAGATACCATCCAGGCAAGGCCAACGTAGTCGCAGATGCCTTGAGCAGAAAAGAAAGAGTGAAACCGATAAGGATCAATGCCAAGAGCATTGAAATCAAGAACAGTCTGAATGAAAGAGTGTTAGCTACACAGAAGGAAGTTGTGTCAGAAGCTAACTATCCTAACGAAAAGCTAGGAGTAACTGAAGAACAGTTATCCTATGGCAAAGACGGAATTCTGAGACTAAATGGAAGGATATGGGTTCCTGTTTATGGAGGTCTACGGGACGTTATCCTTCAGGAAGCCCACAGTTCCAGATATTCCATTCATCCTGGAGCTGACAAAATGTACCAGGATTTAAAGGCAAACTTTTGGTGGATAGGCTTGAAGAAGTCTATAGCCACCTATGTAGCAAAATGTTTGACTTGTGCGCAAGTAAAAGCTGGAACATCAAAAGCCGCCAGGCTTGCTGCAACAGCCTGAACTTCCCGAGTGGAAGTGGGAAATGGTGACGATGGATTTCATCACCAAGTTGCCAAAGACAAGGAAGGGAAATTATATGATATGGGTAATAGTTGATAGACTGACTAAGTCAGTACCCATTAAGGAGACTCATAGCTCCGATATGTTAGCCCAGTTATTCGTAGATAAGATTGTGTCCCTTCATGGCGTGCATGTGTCTATTATCTCTGATAGAGATACCAGATACACGTCACACTTTTGGAAAAGCTTCCAACAATCTTTGGGCACGCAACTAAAATTCAGTACGGCTTACCATCCCCAGACAGACGGACAGAGTGAGCATACAATCCAAACGTTGGAAGACATGCTTCGTGCATGTGTGATCGATTTAGGTGGTAATTGGGATAACCACCTACCATTAGTCGAGTTCTCATATAACAATAGCTACCATACGAGCATTAAGGCTGCTCCTTTCGAAGCCTTGTATGGTAGAAAGTGTAGAACGCCTGTTTGTTGGGCAGAAGTTGGAGATGTCCAGATGACAGGACCTGATATAATCTTTGAAACGACGGACAAGATTGTCCAGATTCGTGACCGATTGAAAGCTGCCCGAGATAGGCAGAAAAGTTACGCAGATTTGAAGCGTAAACCTTTTAACTTCGAAGTAGGTGACAAGGTATTGCTTAAAGTATCACCCTGGAAGGGAGTGATGCGATTCGGAAAGAAAGGCAAATTAAGCCCGAGATACATTGGACCCTTCGAGATAATCGAACGTGTTGGATCGGTTGCCTATAAGTTAAACTTACCAGAAGAGCTCAGTGGTATCCACAATGTGTTCCACATCTGCAATCTAAAGAAGTGCTTCGCTGATGAATCGCTAGTTATACCACATACAGATGTACACATCGATGAGAGCTTAAAGTTTGTTGAAAAACCAGTGTCGATCGAGGATCGACAGGTTAAGAAGCTTCGGAGGAAGTATATACCAATTGTAAATGTAAAATGGGATGCCCGTAGAGGTCCCGAATACACGTGGGAAGTAGAGTCCATGATGAAGGAGAAGTACCCTCATCTATTCCAATAAATCTCGAGGTCAATGTCAACACTGGAGCATTGCTCAGCTTTTGTTTGAGGATATCAAAAGCTTCTTGCTGCTTATGGCCCCAATTAAACTTTATACTCTTCTTAGTTAAAGAAGTTAGGGGTGCAGCAATTCTTGAAAAGTTTTCGATGAAGCGTCTATAGTATCCTACTAGACCAAGGAAACTGCGAATTTCCGTAGGTGTCTTCGGCTCCTGCCAGTTCATGACGGCTTCAACTTTAGCGGGATCCACCTTGATACCACGCTCACTGACTACATGTCCAAGGAACTGGACCCCTCGTAGCCAAAAGTCGCATTTAGAGAACTTGGCATAAAGCTTTTCTTGATGAAGCAGTTTAAGGATACATCGAAGGTGCTTTTCGTGGTCAGCTTGACTCTTCGAGTAGATAAGGATGTCATCGATGAAGACAATGACAAATTTATCCAGGTATGGGTTGAGATATTTTTACCAACTGCTGTGAGGAAGAAGCAGCAGTGGTTTGCTGTGACTTTGGTGCTGTCACAGGCAGTTGCTCTGGTATCTCATCCTCCAGAGTTGCCTTTTTGGTGGGTTTGGCGGGTTTTTGATTTTTCTTTTTCTGTGGCTTTTTTGGTGATTTTAGGTGTGGGTTTCAAGGCAGTTGGTTGGCTACCTTGATCACCTTGAGTAGTGGGCTCAGCAGCAGATACTTGAGGAGCAGTGTTTACTACTAAAGTCTGCTCAGGCACCTCTGCTTGTGTTTTGCAAGGTGTTGACATTCTTGTAAATGTTTCAGCAGTTAAGCCGTTTATCTGAAAAGAGTCACCTTGGTTTATTACCGCAATATCATCTTTACTGAATTTTTGCTCAAAATAATAGCTCAAAAATCTTGGAAACAGTAAAAATGATTTTGTTTCAACATTTTTAACCAAATCATTGAAGATTACCTGGGAATAATTGAAATTTTCTTCTTGAAGTATAGCATATCCCAGGTTTTGAATCTTCATTGGTATTTCATTAAAAGAAGTGGATTTATTTGAAACACACATGAGGAGGGTATGGAATAAAAATCATGTTGCAGAAGGGAAGAAACCTTTTTGTAAGGTATCCCTCTTCATCATCGTGTCTGCATACCCTCGCTCAATGAAGTCAATTTTTAACTCGTTTTTAGGAAAAGAAATTGTACCTTCCTGATCATCGAGCTGAAAGACCTCTGAAATGGATTGTGGTGTGATTCGGACTGCTTTCTTCTGCAGAGTAGAGTTAATGGCTATGACCTTTGAATGGGTGCATCAACGGTTAACAAAGTTTTGTACTTTGATGCGTTGAGCATATCGAGGATGGAATCAAATGTATCGATGTTGCCGGGTTTTGTGATGTAACACCTCGAAAATTTGCGTCCTATAATATGTTGACACGTGTCATAAGTCTGCCCGTGGCAATAATTACTATAGAGGGACTAAAGTTGACAAACATAGAAAGTATGTGAATTCAAGAGTTCAAAACGTCAAAAAGGGATAAATATACTTCACAGTAACCCTAAATGATGCTCGTACCTTCAAACGAATGAATCATGGATCATACAGAACGAAATGTGGAAGAAAGTGAGGAATTAGAAACTACAGGGGCCAAATGTGTCAACATGTTTAAGTTATACTCTGAGTGACCCTTTGGCATACCCAAGGCTTTGTAATGGTAAATTGTACTCACTAGAATACGCGATATAAATTTCATCACGTTCCGTTATAATATGAGAAGGTTACGACCAAATTCGTTTAAGAAGGGTTAAAAGCGTCAAACATTAAAAGTTATGACTTTTCGGGTAATAATAAATTAACCAAGGGTTAATAAGTTGGGTAAAAGTTTCGAGGCCCTTATACGTAAATAAGAAAGGCCCAAAATGCAAAGTTACCCCTTCGAAACGCCAAGAGCCGACTGCAATAATGGTAAAAGATTTGAAAAATCTTACAGCAGGTCTCAGGCGGGCCGCGTAAAGGTTGCAAAGGGCTTTACGCGGGCCGCGCTGACAGTAGAAGATATGGGCTCTGACAGGAAGATTCAAGCGGGCCGCGTAAGAGTTGAAGGATCATTGACGCGGGCCGCGTCAGCCTCCCAGATACAGAAAATGCGTACAGAAACACTGTTTGCTGTTTTAACAGACTTAGGAGCCATTATGAGCAGCATGGGCGCCCCCTAAACGACCCCTAGCACTCAGGGACACATGTTGATGATCAAGGAACTCTTGTAGACCTTGTTGTCATGATCTAATTCATCCAAGATCACTATAAAAGGCCACTAAGTTGCAACAAGTTCTTCACACCTCATTTCTTCACTCCTGGAGCTTTCTGGAGCACAAGAGTCCTCTCTAAGCATCTCTGGTCGTTCACTAGACTTCAGTAAGTGTGCCTAACCCTTCTTAGTTAAGTTTTTGCTTAGTTATTGCTTAAAAGTCAATCCGTCGTAATTAACGATTGACTTATCAATTAATCACAAATGGTCCAGTGATTAGTCGAATCAAAGGTAGTTATATGTTGGTAATCATGTGGGCATTAAACCCTTAAAAGGGCACCCTCTGATTCCCACTCTAACTAGTCCAAATGTCGGGTCAAAGTTGCTTAGAAAAAGTCAACAGAATGCTAATTTTCGATTTAATGCATAATTAACAATGTAGATGGCATGTAACCTGTTTTATCACTCATATAACTTGATAATAAGTATTATAACTGGTCTAAGCTTGTTTGATCCGACCATTTACTGTTTTGACCCGGTACGGAACCGAAAGTCGCAAAACTTTGAATTCAGTTCTGACCCGATTTGGTATGTTTTAGAGATGCCTTAGGACTCTCTTAGGACCAGGTTACATGATGGTATAACCCTCTGTGGCTGGTCCATTGTCTGTCTGAGTCGTTTGCACATTCCCGTTATGTGCTCAAATGTTGACCATAATGTCCTTTTGACTTTAAAACGAGAATTTTGGAAATGTTAGAGGGCAAAAATCTTTGTTACTGATTTCTAAACATGTCCCTAAAATTTCATGTCAGTCCGAGGTCTAGAATATGAGTTATGCTAATTAGCGCAATCAAGAAAACTTTTGTAATTAAACGGCGCAATTAGCATAAAGCCTATCTAAACCCAAATTTCGACACCAAACCTTTTACACCCTGATGTAAAATGATATTTTGGGATTTTTAAAGATTTTTAATTATTTTTAACCTGCTCATAACCTACGGTTATGGCATTGATTCGGTAAATACCGAATATACCCTTTTCGAACATAAAATGAGTTCTACATGGTATTTTGACCCGAATCCAATTGCTACTGATTTCACATGATAAATAAAGTATTTTGAACTTTATAACCTATTCAGAAAACTCAGATTTCCTGTAGAACCCGGAAATCTCTTTTATAACCTTTAAAATGACCAAATTACCCCTACGGGGCGTATATTGGGATTAAACTCGTTATGGGCATAATGGAAGGTATCCAACTGATACCACAACCTCTTTTAAGCATATTAACATAGGAAACCTGTGCAAGACTTTTACGGTTACCCGTTAAGCTATTTACGCGTCCGGTCCGGTTTATGTAACTAGTTTGCATAGATTAGCCGAAACGGGTCCAACCTTGTCGTTTTTACCTCAAAATCCAGAATGTGTTTAGTTTACCCATAATATACAAGTCTCCAAACTTGTTAGGTCCAAACCACATTCCATTCCCGGTTTTTGCCTTTCATGCGAATAAACCGTATTTATCCTTTGAAAACTAACCGGTCTAAGCTTAGGCTAAATTGAAGACCCGTTAGGATTCTAATAGGTTGTTATAAACCTTCGTTCCAGAATAGGAGACCAGTAAAAGATACTTGCATTTGAGTGTTGTGGTTATTACTTGCTCAGGTAAATACTTTTAACTTATTTTCCCTTATACGGGCTTGGGGTTCGGTATATAAAATACCGCTTGGTCGGACAATTGACCCTAACTCATTAGTAGTTGGGTATTATCAATGTGACCCGCTTGAAAATTTGTTTTGTTTGTTTTACGCCTTTGGGAGTTTAATGACCATGTCCCGGATATCCTTGGCATCATTTTACGAAATGGCCACGACCTTGACACGCGGGTGTAGGCGTACACCCGACAATGTGTCCATACTTATAAATGTATAACCGTTGGTATTCCCGCCGCGGTTTTGTACTATGTGGTGTGTCAATTAACCTTAAACCCGGCCCGAACCGGGCGACTGAACGCATAATGAACATGTAATTCTTTTATAAGATTTAACTTGATTAATTATCCCAAGTTATAAAAGTTTGTGCCTCGTGCATTCAAATCAATTTTATTAAACTTTTTAAAAGTGTCGGTTGAATGTATTTACCAGTGTAAACTGAAGTATTTTCCTCAAAAAGATTAAATGCAGGTTCTACACGAAATAGGCTGGCCACTCCTTAGCATCATAGAGTCTCGCAAGCCTGGATGCCACTATCTGTTGAACATTATTTCCTATTTTACTTTTGATCCCCTGTGGATTATTTCAACTACTTGTTATACTTGGATATTACATTTGTTGGTTGAAATATATCTATCTTTATGCTTCCGCTGTGCATTTAAATATTGTGTGGTTTGACTATATTGTTGCCAACTACGTCACGGTAATCCCCCACCGGGCCCACCGGTGAAACGTGTGGAAATCGGGGTGTGACATGTGAGAAGACCCAGAAGATTATGAGATGGTTTGTGTGGGATTTCTGTGGAGGTAGCCTTTTGAGAGGCCCCTTTAGAAGATTTTGCGGATGATTTCGATTTTGTCATTTTGAAGATGAGGATCAAAAATGAGATTGTGAAGAAATTTGATGAAATGTGATGGAAACTGCTTTGAGAAGAGAACTTTTAAGAATTCAATTCGACAGTGAAACCCTGTTTGGGGTTTGAAAGGGGGGTTTTATGGAGGGAAAAAGTGAATACTGACGTGGCAGCGGTTATAATGATCTAACGACTAAAAACTGACCACGTGCCAACCCCTGATGGAAGAGAAATAATGGAGGACAGTTGTTTTGGGAGCCACTGATGGATCAACCATCAGTGGTTACAACGGTAATAAATGAAGCAGTGCGTGATTTTTACCATCAGTGGATGCTTTAACTACATCAGTGGATAGCATATCAGTGGATAGAACACTGATTTTGTACAACAGTGCTTATCATGAAAATGAAAGAACAGGGGTTGACTTTCAGCAGTGGACAAACTTAAGAAAGCAGATGTTTGAAACACGGCAGCAGTTAAGGGAAAACAGTGGTAGATAATAAAATGAAGAACATTAGTACAACAACTGTTAGTGCAGCAGTGTTTTAACTTTTGACAAATAATTTTAGCATCTGCTTGTTCAGATATGGGAATTGATTTTGTCTTGTGTAAACACAATATCATGTCCAAAATCTGTTGAGCTCCAGAAATGCTATGCTAAACAAAATACATTTTAGATGTAGATTATCAAGTTTAAATTGCCAGCAGTTATCTTAGAAATCTTTGTTCAAGGTTTTGCCACATGTTCATTATTCCTGACAGTGGTTCAGCATCCCAGATGATGAAGGCTTCTTTACTACAGCCACTCATTTTATGTCTAATTATTTGAATTAGAACATGAGTATCTTTAGTAGTTTAAGAATCTATTTGCAATCAATTCTTGATCTGTGATAAACAAACTTGAGTTTGATATGACCTTGACATATGTACCATTTCCTTTTGGTCTATTTTTAGGGACAATAACTTCACACAAAAATAAGGAAATTACATCGTGACCGGTGAGAATACTTTTACTATCAAAAAAGAGTAAAAGTACAAGATATATTATTCAGAAAAAAAAATGAAATAATATATCCAGATTTATTTTAAGAAAAACACCTTTAAAAAATAGTTAAAGGATGTTTTGAAAATAACATCAAAAGGATCTGACAGCTTTTCAAGTAAGTTCACAATCATATCATCTTCAAGTTTTATGATCACTGTTTGGGATCATTTTTTTTCATCAATTGATTACAAAATCCTCTTCTAAGTTCAATCACTTGGATACTAATTTTACCTGAACTTTTCCTCAATTAATGAATGCACACAGTTGCATGATGACCATTGTTTCCCCAACTTTGGACTCATAAGTGTTTTATGTTTATACTCTTTTCTTCTGACTTCAAAAGTTTTGAGATAAACACACTTTTGAGTTTTTTTTTTTTTGTAATTTTTCTTCTTTCCTTTTTACCCTTCCCATTCATAAGTAGTAAAATACTTACTGGGAGGTTTTTAATGAAAAATACTCAATCCAAAACCATTTTCAACAATGTTTTGAGAGATTTGGACATTTTTGCACATGCTTATGCCAAAATTTCACATTACTCATGATCTGGATTATTTTGACTGCTGATTTTCTTAATATATTCTTAACACAATTGATTTTGGTCCTTTTAGAGAAACCTCAACCTGTTTTTAATACATAAGATTAAAATAACTAAAGTTTGGTTTCCCTCTTTTTAGGTTAACAAAAACACTCATGTTTATATGAACATAGGTTTCGTTAATCTGAGGTCCATACTTTGGTACAAAATATGATAAAATCATCACAAATTTCATAACAACAGTTGAAATCAGTTTTGACTGAAGATTATCATACCATAGTTACCAGACATGTCTTCAGATCTGAAAATTATGGGTGATTTGTGTATGACATCACTTGTTGTTTGAAATTTGTGGATGTTATGACATCTTGGTTGTTTTACAGAGTATCTGATCCATCATTTTGAACATGATTTCTCGTTGCTCTATTTTTCAACTAAATACAAGCAACCTTAGTATTAATGAATTTTGAGCTGAACTGTTATGTCAAATTGATTGTTAGATCGAATTTGACTGTCCGAGCTCTGATACCAATTGTTAGGATCGAAGGCTGTCATGATTGTGCTTGTTTGTATGAATTTGATGAATCAATGAATATAAAATAAGATTAAGTGCAGCGGAAATGAAAAACAAACTTTGTAATCACAATCAAGAGAGAAAATAGTTTAGTAAACAAATGCTTCTCATTAAGTTGAATGATTCAATTACAAATCAAATGATTACAAGCATGCTTACAGAACTAAGCTCCCCTCAGCCTGATACCCCAAGGTTGGTTGCACAAGATGAAAGGATTGGACTGGAGAAGAAGAATCCACTCCGTCAATCAAATGTAACAATACAGGGTACTGTTCCATTTATAGGCAAACCAAACCACTGAGGCATCTCAGCTGACGTCACCATGATAGTGACATCTAACAACCTAACAACCTGTAAACACTGTTCTATACAAACTACTGATGTTTAACAACTGATTATAAGTACAATACAAAACATGAGATAAATACTGCTTCACGATCCGCTGTTGTAGCCTGAGCACTGATGTTGAGCATCAGTGCTTTCTTCAAAGGTGATCAGTCCTTGAATGGGCAGTGCTTGTGTCTTCAGCAGTACTTAGGAAACAACAGTAGATAGAGCAACTGTGTTTGTCTTCAGCCGTCTTTAGAGTTTCATCAGTGTTTGGTCCATCAGTTGTTATAGTGAGCAGTACTTAAGATCCATCAGCTGTTAGATTACCACTGTCAAGGGGAAAGCCAAGTGTAAACAGCTACTTATTCTGAATCCACTGTGTGATCCTGTTTTGGCTTTCATTATCTGTTCCTCTGGTAGGGTTCAATCCCAACATTTATAGAATCCTTTTTCGTCTCTGTTATAGGCATTTGTGACCCTGAAATCAAAATACACCAACGAATTAATAAACTACATAAGCATATGCATTTATTCCGCATTATTAATCATAATATCCAAAATTTTGCAACATCAGTGACATAAATAAGTTTCCATCCTCCTTATTAGACATGTTTCAAGATAAAAGTTATTATCTTAAAAAACCTATTTAAATCATTTTGAAGTTACAACCCAAAAGTCTCATTATTAAAATCTTCTAAACTAAATATTCTTTTTTTTTTTGCTAACTAACCTTAATACTTGAGACATCAGGAAAAGTGTTAGGATCTGAGGCTGTCATGATTCGTGTTTGTTTGCATAAAACTAATAAGTGCAGCGGAAATGAGTTGCAAACAAAGTAAACACAAACAAAGGAAAGTAGAGATTGATAAACAATTGCTTTTCATTGAGTCAAATGATTGAAATACAAAGCAAATGATAACAAAAACCAAATGGGGGAATAGTTCCAAGTAGCTCCTGGCACTATTTCCTCATTTGGTTTTCCTACATATACAAAAACCAAATGGGGGAATAGTGCCAGGCAGCACAGTAAAAGCTTACAATCTAAACTCCCCCTCAGCCTGATACACTAGAGTTGGTTGCACAAGATGAAAGGATGAATTGAGGAGAAGAACTCACTCAAAACGATCAAGTGTAACAGTACAGAGTACTGTCATACTTATAGGCAAACCAAACTACTGATATACTTCAGCTGACGTCACCATGATAGTGACATCTAACGACCTAACAAACTACAAATACTGTCCTATACAAACTACTGTTATGTAACATCTGATATTTACTAACATACAAAACATAAGGAAAACTACTGCTTCACGTTCCACTGTTGTAGCCTTAGCACAGTTGTTGAGTCTTCAATGCTTTCTTCAAAGGTGATCAGTCTTTGAGAGGGCAGTGCTTGAGTCTTCAGCAGCACTTAGGAAACAGCAGTAGATAGAGCAACAGAGTTTGTCTTCAGCAGTTGTTAGGTAATTATCAGAGTTTGGTTTATCAGTTGTTGTAGTTGAGCAGCACTTTAGATTATCAGCTGTTAGATAACCACTGTCAAGGGGAGAGATTAGAGTAAACTGCTGCTTATTAGGAGTCCACTGATGGGATCCGGTTTTGGCTTTACATTATCTGTTCCTCTGTTAGGGTTCAATCCCAACAATCTCCCCCTGGAACAGATAATGCCAAAACCCTTCCTTATTCAGAACCTTTATTTTTCATCAGAAGTTCCATTGCTTTTCTTTTAAATTCTTTCTCAAAATCCTTGGAACTTGTATCATCCTCATCCCTGCACAGTGTAAGCTCAAGGAGATCCTGTAGATCTTCAGCACTTAGGCCTAGTGCCTGATTCCTTGATATATGCTTCACTTCACCATTGAATCTGAGCAAAGTCAATACGTGGGTCTTTTGATCAGACATCCACTTTAGTATTTTTGAACTCAATGGGTTTCTTGGGAGAGCTTTATTATCTGATGAACTTGAAGTGATTGGCCTGAAGAAGTGAAGAGCAGCATCATGAGCTTCAGACACTCGTATGAATGCTTGTTCAATGATCTTGTTGGCTTCAGCTATATCTGCTTCAACTTCTTTGTCAATCAGCTCACTGTTTGTGATGCCTGCTGATGACTTTTGGCTTACTACTTTAACCTTTTTGGCAAGGACTTGTAGTTTAGCCAATCTTTCTTTATCTGAAGCTATTTTCTTCATAGCTTCTTCAATCTGTTCAGCTTCTTTGTTCTTGTCTACTCCAGCAGATAGCATTTCCTTCTTTTCTTTACTCAGCTTTGTGACAAAATCTTCTGCTGTGCTGATCTGTGTTTCGAAAAGTTTGACTTGCTCTTGAAGCTTTTTGTAGTCAGACCTTTTAGTAGAGTTAGAGGCTTTCATCCTCTTCTTCTCAAGTCTTTCATAAGCTTCATCAGTTTGTTGCCTAGACCATTTTGATATGGCTTCAGCAGTGCCTATCTTAGCATCCACCAACTCCCTCTTCTTCCTTTTATACTCAGCAGTGAGATCAGCAATGAGTCTCTTGTACTTACTCCAGTTTGGAGCAGTTTTCTTCTTTGAGGGATCATTTTTGATTCTTTGGATCCTTTCAGCCTCATGCTTCAAAGCTACTAAAGGCCATTCTTTAAACTGGTATTCTTCAGCAGAATAGAACTTTTCTTTCATGATGAAGGCTAGAAGTTGATCTCTCAATCTCTTCTTTTGATCGGCCTTTTCTTTGTCTAGCTCTTGTGCATATTCTTCCATCTGCTTAACCTTTGCAAGGTAGAACTCCAGTCTATTCGCAATGCCTTTTTCACTTAGCCTTTCTTTCTCACTGTCAACCTTGGCTTTAACTTTAGCTTGCCTTGCCTTTATCTTGAGATAATCATTTATATCTACTGGAGCTATATAGCCTATGTGTGAGGAGAATTTTCTTTTTGATGGATCTGTTTCTGTATAAAACTGCCTCATTTCATTTTTAATGGCTTCAAGCTCCAGTGGATACTTTTCAGCATTCGGATCATGTATCCCTTCATCGGCAGTGATTGGCTTTCTTTTTCTGCTAAAGAGCTTTGGTTGAGATATAGGAAAGGATAGAGCATTGGTGGATGGTTGACTAACAACTGTTGAAACAACTGGTGTCTCAACTGCTGTTGTCATTACAACTGCTGATGTGTCAGCAGATGTCTTCTGCTTTTGAGCAGGGGATGGAGGATGTGATGGTGGTGGTGACTCATCATCAGGAATGAAAACCCTTCTCCTCTTTATTTGAGGGGAGGCTGATGATGTTTTGGGTGGATCAGTGGTTTGTGAACGTGACTGACTAACAATAGTTGAAACAACTGGTGTTTCAACCACTGTTGTCATTACAACAGATGTTATAACATCCTGCTGTCTTCTGCTTTATGGCAGGAGGCAATGGTGGTGATATGATTGTAGATGATGATAGTGGTGGTTTTTGTGTTATAGACACAGATGATGATGGTGGTGGAGCAGTAGTTGTAGTGGTGTGTGTTGAAACAGTAGTTGTGTGTGTTGGAGGTGTGTGTGTTGATGTAATGGCAGCTGTTTGGCTACTGACAGCAGTTTTTGTAACTACTGTTGTATCAGCTGTTGAAGTTTTTGTGGATTTGGGTTTCTCAGGTTCAATGTGCATCCCATCTTCTATACCTTTCTTTTTCAACCTGATTTTCTCCCCCTTTTTGGCATTATCTGCCAGGGGTGTATCCATGAAGAAAATGGCAGATGGAGCTTTCTCACTTTGAGCATTCTGTTGAATGCTGGCTTTTATAGCCTTGATATCAGCTTGAGTATCTTTGAACCGAGATTCAACCATGTTGGTCAACATTTGCACTTGAAGAGCATGCTTTTTAGCAGCCATTTGTTGTTGTTGTTCAAGCATGGGTTGGAAGATATTCCAAAGCTCATTTGCAGCAAATGCTTGTGGAGCAGGTGCTTGAGCAGGAGGAGCAGAAGATTGGGCTATTTGAGCTTCTAACAGCTGCTGCACCATATCTTTTATTTCGGCAACTGAAGATTCTAGATTTTCAACTCTGGCCGTCAATTCGTTGTATCTTGAATCATCACCTGATTTAACAGGATCATCTAAATCCCCACCGGTGGTGGTTGTACCAATGTGTGACTTAGGAGCTGTTGCCCAAAAGTCATCCATTGATGCCCCTTGTTCTTGGTACTGGGGACTTCTTTCTTCAGCAACCGATAGACCTTTGATGGTACCAGTGGTTATATTTAACTCACTGGTGGTTACCGATGTTGCCATGGAAGAAATTTCCTTCAAGGGAGTCTTAGTTATGAAACAACTGTCCAACTGAAGATCTGTTGATCCATCAGTTGTAGTTGCTGCTCCACTTGAACTACCACCAAGAGTTACTTGTAACTCAAGGGGTGTAACCTCCTCAACTGTTGCTGGGATAGCAGAGGTATGCACATCAGACCCAGTCACTTGTGGAGGCATACTCTCAGTGATAGGTGATTGAGAGGAACTGGTTTGTGTCTGTGCCATATCAACTGCATGCAACAGGGGCATTATTGATTGTGGTAATATTATTGGTGAGGGTGTGGGGGTAGAAAGAGACATGTCCTTGGGATCAGGACTGTGGAAGGTAGATCCGAGTGGACCTAGAGCTTCATATTGTGGTGTCCCTGTGCTTACAACTTGATCCTTTTGTAAGGATGCAAGAGGAGTTTGAGGCTGGGGTTGAGATCTTTCTACCGACTGCTGTGAGGAAGTAGCAGCAGTGGTTTCCGGTGACTTTTGTGTTGTCACTGGCAGTTGCTCTGGGATCTCATCTTCCAGAGTTGCCTTTGTTTTGGGTTTGGTGGGTTTTCTGGATGGTTTTTTTTGGTCTTTTTGGTGGCAGGTGTTGGTTTCAAAGCAGTGGGTGTGCTACTTTGATCACCTGGAGCAGTGGGCTCAGCAGTGGTTGCTACAGGGTCAGTGGCAGTTTCTAAAACCTGCTCTGCCTCTTTTGTTTTTAATTTTATAGGTGCCATCATTCTTGAAAAAGTTTCTATTGTTAAATAGTTTATTTTGAATGAGACACCTTGTTTGGGCAGTTCTGCATCTTTCTCTACAAATGTTTGTTCAAAATAATAGCTTAGAAATCTCGGAAAGAGCAGAAAAGCCTTATTATCAACGTTCTTTACCAAATCATCAAATATTGCCTGGGAGTAGTTAAAATTTTTATCATTCAAAATTGCATATCCCAGACATTGAATTTTCGTTGGTATCTCATTGAAGGACGTTGTTTTATTTGAAACACACATGAGCAGTGTGTGGAATAAAAATCTGGGTGCAGAAGGGAAGTAGCCTTTTGTAGGGTATCCTTTTTGGGTTCTTCTGCATAGCCCCTGTTTGTGAAATCCTTTTTCAACTCATCTTTTGAAAATGATGTTTTTCCATTTAAATCATCGAGTTTAAAGATTTCAGAGATGGATTTTGGTGAAATATTTACCTTCTTACCCTGTATCGAGGAGTTGATGGAAGCAATGATATCTCCTTGTTTTTCAAGGGTGGCGTTTTTCCAGAACTCTCTCTGGGTGTCAAGGTAAATGGGAGCATCTGCTGTTATCAAAGTTTTGTACTTTGAAGCAGATAAAAGATCAAGGATGGAGTCGAAGGTGTGGTTATCGGTAGGTTTTGTGAGTATACCTACATAGTTGTGTGGAGATTTGTAGCGAATCTCCGGTGTTTCAGCAGCCATTTGAGTGGCATCTGCTGTTGTGGTGGAAGAAGATGGTTTTGATTTTGATTTCGATTTTGGTTTCGTCATTTTGGATGAAGAAGATCGAAGGAGTTTTTGGAGTTATGAGAGGGAAACTGTTATGAGAAGAGAACTTTTGGAATTCAATTCGACAGTAAAACCCTGTTTGGATTTAATCAGGGTTTTATTTAGGGAAAAAGTGATTGCTGATGTGGCAGCGGTTATTTTGATCTGAAGGCTAAAAACTGACCACGTGTCAAACATCTGATGGAATGGTAAATGATGGAGGACAGTTGTTTTGACAACTACTGATGGATCAAGTATCAGTAGTTACAACGGTAATAAAATGAAATGGTGGGTGTAACAGTGGATGGAACAAAGATTTTAAACATCAGTGTTTTTGAAGAGCAGAGGTTGACACTATAGGAGTGGACAGACTTTAGAGAGCAGATGTTATGGCACAACAGCATTTTAGGAACAACAGTGGATAAAAACCAATTAGGGTCATATATTTAACAACTGTTTGTGCGGCAGTGTTTTGACTTTTGACAAATTCTTTTAGCACCTGTTTGTTCAGATGTAGAAAATGATTTGTTCTTGTAAAAGCACAATCTCTTGTCTATCATCTGTTGAGTACCAGAATTGCTATTCTTAACAATACACATTTTAGATGCATAATATCAAGATTAAATTGTCAGCAATGATTCTCAGAAATTTTGTTCAAGGTTTTGCCATCTGTCTATTTTTCAGACAGTGGTTTAGCATCCCAGATGATGAAGACATTTCTACATGAGCTGCTCATTTTGTGTCTAATTACTGGAACTAGAACATGAGTATCTCAGTAGTCTAAGTTAATTTGCAATCAATTTATGATCAGTGGAAACCTAACTTGAGCTTAACATGACCTTGGTATGTATGTCATTTCCTTTTGACAAGTTTTAGGGATAGTAATTACACACAAAAACAAGGTAATTACATCCAGACCAGAGATGAACTTTTACTATTAAAAAGAGTAAAAGAACAAAATATATTTCATAGAAGAATAAAATATATCTGGTTTTTATTATAGAAGAAAACACCTTAACAAAAATCAAAGGAAGTTTTGGGAAAAAAATCAAAAGGATCCGACAAATTTCCAGTAAACTCATGATCATATTATTCTCAAGTTATTTTGACCATTGTTTGGGTCATTTTCTTGTCAATTGATTGTAAATCCATTTTAGCACAATCACTTGAGATGCAGTTGTTACCAGAACAATTTCTGTATTGATAAATGCACACAGTTGCATGATGACCACTGATGACCTAACTTTAACCTCAAAAGTGTTTTCTGCTTATGCTCTCTTCTTTTGATTTCAAAAGTTTTGAGATAGCTACACTTTGGGATTTGTTCATTTTCCCTTTTTACCCTGTTTATTTACATGTTCAGAACCACTCACTAGGAGATTATATTTTGAACATGCTTTGTCCATAATCACTTTGAAGCAATGTTTTAAGACATCTGACCATGTTTGAGCATGTTTTAGTTCAGATCTCACATTACTTATGATTAGGACTGTTTTAACATTTTATTTTTCTCAATATGTGTTAGACGAAGTTGATTTGGTCCTTTTGAAGGTACTCAACTTGCCTTTGAACACATGAGAGATTTTGACTAAAGTTTTTCTCCCTCTCTTCAGTATCAGCAGTATGCAGGTGTTTTAGATGAACACGAGTTTTGCTGACCTGAGGTACATACTTTAGTGTTTATTAAAAACATCACAAACATCAGAACAACAAATGAAATCAATATTGAAAACATCGAACGAACTCATAATTTATCAGATCTTTTTCAGATTTGAAAACTATGAGTGACATATGTATGAAAACATTTGTTGTGTGAGATTTGTGTGTCATATGACATCTTAGTTGATTTACAGAGTTTTTGAATAACCATTTGATCATGATTTGCTTATTACTCTGTTTTTCAACTGAATGCAACCAACCTTAGTATCAATGAATTTTGAGCTGAACTGTTATGTCAAATTGATTGTTAGATCGAATTTGACTGTCCAAGCTCTGATACCAATTGTTAGGATCTGAGGCTGTCATGATTCGTGTTTGTTTGCATAAAACTAATAAGTGCAGCGGAAATGAGTTGCAAACAAAGTAAACACAAACAAAGGAAAGTAGAGATTGATAAACAATTGCTTTTCATTGAGTCAAATGATTGAAATACAAAGCAAATGATTACAGTAAAAGCTTACAATCTAAACTCCCCCTCAGCCTTTTACACCAGAGTTGGTTGCACAAGATGAAAGGATGAATTGAGGAGAAGAACTCACTCAAAACGATCAAGTGTAACAGTACAGAGTATTGTCATACTTATAGGCAAACCAAACTACTGATATACTTCAGCTGACGTCACCATGATAGTGACATCTAACGACCTAACAAACTATAAATACTGTCCTATACAAACTACTGTTATGTAACATCTGATATTTACTAACATACAAAACATAAGGAAAACTACTGCTTCACGTTCCACTGTTGTAGCCTTAGCACAGTTGTTGAGTCTTCAATGCTTTCTTCAAAGGTGATCAGTCTTTGAGAGGGCAGTGCTTGAGTCTTCAGCAGCACTTAGGAAACAGCAGTAGATAGAGCAACAGAGTTTGTCTTCAGCAGTTGTTAGGTAATCATCAGAGTTTGGTTTATCAGTTGTTGTAGTTGAGCAGCACTTTAGATTATCAGCTGTTAGATAACCACTGTCAAGGGGAGAGATTAGAGTAAACTGCTGCTTATTAGGAGTCCACTGATGGGATCCGGTTTTGGCTTTACATTATCTGTTCCTCTGTTAGGGTTCAATCCCAACAAAAAGGAACACAATAAATTGCAAAAATAACACCTTACACATCATGAAAAAGTAATTATTCCAAACAGAGAGCTTTTCCCTTAAAATTTGCTATGAAAATGCATAATTATCAAACTATAGATGCATATCCCCACCTAAAACCACATGACAAATAATTAAATACTACTCGTAAGGTAAAGTTTTGAAATATATTCAGCATCAAAAAATAACATTAAAAGTAAAGGAAACTATGAAAAGGACAGAGTAAGCATACCTCACCAAAAGCACTCTTCCGTGTCATGGTTAGTAGCTAAAAATTAACTCCTATTTTGTGAATTTGAAGGCACGTATATTCAGTTTCTTTTTTCTCTAGAATTTAACCGAGTTGTTTTGATCTTCCTACACATTAGCAACAACCGATTTCTTCTTGAGTAAAAGTCGTTTACTTAATAAAAATTCAAGTATTACTTATCTTCTAAGAACAAACCAATAGATGATATGCTATTCTCTAGTAAAAGATTAAACCCGAAATTCAAGTTTAGCCACATAATTTTTGGTGTCTATTGGCCCATTCAATAAACTTGCATATAATAAAATGTATGTAATAAAGCAATATCGGTGGTTTTTATGCTTTTAAATTAATATCAAATGACTTTTAATTACTTAGAAATAAAACAAAGAAACCAACCAAAAAATTGAAAACAAACTGGTGATGAAGTGAACAGTGGACATAAAACTCTAAAACAATACCGAACTTTCATTTATCACCTACACGCACATGGTTCCCATCATAAAGACAAAATGGCCTCATTTAGCTTCCCTTTTTAGTCCTACGTATTGAATAATATATCTTTGTAATTTAATATATCCACATATAAAATTATAGGCACTGGAAGACGAGATATATGAAAAAAAATATTATGCATAAAAACACAAGATCATATGGGATCAACAATAAACTTAGAAGGCATGAAGATTCAACTTTAAACATAATCTCAATCATGGTTTTTTGTATTTAAAGTGCATCACAAATCAAGAAAATGCTTTTAAGTTGGAATAACCCAAAGATGAAAAGATGGATTCAAAGTGAGTTTTTTTAATAATAGTTGATATGATAAGTACAAAAGTATCAACTTTTAAGAAAAAAAACAAATGGAGAAACACGATCTTGTAAACAACTAAACAAAAAGAAAAACTAACAGAAATTTGAAAACAGGGGAATGAAGAATATTCATTTCTTAGGATGTTAATTTTCACCATGATTTATAGCCACTTTAATCCAAGTACACATGTGTATACCGTTGAAATATGAAGGTTACGTGGATCTTAAAAATCAAAATTTGAATTCTCGTGATTAAATCTGAAAAATAAAATTGAAATAAAAGATATTGTGAATAATGAATTTAAATAGGAAAGATACTATGGATAAAGAATTAAAATAAGAAATATGTAACTGATTTCAATTATTAAGATATTGATTTAAATCTAACTTTTTATAAAATTACAATCCTACCCTTAACAACTAAAAAGGAAATCAAGGGTCCAAATGAGTTCACACAGTTCACTCTTGGGAGGTTTTTCACTCTAGAACACTACCTTATATATATATATATATATATATATATATATATATATATATATATATATATATATATAATGTAAATTTCAAATGAGAAGAAAATTTTTGTAAGAAGAAAAAAGAATAAGTTTCAACCAATAAGAATGTTTCATTTTACTTCATTTAATATTTGCATTTAATTTTAATGTAAGGGTATATTTGTAAACTTAGATAGATCATTAATATCTAGTCTTCCTTTTTAATAGCTAAACATTAAATTTGTAACTCATTTTCAAAAAATATATATTTTTCTCAAAAAAAAAAAAATTAATTTAGAGTGTAGGAAAAATTACTAGGTGTGTAGGATAAATTACGAGTTGTGTAGGATAAATTTAAGTATGTGTAGGATAATTTTCGAAATGTGTATGATAACTTTTTGTATGTATAGGCAATGAAAATTAGTGTAGAGAATAATAGTCTTTACGAGTAATTAATTAGTTAAAGATTGTAATAAATCAGTTGAAAAATAACTACTTAATATTTTACAATTGTACCATTTGTTCTTTTTCTTCTCAACTAATTTTTCTTCTCAAATGAACCTTCCCCTATATATATATATATATAGATTCAGGATCCTGTACATTAATCCAGAAGTGTGAGTAGTGTGAGAAGTGTATTATAGCACTATATATAACACTATATAACACCATATAAACACCGGGTAACACTATATAACACCATATAACACCATATAACACTATGTAACACTATATAACAAATATAACACTATATTTTGTCTGATAGCATGTCTATGATAGATGTATAGTGTTATATATTGTTAAATATTGTTATATAGTGTTACATAGTGTTATATGGTGTTATATGGTGTTACATAATGTTACACGGTGTTTATATGGTGTTATATAGTGTTATATATAATGTTATAATACACTTCTGGATTAATATACATGATCCCTACCCTATATATATGTTCCTAGATTTTGAACAAATTCCATTTCATCTACTTTGTTAACACTTTCCAAAATAAGAAAATATTATTTTTGAAACAAAAATGTTAAATGCATTATTTAAAATAAATAATGTTATATTTTCTTTAATTTTGTATGTATAGTTCATATTAGAGTTATATGTATTCTTATCAAAAATTATATTTATTATGTGTGATACAAGAAATAATATTAGATATGAAATACAAAACATAATTCAAAATTTATAACAAATCTGTTCCTGAAAGACAACCAATCTCAACAATAACATATTTATTTAAAAAAAAAAATCATTCAAATTTATATAGATTGAAATCACAATTTTTCCGAAGAACTCGATCAACTCCATGATCAACTAAACGCCTTTCATTTTCTGTCATCTACCAATGTAATGCATGGCTTTATAACCTAGTAGAGATTATATAATGATTTAACATGTATATTCCTATTTTGTATGAATTAAAAATTTATATATATATATATATATATATATATATATTAATATTAGTGTAAAAGATAAACGTGAAGAGTAATTCTCATAATGACACGTGTCATTTTTTAGAATCATTTAGAGTAAACTTCCGTTTTGCTCTCTGTGGTTTGCTCACTTTAACGGTTTTGCCCCAAACCTTTCAAATAGCCATTTTACTCCCTGATCTTTAAAGGCCTTCTTGATTTTGCTCCCCGCCCCTTAACCTCATCCATTTATGCTGTTAACCCATGTCACGTGCAAATCACCTGAGGGGCATTTATGTCTTTTCCCAACCCTCTTTAATGAATCATATTTAAAACCCTAAGTACTCCTTATCGCCCCCCATTCATCTTCTTCCCCATCAACAAAGAAAAACCCTAAATCCATGGCAGACGTACACTGTGCTTGTGGATCTCCAACCTCGAGCGTGACATCTTGGACTCGAGCTAATCCAGGAAGGAGGTTCTATCTAGGTGCTCAACATGGATTTGTGAAGTGGTCAGATCCACCCATGTGTCGACGATCTGCTGAAATCATACCTGGTTTGTTGGAGAGGTGTAACAGGAATGAATCCATTGCAAGAGCTGTTGTGAAAGAAAACAGGAAGCTTAAAGTTTTGTTAGTGTTGACATAGATGTTTTGCATCTTCTTGTTGCTAAAAAATTGACCTAAGTATTTTGTAATTAGGAATAATCAGTGTTGTAGGTTTGTTATCGAAGAATGTTTGTTGGAAGTGATGTATTTTGGAACTGATGTATTTTGGAACTGTAATGAAAGCAGTTTACTTGTTTGGCACAGTTGAGTTTTTTTGTTGATATGTTTGGTTTTGGAACTGATATGTTTGATATGTTTGGTTTTGACATCGTTGACATTACATACAGACAACGGCAAAATTTCGACCACTTTGTACAGTTATGCTAATCTGTATGGTATGTTTGGTTTGCAGCCAAATCAAACCCAAAACTTAACAAACCAAAACAAGACCAAACAGACACTAAAACTGACTAAGACCAAACCAAAACAAGACCAAACCAAAAGAAGACCAAACAGACACTAAAACTGACTAATACCAAACCAAAACAAGAAGAAACCAAAACAAGACCAAATAGACACTAAAACTGACCAAGACCAAACCAAAATAAGACCAAAACAACACCAAATCATTACCTGCATATGATAAAGAACACCAAAACAAGACCAAATCAAACCTGCAATAACTGACCAAGACCAAAAGAAGACCAAATCATACCTGCATGCATTAAAGAACACCAAAACAACATACAATAAACTGCATGCATAACATAAACAAGACCAAGACCAAAACTGTAGTATAAAATACATAAAAGAATTAAATAGATAACAACCAACCATAACATTGTCATAGATATAATAAGTAGGCCTTAACCCATAAGAAACACCAAAATTCAGGCCATAGGGTAATACAGTCATAATGTCAGCAAAAGAGGATGATTGTTATCACATACATACTTAAACCATTCAAAACCTAACAACAAACAGCTAAAACTTAAACATTGGACTGACACCCATCTGCAGTTCCCTTGCAAGACCTTTGATTATGCCCCTTCCTACCACACTTTGTGCATTTCACAGTTTGACCAATCCTATACAGCTTCCCTTGCTTCGATGCCTGTTCAGTCAACTCTTCTGCACTTTTCTTCCTCTTCTTTCTTGGCCTGCCAACTTGCTTGTGGTGCTTTGGTGGAACAAGGGTTGTTGGACAAGCAGATGGTAGCCACATGTTCCTACCATTGATTGGGTCCATTGTATGTGCATAGACCTGCTTCCAAGTTTGTAACCAATAGACTTGTGAAACCCATTTCTCTGGAACATCCACTTCTATTCCATGTGCAGCCATATCCCAAATAACTGCCACAGCATGCTTACAAGGCATACCAGTTAGTTCCCACCTTCTGCAAGAGCAGGTTTTATCAGCCATGTTAACAACACACTGTTCCAATGAACTACCTTTAACCTGATACTTGTCCACAGCATTCCACTGGACACTCATATCTGCAGCCTTCTCCTTTATCTTGTCAAAAATCTCAGTAGCAGTTGGTGTCAAGTGACCTTCACTCTTTGAAATCAGTATGTGCACAACAACATTCCTCCTCATCAAATACTCTCTAATATACTCTAGACATGTTATAACAGGCTTGTCCCTTCCTTCAACCAACTGTCTGTTGAAAACTTCACACAAGTTGTTAAGAAGCACATTACTGATAGCCCTACCTGCATAACACAAGTTACAAATGATAAACATTACTAAATGAAGTTACAATTCACATACAATATTTACAATACATTACGAAATGAAGTTACAATATTGACATACCACTAAAATAGGCTCTGGTCCAGTGAACATGTGGAATCTCCCTTAACCATTGATATAAACCCTCATCAGTGGCTAGAACCTCCTTCATTGCTTGTTCAAAGTAAGCTACAGTAGTTGAAGATGCACATTTCCATAACAAATTCTTATATAGCTCACCCTTCCACCTAGGCTTCATGTTTTCATGCACATGCCTCAAACAGAACCTGTGTTCTGCATATGGAAACACCTGTTGTATGGCTGGAATGAAGCCCTAAAATGAACAATGGCAGTTAATGTTAACAACGATAGTTAATGTTAGAATGAATTAGAGTTGCAGAATGACAAATAAAGTTACCTTCTGCCTATCAGTGATAAATGTAAAGTATGAATCTCTCTGAAGATCTAAGTCATGTCCCAGACAATTCAAGAACCAAACCCATGAATTTTTGGTTTCAGCTTCAACCAAGGCAAAGGCCACAGGATATATTCCATTGTTGGAATCTAGGCCAACTGATGTTAACACTTGTCCTGGGAAAGGACCTTTCATGAAGGCTCCATCCAAACCCAATAGTGGCCTTCCATAAAGCTTAAAGCCTGCCTTCAAACCACCTAAACATATGTAGATCCTTCTAAAATGTCTTGTTGGGCTACTAGGATTAGCTTCAGGCTCTACATCAATTGTTACTGTTGTTCCTGGGTTAGACTTCATGAGCTCTTCACTGTAGTCTCTCAGAATTACATACTGAGCCCTGTAGTCACCCTCTATCTTCTGTTTTGCAATCCCTTTTGCCTTGAACATCTTTTGCAAAGAAACCGAGATCTGATGCTTCTTTTGGAAAGTATCTTACAGTGCTTTTAGAGGAACAGAAGGATTTACTGCAA
Source organism: Helianthus annuus (assembly GCF_002127325.2). Lineage (NCBI taxonomy): Eukaryota > Viridiplantae > Streptophyta > Magnoliopsida > Asterales > Asteraceae > Helianthus > Helianthus annuus. Next base: position 11,773,594 of record NC_035448.2, on the reverse strand, counting down.
CTGTAGACTCTATCTCCTTTGCTAACCAAGTAACAGTACACAGCTTCACAGGTCTTGTTTGAAAGCACTTGTGTTCATTTATGTAAGTCTTCACTACCCAAGACCCTTCTCTGTTTGCATTGGAGAGATAAAGTATCCATGGACATGTGGTTGCATGTTTTTTGGATCTAGTTTCTGACCTTGTGGTAGGTTTGTGCATTAAAGCTTTACCCTTGGGACCCACACCCTTTGGACCACCTTTTTTGGATGAAGATTCCCCTTTATCACCACCACTTGTTGTTGCAGATTTGACATTTTTACCCTTATTTGCAGCTGCATTTCCCTTTTTACCCTTACTTGCATCTGAATTCCCCTCTTTACCCTTACCACCATCTTGTTTAAACCCTTCACAAATCACCCTAAACCTAACTGGATCATTCCTTATAATCTTCAGTTACCTTTTGCTAGACACAGCTAACTTCTTAACTAGGGCCCTTATCTCCTTCCTTTCTACAAAGACTTGACCAAGATAGAATGGGTCAGCCACGGGATCATTCCTTCTTTTTTGTTTCCTTCTCTCCCTCCTCAGTTCTATCTTAAGGGGTGGGTCACTTTCCTCATCAATTAAGCTGTCAAAGTCATCTAAATGTGCATTCAGTCCCATACCCTCTAAGTTACTTAAATGATTGTACTCTAAAGGCTCTTCCTCTATGTCATGATCCACATAACTACTAAAATTCTGCATATCAACCACTACATCAGCAATCCTATTATCTTCATCTACTATGTAATCTGAATCATCAGAATCATCTTCCTCTTCAACACTATTTGCAGGCTCCTCAACTAGGTCCACATCTTCATCTTCACTAGCCTCAACATCATCTTTTCCCTGCTTATAATCACTATCCTCACTATCACTAGCCTCACTGCCCTCATTGCCCTCACCATCATCTCCCTCATCATCAGCCTCACTACCCTCATCATCAACTTGGCTAAATTCCACATCATTCAATACTTGACTCTGATCTATTTCAACTTGCCTAACTTCCACATCTTCTTGATTAACCTCAGTTTGACTACTTCCAGCATTCAATACCTGACTCTAATCTAATTCAACTTGGCTATCTTCAACAACATTTTGATTAACCAGCACATCAGTTTGACTAGTCCCAGCATCACCTACATTATACTCTAATACTAGTCTCCTGGAAGCTCTTGACAAAATTTCTTGTGTATTCCTAACAGGTAGATCATCATCATTTATTTCATGAATCCTAACTTTACAATTAGGAGACATAAAATAAGTTTCAACTAAAGTTTGACCATGCTCAGTATATACTTCCATCAACTTATGATCTCCCACACAAGACACAAAGCTGAGCACATCAGAGTCATTTCCTAAAACCCTCAATCCAAAGTTCAAATCTTCATCAAACACTTTGAAATGGTAAAAAATCAACTCTTTTTCAGAGTAGCCTAGTTCTAACATCATATAACTTACTTCATACTGAAAATTCATCCTTGTCTACGAAGTCAACATAGTCTACCTGACCTTTTAAGTAAATCCTGTTAGGAAATTTTGTGAAAGATCCCCCATGATGAATCTTCAGTGAGAAAAATGTAGGATTACCTGAAAAAACATAACAAAATGATCAATGTTAGGGTTCAATAGATGATCAGTGTTAGGGTTTACTAAATGATCAATGTTAGGGTTTAAAAAACTCACCGTACAGTATCTCTACATCAACCTCTTGTCCCTTAGGACGAATGAACCACGTTGACATTGCACTTGAATCGTCGATGATCCTGAATGATTTCGTTTTGGGAGAATGTTTAGGGTTTGAGAGTGATTTCGCTTTGGGAGATGAACATCGATTAGGGTGAAATGTCTGGGGAATTGGGTGATAAGATTATAATAAGGAGTAGTTAGTGTTTTATTAAAGACAGGGTTGGGAAAAGACATAAATGCCCCTCAGGTGATTTGCACGTGACATGGATTAACAGCATAAATGGATGAGGTTAAGGGGCGGGGAGCAAAATCAAGAAGGCCTTTAAAGATCAGGGAGTAAAATGGCTATTTTAAAAGATTTGGGGCAAAACCGTTAAAGTAAGCAAACTACAGAAAACCAAACGGAAGTTTACTCAATCATTTATTATCATAGGAATTATATTAAATTTCTAATTGTAAAAGTAGGTGCTGATATGCACCACATGATTAAGGTTTGTGGAGATTTATTGGTGTAGAAAACATACATGTATTTTTTAAAAAGTATGAAATTTGATGTGACGCAAGTATGAATCCAAAACCGCATGTTCGAGTCGAAAACAAAGTATTATCTACACTCTTAAAAATCATCATTTTCATGCCTTAAGATAAGAAACATATCTACAATTACAAAACTTCTTAGAAAATACCAATTTTACAATAAACATTGCACCATGTGACTTTATTTAATGTTAAAAATCATCATGTTTCAAACCTTAAGATAAGAAACATATCTATAAAACTTATTAGAAAATACCAATTTTACAATAAACATTACACCATGTGACTTTATTTAATGTATAATTTTAAAATTCTTAACGGTTAAACTTTTAACACTACCTGCTAACCTATACACCTTACTTCTATATAATAATTTGCATAGATCTTATAAGCAGTGGCGGATTCAGGAACTTCTTTGAGTGGGTTCGTTTTGGTAGATTCTCACTATTTTTTTCAAATAATACAAAGTTCTTACTAATTTTTTCCAAACCGAGTGGGTTCATATGAACCCACAAAACAGGGTTGGATCCGTCACTGCTTGTAAACAGTATACAAATTGAACATATTTAGAATGTTATTTGCGGTACTGCCACTACCAGTCTTATTACAGAGAGACCGAGAGAGAGTGAGTTTAAAAACATTACACTATGTGACTTTATTGAATGAGTTAACTGCCATTTTCGTCCATGTGGTTTGGTCACTTTGGCCATTTCAGTCCATTTTTCAAAAATGCGTCATTTTCGTCCCCCACGTTCTGGAAAGGTGCCATTTCAGTCCAAAAATCATAACCCAGTTAAGTCAGTTAGTAAATAAGGACTGATTGTGTAAATTTGTAACATAAAGGACTGATTGTGTAAATTTGTAACACCGCCGCCACTAGCCCTGCCACCACCACCACTCCGCTGCCACCACCACCACCACCGCCACCACCGCCACCACCGCCACCACCGCCACCACAGCCACTGCCACCACCACCACCACCACCACCGCCACCACAGCCACACTGCCACTCTGTTAACTGCCGCCGGAACCGGAGCTCAGCCTAAAAATCAAAACAGATGTCGTCTTCTTCGTTTCAACAACAGTTTCCCGACGCTTTCAAAGTGTCACAAAAACAAAGAAACCCAGCTTCTTCTTCGTTTCAACGACAGTCGAACCCAAACCAAAATATGAAACTCAGCCGCAAAACACTCCAACCTGATGATGGTTTGATAAAAGTTTAAAGGCGGTGGTCGGAGAACGAAGATAATGGCCGGTAGTCGGTGATTGATAAGTGATGGCGGTGGACGGAGATGATGGTACGACGATGACTGAAAGCGGAGATGGAGGCCATGATTTCTTATATGATTCCTGCACGTCATCTGATACCATTGGTGCACCGTGTACAAGTAAAGTCAACACATCATGGGTGAACCATGAGTTTAACTTTGAACCTTTGGATCCACGAGTATGGGATGTCGGTTATTTTTCGTGTGCCAGAACTAAAACTGAGTTCTTGCCCACAGGCTCAATGATTGAAGAGGTTTTTGGCGTTGAATCTTGGGATTTTGAAACCACCGATGATAACAAAAGCTCAAATTAACATTGGTTAGTTGATTTTTATTAGCGTGTTATTTTTTTTTTTTAACTGTAAGCATGTCCAATTTTTGATTGTACATTTACAGCTTACCCCTGGACCTGGTTAGTATTAGAAGATATTCACATTAAGGGGTAAACTAATAGGTAACAGGTTCACCCATCCTGTGGGATATTTGTGTTGTAATTAATCAAGGGCTGGACCTGATAATTTAGCAAGTAATGTGGCAAAAATGAAATTAGGAGAAAAGGTTGTTGATTGGTGGTGGTGGCAGTGGCTGTGGTGGCTGTGGTGGCGGTGGTGGTGGCAGCGGAGTGGTGGTGGTGGCAGGGCTGTGGTGGCGGTGGTGGCGGTGGTGGCAGCGGAGTGGTGGTGGTGGCAGGGCTAGTGGTGGTGGTGTTAACTGCCATTTCAGTCCATTTTTCAAATTTACACAATCAGTCCTTTAAGTTACAAATTTACACAATCAGTCCTTATTTACAAACTGACTTAACTGGGTTATGATTTTTGGACTGAAATGGCACCTTTCCAGAAGGTGGGGGACGAAAATGGCGCATTTTTGAAAAATGGACTGAAATGGCCAAAGTGACCAAACCACAGGGACGAAAATGGCAGTTAACTCTTATTGAATTTATAAAATTTTAAAATTCTTAAGAGTCAAACTTTAACACTTTAAGTGCTAAGCTGTACACATTTAAAAACTTAAAAGCATATGGTCTACCCATACCATAGCCTAGGATCTAAAGGATGTCGATGAGGAATTAAGCCGGGTGCTACGTAATGTACCATTTCTTACTAGTTATACTCTCTCCTCTCACATGCTTACAGTTGAGGGGTATAACTAGTAAAGGAGGGATATACATTTAGACGAAGCCTAAGGAAATTGATAAGGAAGGCGTGGAAACGGTTTCTTTACAAAAAAAAATGATTGTAGTATGTATAATTGCGATGTTTTCAAACACGGATTGGTTGGATCCCTAGTCGACACCTTGTCGATTTGGACCACCAACATGTGAACTGATCGTATTTTATATTTCGTAGGTGAACAAACAAAAGTTGGTCGGGTCAAACCAGGTTTACTGACTCGGTGAAACCCACTTGGCATTGCAAGCTGTGATGGGCTGAACTTGGTTCAACGAATTTTAAAGCATCTTAATTTGTATAGGAGGAAATAGATAAAGTTTTTACATTGAACAATATAAACAAAGAAGATCATTTTATAATGGAAACTAGTGAAATTCTCCGCGTGTTATGTTGGGAATTTTGGCCATATTTGTTCGGTTCGTTATAATACATATTCGGTTTGTTAAGATATCGATACGGTTTCGGCACAACCGAAAGGGAAAACCAAAAAACAAAGCCATGATATGCTCAAAAAATATCGACACATGTTTTATATCAATCAAAAGTATAAAATGAGTACCGGTTCCGATATTAGTACAAATATAGATGTTCACTACACTCGCTATATACAAAAAAAAAAACATACTACTTCGTTTTCAACAAAACTTTTACTAGATTTTTTCAGAAAAGTTAAACGAAAAAAAGTTAATAACGAAAATTCAAATCGAATAAATATTAAGGATGTTAAAAGCGTGTTTGTAATATAACTGTTGAAAATGAAACTAAAAACAGCAATTGTGAAGGTTCCTTTACAATTTTGAAATTCATTGACCCGCAATAGCACACTCCCTTAATTTTTTCATCAGTTTAAAGGAGACTTCACAACATCAGCTTTGAAGTTGCGTTTCAATGCATTGAGTTAGCTATTTTCGTCACTGTTGACCTTAAAAGGTAAAAAAGATTAAAAAAAAAAATGAGTAAAATGCTATTTTCGTCCCTGAGTTTGAACACTTTTGCAAGTTTCGTCTAAATGTGTCATTTTCATCAAAAACAAAATTGAAATCCTGCCATTTTCATCCTTGAGTGACAAATTTCGAGGGACGAAAGTCGCAATAAATTGCCAATATCTGGCAAAACAACCAAAGGTGAAGGACTGAAATGCACAAAAAAGTTATTTTAGATGGAATAGACAAATATGCCCAAACCCGATGGACGATTTTAGCATTTTACTAAAAAAATAAATAAAGTCATTATCAAACTCTTTAGACCATTTCTTAACCGGAGCAGATTATTTACAGGTAAGAAGAAGTCTTAAAAAGGGATCAAGGTTAAAGTCGACCAAAATCTAAAAATGTAGTCGTTTCAACCTATATTTGTTTTGACCTGTTTACAAAGAAATCCGAGAATGATTTTGGTGGAGATCATGCTTCCTTTGTTACAAATGTTGAATTTTAACAGAAAGTCAAGAGTAATTTGGTAAATGAAGTGTCTATAACAGGTTTCGTGTCTACACGAAGTTAACACGACACGAACACGATAACACGACACGAACCTACACGAAGTTAACAGGTTTCGTGTTTAACCTTAACAGCTTTCGTGTCTATAACAGGTCGACACGATAAAACCTGTTTAATTTCGTGTCGTGTTCGTGTTTACCTATTTTGTGTTCGTGTCTTATCGTGTTCGTGTTTTAACAGGTCGTGTTCGTGTCTTAACAGGTCATGCGAGACACGATATGACATGTTAAGACCTGTTAAGACTTAAGACCATTAAACAATACATGTTAGGACCTGTTAATGGCTAAATATCAAACATGTAGTAACATGTTGTGTTCATGTCTTAACATGTCTTGTTTGTGTCTTAACAGGTTTTATGATACATTGGTAAATTTTTCGTGTCTTAACAGGTCGTTTCGTGTAACCTGTTTATTATCAGGTTCGTGTTCGTGTTTTGAAAATTTGACACGATAAGATTTCGTGTCGTGTTCCTGTTTACCTAGTTTCAGGTTCGTGTCTTATCGTGTTCGTATCTTAACAGGTCGGGTTGACAGTAATTTTGGTAACATAATATATATATATATATATATATATATATATATATATATATATATATATTTAGGTAAAGAGTAAAATACAATAGCTCTAATCCTACATTACGTACGTGATGCCCACAGCCCTACACGTGTCGCTGATTCATTTTTCTTAGATAAGGGTATAACAGATATTCCGTTCAATCATCAGAGGGGAAATTAGACATCATCATCATCATCATCACCATCAAATGTTTTATGACGTTCCATGGGTGGGGTTTTAAGATTAATTGCAGGTGGAATTTCAAATGCTTGAACAGATTTCATTTATGCAAGAGATCGAAAATAGTTAGATTGAAATGGATTTGTTTCATATAAAATACTCAAGTTTTTGGAACCTTGTGGCTGTGAGGCAAGGCAAGCAAAAGGTTGGTCCTCCATTTTTCAATCTCTGTAGATTCTTTTATCTTGAACAAAAAGAATGCAATGATGACACCAACAACCAAAAATGTTCATATGCGATTTTCAATGTAATATGCGAATTCTCAAAAAATCTAGAACAAAAAGAATGCAATGATGGCACCAACAACCAAACTGATAACATGCGATTTATTATGCAACATGTGAATTCTCAAAAAATCTCATGCGAAATTCTAAAATAATCTCATGCGAATTCTCAAAAAAAGAATTTATAACATGCGAATTTTTTAATACTGTCACAACTAGTTTGTAACATGCGAATTCCCAAAAAAAAAATTGTAACATGCGAAATCCCAATTAATTAGACCCGCGTTTAAATGATGGATGATCTGACGGTTGTGGTTATAGCGTACGTAATGTACGATTAGGCATATTGTACGATAACCGGCCTCTATATATATATATATATATATATATATATAGGGAGGGGCTCATGCGAGAACCACCCTTATTGTGAGAACCGCGAGAACCACTTACAAGGACCAAATATGAAATTTAATTAAAGTTGTAAAGATAAAAAAATAAAAGCGGATGGATATACATGTAATAACGAATAACTGTGTAATGTAGTTAGGGTTTTTTTTGCAAGATACTCGAATACACACACGAACGATTCAGTCCGGCGGCGATTCGAATACACACACAAACGATTCAGTCCGGCGGCGATTTATAACAAGTTCAGGCGAATTCGGTGGCGATTACGGCTCGATTACGGCTGTTACAAGTTGTTTAGAACACACAAACGACTCATCCGGAGGTGATTTATAACAATTTCAGGCGATTACGTTCGATAACCAGCGGCGATACGGAAGTTCTAAGTTGTTGCGGAGGCTATTACGATCGATTACGGCGGCGATTACGGTTGTTCTGAGTTATTGCGAAGTATAATGACTACAAATGAAATCGGTGAATCGGATGACAAACGTGAAACCAGACATGGTAAATCGAAGGGCATTCTGAGGAAGAAGATTACAGGTACCAAAATATACATAAATTTTGAGGAAGAAGACTACATTTAACAAATTATACATAGATTTATTGTATTTTTTTAGTTTACACATGTAATATGTATAGTAACTTGGAATTGAAACACATATTTGTACAATTACCACAAATTAGGGCACATTTCACCCGTATAACACATTTTTAGGTCAATTCTGAAAAATAATATGGTATTTTAATGGTGTTTTTTGTGTTAAATACAGTAGTTAGTATGTTGACGTAGCTTGTATATTTTGTGATGATAGTTAAATAATTACAATTTGTGTGTAAAATTATGGATACAGGGATTAATTTTTGTATTGTGTATGAATACACATGTAATTTAGTGCATAAATGTATGATTATGTTAGTTTTGACAAAGTATGCATATATGCATACAATTTGATATGTACATATAAAGTATGTAAAGTGATATGTATACATGTACAGTTGAATATACAATACGTTTTACATATACAGATGCATATAGATTAATAGTATGCATATATGCATAAATATTAATGGTAGGTATATATGCATATATATTAATGGTATGCATTTATGCATATATATTAATGGTATGCATTTATGCATATAAGTTGTTGAATATAAAGTATGTTTACATGTACATTGCATATAGATTAATGGTATGCATTTATGCATACAAGTTGTTGAATATAAAGTATGTTTATAGGTACATTGCATATAGATTAATGGTATGCATTTATGCATACATGTTGATGCATATATAATATATGTGCATGTACAATTGCATACAGATGAATGGTATGCATTTATGCATATAAAATAATGGTAAAATATGTAAACGTATATGTTATCGGTTTTAATATATTAACATTGTTTAATTGCATGTTTATACAACAGGTGATGAAAGGATAAAAAGGAAAGTGACATTTAGTGCCGATGTTAAGAAAACTGATGCAAATCCAACACATATTAAAAAAAGGAATAATAATGATGATAAAGAAGATAATGAACCAATTGTGTCGATGATTAGGAAATCACAAATTAGAAAAAGGAAAAGTAATGTTATCGATAAAGATGTGGAGAATGCAAAAAACACAACAACAGTTGAACAATCAAGCAAAGGTACGACATACTTGTTTGATATAATAATATTAAGTGTGTATGTAACATAAGGATCCCATGTAACATAAACGTATATTGAATATCTTATTGATTTGAATGCAGAAAACGATGAAGGTGTTGGGATGAACAAGCGGATAAAGAGGATGGCAAAGAAGAAAGCAAATGCTAAATCAAAAAAAGAGAACATTTTAATGTCATTGCAGTGTAGGATATCACCACACCAGTTGAGCTATGTGGTAAAAATGTTGTCAAAAGCACAGAGGGAAACGGTGGTGAACATGGGTTTTGGAAGGATGCTGACAATTAATACAGATTCAATACCATCAAAGCTTGCGTATTTCATAATGGATAGTTTTGATGAATCATCAATGGAGATTAAGATGCAAAATGGAAGCATAAAAGTCAATGAAAATGAGGTGAGCAATCTTTTAGGATTAAAGAATGTCGGTATGGTACTGGATAATAAGGAAAAACAGAAAGATGTTGAATTAATGAAAAAAAAGGAATGGGAAGCATTATACAAAGGGAAATTGATAACACCCACAAACATTGTGAAACGGATCGAAGCGAACATGGATGATGTCAGCTGGAAATTTAAATACGATTTTTTAACAGTATTTATGAATACTCTTGTTGGGGTGAATATGGATGGACGGTGCATAACAGATTATTTCAACAAATTTGATGAGAGTACAGAAGTGGAGGACGTAAACTGGTGTGCATACATATGCAATAAGATAAGGTGTTGTAAAGACGGTTGGAAAAAGGGAAGAAATAACAGTTCGTACAACGGGCCAATTCCAATATTGACTGTAAGTTTGTTTTTATAATAAATGATTGTATATGTGTGTATGATTATGAATGAAATCGGTTGTTTTGGATGATTATTATGTTGTTTAATGTGTGATTGCAGTTGTTATATGCGGATATGACGGTATGTGGAGAATTGAACAAAGAAAGAACGAATGGTCCATTACAGTTTTGGACAAAAGATATGCTGAGTAAGAGGGAAAAATACGAGATTGAGAATGGCGGTTTTGGAAGGGCATTAGTGAGGGACAGCTTTAAGCAAGATGAATACAAAAATGACGAAATGGATGTTGAAATGGGAGATAAAAAGAAGGATGCGAATGAAGTTTTATGGAATGAAGGAAGCACGTCTGAGGTATATGAATATTGTGTGATGAAAAAAATGTATATTTTCCATATATAATAGGATAAAATTGTTATATGATGTATTTGTTTGATGTAATGTAGAAATACGCTGATAAGAAAGGAGATGTTAAAAAGAAAGGTGAAATTGAAACAGAGATGTCGGGTATAAAAAAGGTATGTATGCATATAATATTTTGAAATGTTATCTATGCATAGATGCATATGCACATGATGGTATAAACAAATGTGTATATTATTTTAATTATGCATATTAGCGTATGGATATTAGTTGGTAATGGTATAAACAGTGGAGTATAGTATGTGTCTAATTAATATGCATATATGCATATGATTATAGGAAATGTATATGCATAAATGAATGATAAAGTTAGATTAATAAAATATTTGAATGTGTTGGAAATGTATATGTAGTTAAATTAATAAAAATTGTTGTTGTTATTATTATTATTATTATTAATATTATTATTATCATTATTATTATTATTATTATTATTATTATTATTATTATTATTTTTAAGATATGATAAGGTGAGTGTAAAATCACATATGCATATGCGCATATGCATATTAGGGTATATAATGTATATGCATATATGCATAAACAAATTTATATTATATGCATATATGCATATAATGTTGTATAAATTGAATAATGACGTGTAATTCATACGAAGATGTGAAAATTATAATAATGGTGATAATATTGTATAATATATATAATAAATTTGTTATTTTAATACTAAAAAGGTATGAAAAAATAATAAATGCAGACACATATGGATGATATAGAAGATACGGTAATCGTATTGAAGCATCAAATGAATGACATAAAGGAAGAGTTGGAACGACAGTTTTTGCTTAATCCAGACGATGAACAATTATTGAAGGTGATTGGGATGTTTAATGAGACTTTCAAGGAAACTGTAAAGATGGAAAAAGTTACACAGAACGTTGATGAAATTGTTGATGGTGTTATCAGTATGTTACAAAAAAAAAAACGTAAGGATGGATGATACAAAGGAAGGGGATGAATGTGGGAAAACAGATGTGAAAAAAGGTGGAAAATTAGGAATGGATGAAAGTGAGGGTACTGATGACGTACAGACAAGTGATAAATCGGTAGCACAAAAAAAGGTGGCGTATAAGTATCGTAGGAAGGAGAAAGAGGGAGTCGATAAGTCAATGCCATCATTTGAATTATTGACTCCAAGTTCGCAAGAAACAGATGACGATGATGAGTGCGAGGATGTAGTGCCGATGAATAAACCGTTGGACGAGAAAGAAAAATTGTTATGGAATTTTGTGATGATCATTGGGATGGAAAAAAAGAGGTAATTATTGTTTGATATGCGTGTGTGTGTGTATAGTTATTATATAAATATGTATATGAATTCATATATGTATATATTTATGTAGTATGTTGTAAATTTTATTTTGTATTGAGTCGTGAAAAAACAAAAAAATATATTGTAGGATGGAGGGAAGTAAGAAGGATGACGAAGATAGGAAAGGCGAAGTTGACACAGAAAAGAAAAATGACAAATCCGTATTAAGCTTTATGTAAGTTGTATATATTTATATATATATATATATAATTATGTATGTTATTCATATGCATGTATGTTTGTTACGAATCTGTTGGATAATTGGAAAAAAATATACGTGCATGCAGGTTGAAGATGTTTGAAACACAACATGGATTGCATGCATTGGGGCATACAATGAACACGCTAGATTTTGGGAAGGAAATATCATCAAATCTGATAGATTGTTGGGCAGCAATGTTAAATGATAAGGAGAAAAGGATGGTGGCTAGCGGGAAAAGACGGTTGTTTTGTTATACATCAAACTTCGTAAGTGGATAGTATGATTTTGCATTAATATAAATACACATATATAATATGTAAATGTGAACATGTGTTGGATAATAAGATAATATGTGAATATGCATATATGCATATATATGATAATGTAGTATGTCGAGTTAACAGATAATATGCATATATGCATATAATTAAAATATGATATGAATGTGGGTTTAATTATAATATGCATATATGATTGTTAATATTAAAGTGATTGGATATGTATAAATGCATATAGAATAAAGTATAATATACATATTTTTTTTATATATTTATATAAACAATAGATTTGCAATATTACATATGGATTGAAGTATGATATGCATGTATGCATAAAACAATAGATTTGCAATATTGCATATGGATTGAAGTATGATATGCATGTATGCATATGAATGAAAGTATGATATGCATATATGCATATGGGTTGTATTATAATATGCAGATATGCGTATGGGTTATATTGTGTGTTATTCTATATGCATATATGCATAAATTAATAATATATATAAAAAATATATGTGTATAAAAAAAATTAGGAATAAAAATAATATAGATATACAAATATTAATATATGTTTGTAAAAAAACAAATTGCAGCCGGAATATATGTTGAAGAATAAACAAGATGAGCATATGGCCTTGAAATCTGTGAAAAAAGTATTTGAGAGAAGTATTTGAAAGGGACGACACGTTGTTGGATTTGAGAGCTTTTAATATAATAGTGGTACCAATGATCAAAAAGGCACATTTTTATCTTATTTGTATGGATTTGGATATGGGAGATGTGCAAGTGATAGATAACATGGATTCAAACAGAGACGCCGTGCATGTAAGGACATCATCAGAGTTTAGATACATGGGGACACCATGCAAAGTGGTATGTAAAGTTAATGTAATATTTATGTATATTGTCAATTGATGTTAATTTTTATTTTTTTTGTTTTGGCATTTATTATGCAGAAGAATTACATGTGGACATACATGAAGTCAGTAAACCACCCGGATACAGAAAAGCTTAGAAAAGGTGTAATAAAGAGGTTGAAGATTACGTGGGGAACAAAGGATAATGTGAAAGATTGTGGGGTATTTGCAATGCGCCATATGGAATGTTACAAAGGGAGTACAAAGGAGTTTGATTGTGGATTCAGCGATTTGAAGGATGTGAAGCAACATCAGTTGAATAACATGCGAATGCGGATAGCAACAACATTGATGTTATCACCGTCAAACATTTATAGGAAAAGGGTGTTAGATATGGCGAAGGTAGCGGCTGAGAATGTGAAGAATGTTAAGATAAGGTGTATGTCACACCCCCAAATTACCACCTAGGGAGTGTCCCTGTTAGGCGTGTGACGAATAGCAATGAGCCACCAATTACATTGAATCACAAGTTTGAATTGAATTTCCATTGTTTAATAATATCGAAATCCCAAACATAAGTTATCCAAAACCATAAGTTCAGCGGAAGCGTTAATGTATCATAATGTAAATACTACCCAAACAACCACAGTAAATAAATGTCTGATAAATAAATTCATCAATGCAACCATGACCACTCTCGTCCTCCAGCCAACAAGTTCCTGTTTCCAAGTACCTAACGATCTGCGAGCATGTAACAAGTGTATCAGACAAAGCTGGCGAGTCCACAGTTTAAGAAAACGTTTGTTACCAGTTGAATGTAAAACAGTTCAATAACCAATGCAAGTAATATTGTTAATATCTCAATTCCGAACAAGACGGCTCCTGAAATACATGACTGCCCTTCCCACGTACTCCTATCTAGTACTGGGCCACGACTGGGTCATTAGTTCACATCCGTCCTCTCTAGGAGCGGTGTGAGGGTGCCAAACCTAGGTAGCGCTACCAACTAATACCCGTTACCCTCCAGGTAACATAATAAGGGACTTACAAAAATGATAGGTGAGAATATTAACCAATATACCCGTTTTTACCCAAAAGACTTATCCCTCCACGGGATACCCACTGACTGTCCCCAACCACTGGGACGCATGCTCGAATGTAGTGAACTCACCTTTGGTTTGCTCGGTAAGATTGTGTACTTGTTTATCAGTTAATCAAACACGTCCTAAAAGGGTTACCGATAATAATCAGTTTTGCATACAAGTAATCACATATTTAATACACACATTAAGCAAGTAACGTATAAGAAATGCACGTATCAACTTTCACACAAGTCTTAGCAATTAATCACGTAACATAACCGTCTATTGACATTGTATAGTCCATATAGAGGTGCCGCCCTGTTTACCGAATAAATGTGTGCGGCCCAATCTTGAAGTTTGGTCCACATCCAATTCACAACCTACGGCCCAGATTCAATTTACCAAAGTAACCCGGTTGTAACCTAGTCCAGCCCATAACCTAAAGCGAAGCCCGAATCCCTTAACTTTCCTTTTTGTTTCGCGTATGGTCAAAGCCCATTACGTTCATAGGTTATACAACCCACACTTCCCATTTAATCAGTGTCTAATTTACATACAATCAGTTAGGTTTAGTGATTACACAACATTCATTAGCATCCTATACTTAATTCAGATCAAACAGTGTTATATTACTAGCAACTGAGTAACCTATTTGTTACTTGATTCACTAACTTAATAACAATGAGTCGGATCAAGATTGTGACCCAATGATTTAGCCATTTAACATCTATAATCATAATCACACCTGTTGCTACTCGATACCCATCAACAGTCCATGAGAATTTAATATACAAAACAAATTCTATAACCATCCCACATGCATATCGATTCCAACTCACAGTGCATGCATGGGTGGCCCAAATCCCTTGCATGACTCTTGCCCTAGTGTGTGACCAATATTGAGAGTGTATGACTTCACTGCATGAGTGGTGTGCACATGAAATTTGTGTGACATGGGTATGCGGCTACATGTATATTAGTTATTCATTCCACCAATCACGGCTCAACATATTCACAACCATCATATCACTTTTAATTAGTATTAAATCTTTGATGCAATACCACAATATCATTACCAATCAAATCGGACCAATAATAATCATTTACCATCAATTTGTATCATCCTAATCATTACCTAATGATCAACAAATCATGCAGCCCATAACATATCATTACCACGATTTAACTGATTCGTACACATGTTTTATCATAACTATGCATCCAAAAATCATTAACCAACAGCCCTGCATCGATCTATCCATACCATTCGGTCAACACCTGTGTTCTAGCAAACCCTAGGTTGCACAAGAATCATGGCCGCATATATCATTAAATCGATAAGCTTTACATCTCAATCATACTGCTCGTCAACTTAACCATGAAGCACAAGATAAAACATCCCAATTTTACAATACACAAAACAAACTATCCATTTTCATTTCATAATTCAAAAAGGAACACACAGAGTTTGAAATAGATAATCAGCCAAAAGCCATCACTCTTCAATTAACAGTTTAACAAATATAGACGAAGGGTGTTTATACATACTCGACCGAGGGGCTATGGACCTCTTCTGTCGGCCCCACTGAAGTGAACCAAGGCACCGATGTGTCGTCATTCCACCGGAGCCGAACCACAGTCACCATGCTTGTGCCGCCGTTGCCGATGCTGGAGCAGCTGCTGTCGTAATACCGTCGTCGCTGGCTGCCATCGTCGGCCACCACTGGTGCCATCGTCATCGATCAATAGCCGATCGGTAATATCCCCACTAACAGAGCAACGACCGGAAACGAGAAACGGCCTGTCAAAGATTTGTCGGAACAGAGAAACCACCGTCGTCGGAGACGGCACCGGCTTCACCAATTCTCTTCTCTCTCTGCTTCCTTTCCGTCGCTGTAGTAACCACACGCCGCCTTCAGCCCCTTTCTTTCTCTCTCTCATCTCTTTCGTCCGACGTACGCCGCCACCGTTAATGGTGGTCAACCGTGTAAGTGAGAGAACAGGGAGGAAGTGGAGAGAGATGTGCATGTTGGCTGTTATGGGAGCGTTTTAGGGTTTGCGTGGGGAGGGGGAAACGATGGGTTGGGTAATCAACAATTTTAATATAATAGTTTAAGTTCCTAATTTTCATTAGTGCCCCTCAACTTTTAAGAGTACTCAATTTACTCTAAACTTAATCCAATTGTTGTTATATTCCATATAACCGTTATTATTATTAATATATGTATATATATAAAACAAACATGATCGCCAATCGTGAAAGCAAATAATGCGGACGGGTATTTTGAGTTTTGCTGGGACTAGACAGAGTAAGGAAATGGTGTTTACCTGAGAGTGCGGGCTGTCACATCATCCCCAACTTGAAAGAGATTTCGTCCCGAAATTTAATAAGCAATCCCAGAGGAGTGAAGTGATAAATCAAGATAACTGAGGATTTTTCCTCGGGTGCCACATCATCCCCAACTTGAAAGGGAATTTCGTCCCGAAATTCGCTAATTGCATCAAATTTAGATTTGTCACTTGAACTCCGGTCTACGCCTTGAGTTCCAACGAACTCTTGTGACCGGACTTCGGCTACGTCAACTAACCTTAACTTCTTGGTCCATGTTTTCGATAGATTCCCTGATAAATACAACTTGGTCAGGTAACCTTAGACTCTGGTAAGGATATCACAAGTATTTTTATCGAACAACCACTGCCTTAGATTCGAGGCATCATTATTATCGCGAACGTTATCCAATTCGTTAGTTAACTCAAGTTTGTGAGCCATGTCACCAATTCGTTCCAGAAATCCGGATGGCCCAATGCATCGTAAACTAAGCTTGCCACGTTGTCTATAGCGTATCGCACCCTCCCAGGGTGAGACTTTCGATCATGACACGTTCGCCTGCAGCGAATTCCCAGTGTTTCCGAAGCTTATCAGCTTTCTCGACGGTCACACATTGCCGCCAATGATTTCCGATCTTAACGATTATTCCAAAGAGTTTCGAGTACAAGTCCTGGACTTGTGATTAGGTTGCCACTCACCTTAGCCCAACAAGGAGATTGGCGTTATCATCCATACAATGCCCAAATAGAGTCGTCTGAATACTAAAATGATAACTGCTACCGTAGGACTTGCCAAAGGTATGTGTCCTTCCAATTTCACTAAGTCAGTCACACACATGCTCGCAGTATGTCTTTGAGGGGGGGGGGGGTTCGTTTACTCTAACCATTTGTCCTGTGGTGATAAGTATTGCTCATGTCTAGACGCGAGCCAAGAGTGTTGCATAGTGTCTGTCATAAATCAGGTATATATCAAAACCAGAGGTAACAGGAGTTGGCACCCCGTGCCTACAAACCGCCTCTCTCAGAGGAACATTCACAGCTGTGAAGACTCGTCAGTTTCCTTGATTGTAAAAATGTGCGGGTAACGTGAGACCATCAACAATCACCTAGGTGATATTGTTTCCATTTCGAGTTTTAAGTAAGGGCAAAATCCATGGCAATCTGTTCTCATTTCCATATGGGTGTTTCCGGTTGCTGATACTCCACCTTAACTTTCCCACAAGTCAAACATCATTCACATACATAGCTAGGGGACCTTCATGCCCGACCACCAGTACAGGATTTATAGATCCTAGTAGCTCTCAGTACCCAGACGACTAGAATAGCGTGGCATGTGTGCTTTACTCAACACGAGTTTCCTACAGTTGCCGTATAACGAGACCCACTATCGTCTTATGAGGTAGCGAATATCGTCCGACCTGCCAACGGGTGCTTCTCCATGCCCCGCATGGGTTTAACTTGAAAAATCCTCTTCCTTCAGTTGTCTAGTTAGAACAGAGCAAGTCACGTCAGGTAGGTTAGAGTCGATAGTCTGCAGCAAAGCTCGTGCATGTTCAGGTTTCACCGTCGAAATTATTCAGAGATTCCCTCTAGCGATGTCGCCACATATTTAGCTCTTTCGAGACGAGGGTATACGGGAGGCCCTTGTGATCGGTCTAAGTAGTGCATTTGGTACCGTCCAAGTAATGCCTCCAACTTAAATCGAAGGACCATGGTTTCCACCACAGGTTGTGACTCATGCCATTCTTCTTGTAACTCCACTATGTAAGCCATCATCATCTTGTGTTGCCTCGGCGTGTAACTGGAACTCTGATTCGAACCATCATGGTATACCACTAAATCACCCGTACCCTCGGGTGAAGACGATGCTCAGTGCATTGTAGTGTTGGGTTTCAAAAGCTGAAAAGACGTTCTCCTGTTTGTCTCCCACGAATACACAGCATCCTGCTATGCTAAAGAGATTAAAGTTGCGAAATCCTCGAAAATTCTGTGATGAATCTACGATAGTATCTAGCTGGACCAAGAAGTTACTGTATCCCCAATGAACTATTTTGTGCCGATCAATACCAATGAAATGGATCTCTAGCGAGATCTGCATGTATCCCCACTTTGTTGACTACGTGACCAATAAAAATATGTACCTCTCGAATCTAGAAGTTACACTTAACGAGTCTTTGCGTGTAGTGGCTCCTCCATCGGGAGCTCTAAGACAAAATACAGGTGCCGTTCATGGTGTTCTTTTCCCCTGATAGTGATTCAAAACGTCATCAAAACACGGTCGATTCATGTGGTCTATAAAGCTATTGGTGTGTTGATTAACTCAATGGTCATAGTGTACAAAGTCGCAATGGCCGTATTGCGTTCGATATGCCGTTTCAGGACCATTCTCCCCTTGGACTTCCATCTGATAATAGCTCGTTCGTTAATCAATCCTCGAATGAAAGCTTGCCCCTCGCATCTAGTTGACAGGTTGTCAATACATGGTCGAGGCAACCGGTTCTTAACTGTCGCATTGTTAAGTTCTCGATAGCCAGTACACCTATGAAAAGGATTATCTTCACTGATAAAATTGGGGCTCCAAAGTAAAATTGACAAGTTAACGTTGAACACTTGTCCCACAAGGTCAAGTTTACATCCCAACGAACATATAAGTTTCATTTGACTTGCCATCAGTTGCCGCCACCACAGGTTCGGTTTCAAGAAACATTAGGGTTAAATAGAACAGAGACGATGTGATTCGTTACCAAGAACGTGTAGGCCACCATGTTGTTATAATCCTGGCGTTGCCCGCGCCAATCCTAAATGCCTTCCTGCGAGCATCTCCACTAGTGTTGTTGCTACTGTTATGAGGATTCCCATTACTATCGTTGTTTCCTTGGTTGTTGTCGTCTCGATTTAACAACGGCCAATCCATGCTGTTGGCATCTCCATTTCCATACTGTTGGTTATAAGTACGAATACCTTGTTGTTGCCATGAGTGTTGCTTCTAATGTCGTTGCTTGGAACGAAACCCTACGATCTTTCACCAACCAAGTCCATCTTTTCACGTTCTGTGTCACGTCCTATTGCGTTGCTCACGGTGCTAGTTGTCATACATTCCACACTATAATCTGTTGTCTTTGCTAATCTCCCGATTGATTCGTAAAAGTTGACTCCCACGAGTCGCTGACTAGCGTTGAAAATTCGATTGAAGTCAGTTCGCTGCTGTTGGTTGCTGGTAATCAGGGTCGTTCTAATACTGAGGTTGGTAAGGCACCACGCTCATCCTCTTGTCTATCGTTCTTCCAAGTTGACTGAGTAATACCCGGTGTGCTTCCAGAGTGTTGCTGAAGTGATCGCACTTCCGGGTCTAAGACGTTAAAACGCTAGATTCAAACAAACAAGATAGGCGAGGAAGGTACAGACCAATCATTTGATGTAGAGACATCCATCTCTGGGGCGTTCGTGCAAACACCTACCATTCTACATAGCTCGCTAGGCATTCAGATGGGTGTTCAGGTAATACTCGATAGCATCGAGGTTCGAAAGGATTCAGAGAGGAGTGAAAAGATCACGTTCGAGTAGGAGACAATCACTGCTATGACTCCTATAGACTTGTTACGTTTCACATTGATCAAATAACAGAGCAGAACCCCTTCTTCACTTGTCAAGCCTCACTGGGACTCACATGCACCCCACATTATTATTATGTGTGCACCCACAATAATATTGTGATTTGCATGCTCATCTCAGTTCCTCCTAACTCGTGTCGAATGGTTCCTCAAACTCGAGTAGCAAACAAAGAACATCACAAAACGGGAGTCATGAATGTCCAAGGAAACGCCACACCATCAATCACATAACATATGCATGTAGTACATCAATTCATACTGTTGTGCTAAGCGTGCAGTCACATGCAATATCATACGTAAGTGTTCACTAGCTATGTAGTACAATGAGTAAGCGAGAAACGAACCTTGCAGTCTGGAGCTGAGTGTCATGGCCGAATTCAGAACTTGTTCGGTTATAGTCTGGTTTTATAAAAACGTTTTAAAACCAAGTTCACTATAACCAGTGGCTCTGATACCAAACTGTCACACCCCCAAATTACCACCTAGGGAGTGTCCCTGTTAGGCGTGTGACGAATAGCAATGAGCCACCAATTACATTGAATCACAAGTTTGAATTGAATTTCCATTGTTTAATAATATCGAAATCCCAAACATAAGTTATCCAAAACCATAAGTTCAGCGAAAGCGT
The DNA here is from genome assembly GCF_002127325.2 of Helianthus annuus. Classification (NCBI taxonomy): domain Eukaryota; kingdom Viridiplantae; phylum Streptophyta; class Magnoliopsida; order Asterales; family Asteraceae; genus Helianthus; species Helianthus annuus. Next base: position 11,752,777 of record NC_035448.2, on the reverse strand, counting down.
TAATGTATCATAATGTAAATACTACCCAAACAACCACAGTAAATAAATGTCTGATAAATAAATTCATCAATGCAACCATGACCACTCTCGTCCTCCAGCCAACAAGTTCCTGTTTCCAAGTACCTAACGATCTGCGAGCATGTAACAAGTGTATCAGACAAAGCTGGCGAGTCCACAGTTTAAGAAAACGTTTGTTACCAGTTGAATGTAAAACAGTTCAATAACCAATGCAAGTAATATTGTTAATATCTCAATTCCGAACAAGACGGCTCCTGAAATACATGACTGCCCTTCCCACGTACTCCTATCTAGTACTGGGCCACGACTGGGTCATTAGTTCACATCCGTCCTCTCTAGGAGCGGTGTGAGGGTGCCAAACCTAGGTAGCGCTACCAACTAATACCCGTTACCCTCCAGGTAACATAATAAGGGACTTACAAAAATGATAGGTGAGAATATTAACCAATATACCCGTTTTTACCCAAAAGACTTATCCCTCCACGGGATACCCACTGACTGTCCCCAACCACTGGGACGCATGCTCGAATGTAGTGAACTCACCTTTGGTTTGCTCGGTAAGATTATGTACTTGTTTATCAGTTAATCAAACACGTCCTAAAAGGGTTACCGATAATAATCAGTTTTGCATACAAGTAATCACATATTTAATACACACATTAAGCAAGTAACGTATAAGAAATGCACGTATCAACTTTCACACAAGTCTTAGCAATTAATCACGTAACATAACCGTCTATTGACATTGTATAGTCCATATAGAGGTGCCACCCTGTTTACCGAATAAATGTGTGCGGCCCAATCTTGAAGTTTGGTCCACATCCAATTCACAACCTACGGCCCAGATTCAATTTACCAAAGTAACCCGGTTGTAACCTAGTCCAGCCCATAACCTAAAGCGAAGCCCGAATCCCTTAACTTTCCTTTTTGTTTCGCGTATGGTCAAAGCCCATTATGTTCATAGGTTATACAACCCACACTTCCCATTTAATCAGTGTCTAATTTACATACAATCAGTTAGGTTTAGTGATTACACAACATTCATTAGCATCCTATACTTAATTCAGATCAAACAGTGTTATATTACTAGCAACTGAGTAACCTATTTGTTACTTGATTCACTAACTTAATAACAATGAGTCGGATCAAGATTGTGACCCAATGATTTAGCCATTTAACATCTATAATCATAATCACACCTGTTGCTACTCGATACCCATCAACAGTCCATGAGAATTTAATATACAAAACAAATTCTATAACCATCCCACATGCATATCGATTCCAACTCACAGTGCATGCATGGGTGGCCCAAATCCCTTGCATGACTCTTGCCCTAGTGTGTGACCAATATTGAGAGTGTATGACTTCACTGCATGAGTGGTGTGCACATGAAATTTGTGTGACATGGGTATGCGGCTACATGTATATTAGTTATTCATTCCACCAATCACGGCTCAACAGATTCACAACCATCATATCACTTTTAATTAGTATTAAATCTTTGATGCAATACCACAATATCATTACCAATCAAATCGGACCAATAATAATCATTTACCATCAATTTGTATCATCCTAATCATTACCTAATGATCAACAAATCATGCAGCCCATAACATATCATTACCACGATTTAACTGATTCGTACACATGTTTTATCATAACTATGCATCCAAAAATCATTAACCAACAGCCCTGCATCGATCTATCCATACCATTCAGTCAACACCTGTGTTCTAGCAAACCCTAGGTTGCACAAGAATCATGGCCGCATATATCATTAAATCGATAAGCTTTACATCTCAATCATACTGCTCGTCAACTTAACCATGAAGCACAAGATAAAACATCCCAATTTTACAATACACAAAACAAACTATCCATTTTCATTTCATAATTCAAAAAGGAACACACAGAGTTTGAAATAGATAATCAGCCAAAAGCCATCACTCTTCAATTAACAGTTTAACAAATATAGACAAAGGGTGTTTATACATACTCGACCGAGGGGCTATGGACCTCTTCTGTCGGCCCCACTGAAGTGAACCAAGGCACCGATGTGTCGTCATTCCACCGGAGCCGAACCACAGTCACCATGCTTGTGCCGCCGTTGCCGATGCTGGAGCAGCTGCTGTCGTAATACCGTCGTCGCTGGCTGCCATCGTCGGCCACCACTGGTGCCATCGTCATCGATCAATAGCCGATCGGTAATATCCCCACTAACAGAGCAACGACCGGAAACGAGAAACGGCCTGTCAAAGATTTGTCGGAACAGAGAAACCACCGTCGTCGGAGACGGCACCGGCTTCACCAATTCTCTTCTCTCTCTGCTTCCTTTCCGTCGCTGTAGTAACCACACGCCGCCGTCAGCCCCTTTCTTTCTCTCTCTCATCTCTTTCGTCCGACGTACGCCGCCACCGTTAATGGTGGTCAACCGTGTAAGTGAGAGAACAGGGAGGAAGTGGAGAGAGATGTGCATGTTGGCTGTTATGGGAGCGTTTTAGGGTTTGCGTGGGGAGGGGGAAACGATGGGTTGGGTAATCAACAATTTTAATATAATAGTTTAAGTTCCTAATTTTCATTAGTGCCCCTCAACTTTTAAGAGTACTCAATTTACTCTAAACTTAATCCAATTGTTGTTATATTCCATATAACCGTTATTATTATTAATATATGTATATATATAAAACAAACATGATCGCCAATCGTGAAAGCAAATAATGCGGACGGGTATTTTGAGTTTTGCTGGGATTAGACAGAGTAAGGAAATGGTGTTTACCTGAGAGTGCGGGCTGTCACAGTGTAAATTGAAAACAGTAGCAAAACTGCAGGAGGAGTGTTGGAGAGGATTAGCGAAATAGTAAGTTGGTAAGAAGTTATATGGTTTATTGAACGGTGTTAGAAAATGGAAAATAGGTTGATAGTATGGTTTGTTAAGTGTTTGGATATAATTGGAAAAAGGTATGTTATAATGACTGTTGTTGGATTGTTGATATATGCAATTTGTAATTTGGATTGTTAATTATTTTTTTATTTGTTTTATTTTTTTATTAATTGATATTAAATGATGTTGGTGAATGTTGTTGTATATATAATGTTGCATATAGATTGTAAAATGATCAGGGTAAATGCGAACGATATATATGGAAAGTAATGTTATGTACATGTATGCATATATGAAATATAAAATTGAGTTTGTTACATACGTAATGACATATATATGTATGCATATATGAATATGGTAATTAGAAGAATATAAATGTATGTATATAGAAAATCATGCTGATACATACGGAATGAATGCACATATATATAAATTTATATAAATAGGACATGACACTATACGGTTGTATATGCATATATGCATACGATGTGTAATAATGTAGTATGTTGTAGTATAAATGGTTTTAGTTTATGTAGATAGTAATAATATAATGTAAAATGGATGTATCTTTTGGTAATAATATAGAATTATGTAATAATTTATATGTACATATGTATATTGATATGTACATACAGGTTTATGCGTATATGCATAGATAGATTATGGAATGATTAGATGTAAGGTTGTAATGGTGGATGTGATATTGCAATAATTATATAAATAGGACAGAAGGAAGCATGTGATAAAAAATAATGTTAATATGCATATATGCATATTAACATATATATGCATATATATATATATATATATATAAGTTATTCATATATGCATAGTTAAATAGGTAAACATAGTTTGTAATAATATGCATGTTAAGTTGTGAATGGTATTGAAAGAAATAATCACAACATAATGTAACACATGATAAACGATATGTTTGATATAGGTGATTCAAATAAAAAAAAAGATTATAAAATGTGACTAATAAAAAAGTGCAAAGTTCAAACATGGAAAAAAGAACATATCAAACATCGTCTTCTGATTCAGTATTGTAAACATAGTTGGGGTAATGACGGGTTCTGGACGAATGTCTAATGGGTTGGTTAGCTGTTTTTGAAGGTGCCGGGTCGACTTGATTAGTTTGTGTTGCAACCGTATCATACACTATATCAATATTGTTGTCGTTGTATAACTCTTCATCAGAATCGGTAGATGCATATGTAGGTTCAACATCAAATTCATTGTCCGATACATCGTATCGGGGAGGAGGAAGGTTAAGCAGCCGCAGCATCACATTTGGCCTTGTAAGCAGCCCGTTTTGCCTCTTTGACTTTAATACAATTGCGACTATCATGATCAAAAACATATTTGTTACAATGGTTGCATAGACGCGCAGGACGTTTACGACGTTTAACAATTTTTTCACCCGGACCAACCCGTCTTTTCTTGGTGCCCGAACCTTTGTTTCGTATGCCCATAGGCGGCTGGATGGTTGAAGATGAATGAATTGGAAGGTTGAGTATATCACTGATGTTAGCAGCCTTTGGGTTATGTTCTGGTTCATCAGGCTTTATATATTTCATTTCTGATGGATCGTATTTGTGTGGATAGTGAACGAAGTCGATCAGGGTTTTTTTCCAATTCGATTCATGCATTGGGTAAGCAAATCAAGTATTTCAGATTTTAGTGTACCATTCTCGCTCATATCTGTTGAATACATGTGTGATAAGGTATACACGCTTGATGGGACCGCATCACGTTTCCATCGCCCACATACGTATTGGTTGGGAATACGGTCAATTGATTTGAACCAAAATACGCAAAATATATGACGGCACAAATAACCGATACGTGTAAATGCCATGCATGAACAAGTATAAGTGTTTGATGGGATATCAGCGTAAACCTGTATGAATATAAATGGTGTAAGGTAAGTAAATATATAAAGTGAAGTGTATGTTTATAAATATGAATGATGTATTGTTTGTATGGAATAACATAATAAATTGGTATATATGCATATATGCATAAAATATGATATAATGAAAGTATGTAAAAAATTATGGAAGAATGTATGATTACGTATGAAGTACGATGTATGTTCAGGTTTGTTGATGTATAGTTATAATCATATGTAATAAATGTGTGTTGTATATTAGTATAATATAGGCGTCATAATCGGTATTTTAAGTTTTGAATATGTACATACAGTGTACATGTTGTGGAATGTTATGTATAATAAATATGTATGCATATGGAATTGTATGCATATATGCATATTGCGTTGTTAGTTATATGTATGCATAATAAGATATGAATATATGCAAGTATGCATAAGTTTGGATGATGTAATTAATAAGTATTCAGATGATGTATGTGACAACCCGAATTCCTAAGGTTTTCGTGACACTTGCCTTGTATCGTTACTATTCATATTCTACTACTTACATTTTATTGTAGGTCGTTATAATGTTCACTTTGTGTAAACTTGTAAAAATTGTTTAATCATATTGAATTACTAATTTAATAATTAAGAAAATTACTACATATTACATAATAAATTATATTATGTACATCCATAATAACCACACAATTAATAATTGGAGCCTTAGTAGGCCGGCCCACATCAATCAAACACAAACATGCATATTCAGCCTATATCATTCGAACAAACATGTGCATCTAGGGGAAACGGTTTCTTTTATTATCTCATAGCATGTTATAACGAAACCCTAGGATTCCCCTTCACTCCCCTGATGATTGACGGCATGATCAACATTCGAAACCCCACTCCTTTGGACTCTCACACCACACCTCGGTTAGTATACCTATCATAGTTTTGATTGTTTTTTTTAATCACTAAGATAAGTGGTAATGTTCTGTAGTAATGGGTATTGCTTGTTGGTTGTATCATGATTTAGAATTCTAGTGATATTGTACGTAGTGTCAATGATATGCATAGATTTGATTTGAATGTTTGTTATGTGCTACTCGTTTTTAATGATGGAACAATAATTCATGTGAACGATGATTTTTAGGGATCATATTTAGAACGGTTTTGATAGTATGAAGTAATCGAGAGTTGTGTGTTAACCATATGAGTCAAGTTTTGAACGATTGAATTGCGAGATGCGATGATTGTGTATTACTTATCATTTACCTACATCTCTAAACTAAACCCTACGAGTCTCATACGTTACATACGGCAGGAGAAAACCCCCTCACTTCTGCCGAAGCTTCTTCTGATTAGTAATCCGCATCCGTGTTTATCACGCATCAACTTTCTGGTTAGTTTCAATGGATTTATTCTATCATCGATTCGTCGTGTTTATTTGATATGGCTAGTCTTATAGTTATTATGAATCTTGATTCGCTGCTAGTCTTGATTAGACATTAGTTATAATGTGTTGATGTCGATTATATAATATGGTTGGGTTGTTTTGATCACGTTTAATATATGGCGAATAACGTAACAGTAGACGACATGATCTATGTTAAATGATTCCTATGACGTCCTGTGAACACATGCTTTTTGTCACCATAGAATGATAATAGCATACAAGTTAATATGCATATGTGAGAAGGTGGTCTGATATGAATGAACTTGCGCATAGCCGGTAAATTCGTGATGTTGTTTTCCTGTTGTTAACCATGTTTTGTGTATGGAAAATGGTGGGTGAATTGTGATCATAAGAACAAATTGTTTCTCCGCACACGTTGACTGAACACACGTAGGGGGGGAGGGGGGCGGATCAAATAGATCTGGGCCGACTCCCTTTAAACACTGGGCTATCGACCCAGCTGATCATGTAAAAGGAACTTAGGTTCCATACCCTTACGGACCAACTTATGATAAAGAATCACATGGTTGTGGGTGGGTTAGCATGGCTGAATAGTGCTAGTGTTGTGTGTTGGGTGTCGGGCCGCACAACAGTCTCAACAATATCTAAATTGGCGGCACATACAATATCCAAAAGAATTGTTTGGTCAATAAACATAAAGTAGTGTTGGGAATTGTCGGCCATTTAACTAGTTGAAGCAATATTAAATAAGACCATATAGTACTCACCAACTCAAATGAAATCAATGCATGTAAAGTATTGTGTGCCCAACAAGTTGTTTAAGTGGTTGTCAGACTCCCATGCATGTGTGTGAATCGATGTGTGTTTGTACAATATGGAAATTGCATGATGATTGCACACTTTTATGTTAGTGACACATGGATAGGACGTGAACTGTTATGATAATTTGGCATGTGCAATCGTGTGATTTAAATGATGATGAAACTGATGTTGTTTAGTAACCACGGTAGGATTTGGGTCGAACAACTAGACGGGTAATTAAGACGTACCGAGCAAACCGAGGTGAGTTCACTACATTCGAGCATGCGTCCCAGTGGTTGGGGACAGTCAGTGGGTATCCCGTGGAGGGATAAGTCTTTTGGGTAAAAACGGGTATATTGGTTAATATTCTCACCTATCATTCTTGTAAGTCCCTTATTATGTTACCTGGAGGGTAATGGGTATTAGTTGGTAGCGCTACTTAGGTTTGGCACCCTCACACCGCTCCTAGAGAGGACGGATGTGAACTAATGACCCAGTCGTGGCCCAGTACTAGATAGGAGTACGTGGGAAGGGCAGTCATGTATTTCAGGAGCCGTCTTGTTCGGAATTGAGATATTAATAATATTACTTGCATTGGTTATTGAACTGTTTTACATACAACTGGTAACAAACGCTTTCTAAAACTGTGAACTCGCCAGCTTTGTCTGATACACTTGTTACATGCTCGCAGGTCGTTAGATTTATTGGATGTGGAACTTGCTGTTTGGAGCGGCTTGAGTGGTCATGGTCATACTGATGGGATCATTTGTTAAACACTTATTTATCACGTTAAATTAGTATTTACTTTAGGATACATTGATGCTTCCGCTGAACATGTGGTCTTTGGAATAACTTATGATTGGGATTTTTATTATTATTATTGAAGGAACTTTATTTTAAACTTATGATTCAATGTAATTAGTGGCTCATTGCTAGTGGTCACACGCCTAACAGGGACACTCCCTAGGTGGTAATTTGAGGGTGTGACAGTTTGGTATCAGAGCCACTGGTTATAGTGAACTTGGTTTTAAAACGTTTTTATAAAACCAGACTATAACCGAACAGTTTTGACAACAAAGAATACGACCATGACACTCAGCTCCAAATTGCAAGGTTCGTCTCTCGTATACTCATTGTACTGTGTAACTAGTAAACACTTACGTATGGTATTGCATGTGATTGCACGTTTAACACAACCGTATGAACTTATTACTTGCACGTGTTATATGACCGATAGGGTGGTATTTCCCTAAACATTCGTGACTCACCTTTGTGTTGCTCTTTGTTTGCTACTCGAGTTTGAGGAACCATTCGACATGAGTTCGGAAGAGCTGAGATGAGCATGCAAATCACAATATTATTATGGGTGCACACATAATAATAATGTGGGGTGCATGTGAGTCCCAGTGAAGCTTAACAAGTGAAGAAGGGGTTCCGCTCTGTTATTTGATCAGTGTGAAATGTAACAAATTTATAGGAGTCATAGCAGTGATTGTCTCTTACTCGAACATGATCTTTTCACTCCTCCCTGAACCCTTACGAATCTCGATGCTATCGAATATTACTTGAACACACATCTGGACGCCTAGCGAAACGCGTAGAATGTTAGGTGCGTGCATGAACTCCCTTGAGTTGGTTTATACCCTTCTCGCTTCTCTTCGTTTGATGGAACTTTATGTATTGACGTCTTAGACTCCGAAGTGTGATCACTTCTGCAACACTCTCGCAGCAAACCGTGTGGTATTGGATCAACTTGGAAGAACGATGGACCTGTGGGTAATTGTAGTATTTTACCGACGTCAGCATTCGAACGACTCTAGTTACTGACAACGAACATCAGCGATTTGACTCCAAATGAATCCTTAAACCTAGTCAAAACTTATGGGAGCCGACTTTTATGAATCAATCGGGACATAAACGATGATAATTGACCATCATGTGGAATGTGTAACTTCCAGCACAATGAGTAGCGCCTTGGAGCTTGGCACGAAATGTGAAGAGATGGACATCGTTGGTGAAAGATCGTAGGGTTCTGTTTCAAGCAACAACATTAGAGGCAACAGTTATCGTGACACCAAGGTACTTGTAATAGTAGCCTACAGTATGGAAATGGAGGTGCCTACGGCATGTATTGGCCGTTGGTAATTCAAGAAGACAACAATCAAGGGAACGATGACAATATGGGGGAATCCGCGTGATTGTAGCAACAACACTGGATATAGTACTCGCGAAGGACATATAGGATTGGCGTGGGCAACGCCAAGAGTATAGCAACATGGTAGCTTGGATGGGTCGCATAGTCTCTGTTCTGTTTGATTTGGATGCTTCTTGAAACCAAACCTGTTGCGGAATCGGCTGATGCCAAGCCAATCGAAACCTCATATGTTCGCTTGGATGCAAACTCGATCTTGTGAGACCAGTGTTCGACATCGACCTCCTTTTCACTATCTTTGATGGTTCTGACACAGTAGTTAGTGTTGGTTGGTTATCTGGATATATCGCGCAGACGTACCCTGTGAGAAGAAATTTAGCGTCACTATATGCTCTAAAGTACCAGAGTGGTGTAAAGATTAGCATCATGTCAGTAATGACAGCCCCGAAAGTGTCTATGAAGGGATGGCCCCGCTGTATTAGCAACTATTTCTGATGATAAGACTAAGTGAAATAGGATCGAGGATCCACCAATTGTTGTGACTCATCTCAATGTGCAAATCGAGGAACTTTCAGGTCTACTACCACAACTGGTAGTCAGAATCTCAGTTGATCTCACGTTAGAGGGAGCTCCGAATACTCATACTCTTACCGTCTTGCACCAGGAGGGTTGCAAGAACTGTATAAGCTACTACGAGAACTGTTGGACAAGAGTTTTGTCGAACCTAATTCTCGCTTTGGGAAGCCCCAGTTATATCCGTGAAGATAAGCCTTTTTGTGTGTGTACCGATTATCGAGAACTCATCAAGACGACAGTTGAGAACCGTTTGCCTCGACCATGTATCGACAACCGGTCGACTAGATTCAAGAGACGAGCTTTCATTCGAGGATTAATTTTCGAGCAAACTATTAACAGATGGAAGTCCAAGGGGAGAATGTTCTTAAAGAAGCCTACCAGACGCAATTCGGCCATACAACCTTGTATTCCATGACCTTTAGGGTGATCATCACACCAGCAGCTTCATGGATCATGTGAACCGACCATGTTATTGGGTGACATTTTGAATCCTTTCCAAGAGGAAAGAACAACATGGACAACTTTCTATCCTATTTGAGAGGTCCTGAGGGAGGAGCCACATCACGCGAAGTCCTGATAAATGTAACTTCTGGATTCGAGAGGTACCTTTTGGGTACTATAATCAACGAAGTGGGGATGCACGTGGATCTCGCTAAGACCCATTTTGGTTGGAAACTGATCGACATTAAAGAGTCCTTCGAGGATACAACGATTACTTGGCTCCGCTTGATATTATCGCAGATTAATCGCAGAAATTTCGAAGGTCGCGTAGCTTAAATCTCTTTAGCACAGCCGGGTGTTGTGTTCGTGAAAGACAGAACAGGAGGACGTCCTTTCAGCATTCGAATCCCAACTCTGCAATGCACTGAGCATCGTTTATACCCGAGGGCGTGGGTGATTTAGCGGTATATCATTATGGTTTGAATCAGAGTCCCAGTTACACGTCGACACAACACAAGGGAGTGATGACTTACGTAATGGAGTTACAAAGAGGAACTACACGACACACAACCTGTGGTGGGAACCGTTGTCATTGGATTTAAGTGGGAGGCATTACTTGGACGGTACCGAATGCACTACTTAGACCGATCACAAGGGCCTCCCGTGTACCCTGGTTACGAGAGAGTTAAATCAATTAATGGCATCGCTGGAGGGAACTTTTGGATGATTACAACTATGAAACTTGAACGTGCACGAGCTTTGCAGCTCACTATCGACTCTAACTTACCTGATCCAACTAGCCTTGATCAAACTAGAAAACTGAAGGAAGAGGATTTTTAAGTTGAACCCATGCGGGGCATGGAGAAGCGACCGTTGGCAGGTCGGATGATATTCGCTACCTCATGGAATGAATGCGAATCTCATTATAAGGCAACTTTAGGGAACTTGTGTTGAGCAAAGCACACCGGCTCCGATAATCTAGTCGTACGGATTTTGATGAGAGACATTAGGACCTATAAAATCTTGTACTAATGATTGGGCATGAGAACCCGCCTAGCAATGTATGTGTAGGACGTTTGACTTGTGGGAGAGTCAAGGTGAAGTATCAGAAACCGACAACACCCATATGGAAGATGGGAGCAGACTCTTATGAATTTCGTCACCAGTCTACTTACAACTCGAAACGTAAACAGTAACACATGGATGATCGTTGACCGCCGCATGTAACCAGCACACCTTCTTGCAGACAAGGGAATTGACGAGTCTTCTCAGCTTGTGAACACTCCTCTGGGAGAGACGGCTTATAGGCACGAGGTGCCAACTCATATCACCTTTGATTTTGAACTATACCTGATTTAAGGCAGGCATGGCGCACACCCTTGGCTCACGTCTTAACATGAGCATTGCTTATCACTGTAGGACAATCGAGCAGAGTGACGAACCATCTGAACACATGAAGGCACGCTGCGAGCATGTGCATGATTGACTTTAGTAAACGCTTGGGAAGGACACTTATGTTTGGGAGAAGCCCTAATGCAGCTGTAACGTGATAGTATGCATACAGCCCTGTTTGAGGCATAACCTGGACAATAACGCTAATCTCTTTGTTGGACTAAGGTGGTTGACAACGTAATCGCAGGTCCAGGACTTGAGCTCAAAACTCTTGAAGATTGCTTAGATCGAAAATTGTTTGATGGCAACGCGTGACTGCTAGGAAAGTTGTTAAGCTTAGGAAACACTGGGAGTTTGTGGTAGGCGAACAAGTCATAATCGAAAGTATCACCCTGGGAGGGTGCGGTACACTATAGAAAACATGGCAAGCTTAGTTTACGACGCGTTGGGACATTTAGATTACTGGAACGAAACGGTGACATGGCCCACAAACTTGAGCTAATTGATGAAACGGGATAACTATCGTAATGGTATGTATACCCTGGATTTAAGGCAGTGTTTGTCCGATGAAACCCTTGTGATACCCTTACCGGAATCTGAGGTCATCGGATCAGTTGTGTTTATCAGGGAATCTATCGAAAACATGGACTAAGAAGTCAGGGTTCGCTAGCATAAGTCGTATGACAATCGTTAGGGCTTGTTAAACCTCAATACATGGACTGGTGTTCACATAGGAACGTAAGGATCTGTTAAAACTTTAATATCCTCAATTGTTCAAGGGGGTTGAACCAACTCTTGTTATCACTGGCGAATTTCGGGACGAAATTCCTTTCAAGTTGGGGATGATGTGACACCCGACTGATTTCACGATCCTGTTTCTACAATTGGGTTTACGTAGTGTCTGCGTATTTACCTGGATGAATGGTGATTGTGTGTAATGCTTGATTATTATGTGTGTGGTGTTGCATATAGTTTAATTTGAGTTTCTATCGTTTCACTCCTCTGTATTGCTTGTCAAATTTCGGGACGAAATTTCTTTCAAGTTGGGGATGATGTGACAACCCGAATTCCTAAGGTTTTCGTGACACTTGCCTTGTATCGTTACTATTCATATTCTACTACTTACATTTTATTGTAGGTCGTTATAATGTTCACTTTGTGTAAACTTGTAAAAATTGTTTAATCATATTGAATTACTAATTTAATAATTAAGAAAATTACTACATATTACATAATAAATTATATTATGTACATCCATAATAACCACACAATTAATAATTGGAGCCTTAGTAGGCCGGCCCACATCAATCAAACACAAACATGCATATTCAGCCTATATCATTCGAACAGACATGTGCATCTAGGGGAAACGGTTTCTTTTATTATCTCATAGCATGTTATAACGAAACCCCAGGATTCCCCTTCACTCCCCTGATGATTGACGGCATGATCAACATTCGAAACCCCACTCCTTTGGACTCTCACACCACACCTCGGTTAGTATACCTATCATAGTTTTGATTGTTTTTTTTAATCACTAAGATAAGTGGTTATGTTCTGTAGTAATGGGTATTGCTTGTTGGTTGTATCATGATTTAGAATTCTAGTGATATTGTACGTAGTGTCAATGATATGCATAGATTTGATTTGAATGTTTGTTATGTGCTACTCGTTATTAATGATGGAACAATAATTCATGTGAACGATGATTTTTAGGGATCATATTTAGAACGGTTTTTGATAGTATGAAGTAATCGAGAGTTGTGTGTTAACCATATGAGTCAAGTTTTGAACGATTGAATTGCGAGATGCGATGATTGTGTATTACTTATCATTTACCTACATCTCTAAACTAAACCCTACGAGTCTCATACGTTACATACGTCAGGAAAAAACCCCCTCACTTCTGCCGAAGCTTCTTCTGATTAGTAATCCGCATCCGTGTTATCACGCATCAACTTTCTGGTTAGTTTCAATGGATTTATTCTATCATCGATTCGTCGTGTTTATTTGATATGGCTAGTCTTATAGTTATTATGAATCTTGATTCGCTGCTAGTCTTGGTTAGACATTAGTTATAATGTGTTGATGTCGATTATATAATATGGCTGGGTTGTTTTGATCACGTTTAATATATGGTGAATAACGTAACAGTAGACGACATGATCTATGTTAAATGATGCCTATGACGTCCTGTGAACACATGCTTTTTGTCACCATAGAATGATAATAGCATACAAGTTAATATGCATATGTGAGAAGGTGGTCTGATATGAATGAACATGCGCATAGCCGGTAAAGTCGTGATGTTTTTTTCCTGTTGTTAACCATGTTTTGTGTATGGAAAATGGTGGGTGAATTGTGATCATAAGAACAAATTGTTTCTCCGCACACGTTGACTAAACACACGTAGGGGGGGGCGGATCAAATAGATCTGGGCCGACTCCCTTTAAACACTGGGCTATCGACCCAGCTGATCATGTAAAAGGAACTTAGGTTCCATACCCTTACGGACCAACTTATGATAAAGAATCACATGGCTGTGGGTGGGTTAGCATGGCTGAATAGTGCTAGTGTTGTGTGTTGGGTGTCGGGCCGCACAACAGTCTCAACAATATCTAAATTGGCGGCACATACAATATCCAAAAGAATTGTTTGGTCAATAAACATAAAGTAGTGTTGGGAATTGTCGGCCATTTAACTAGTTGAAGCAATATTAAATAAGACCATATAGTACTCACCAACTCAAATGAAATCAATGCATGTAAAGTATTGTGTGCCCAACAAGTTGTTTAAGTGGTTGTCAGACTCCCATGCATGTGTGTGAATCGATGTGTGTTTGTACAATATGGAAATTGCATGATGATTGCACACTTTTATGTTAGTGACACATGGATAGGACGTGAACTGTTATGATAATTTGGCATGTGCAATCGTGTGATTTAAATGATGATGAAACTGATGTTGTTTGGTAACCACGGTAGGATTTGGGTCGAACAACTGGACGGGTAATTAAGACGTACCGAGCAAACCGAGGTGAGTTCACTACATTCGAGCATGCGTCCCAGTGGTTGGGGACAGTCAGTGGGTATCCCGTGGAGGGATAAGTCTTTTGGGTAAAAACGGGTATATTGGTTAATATTCTCACCTATCATTCTTGTAAGTCCCTTATTATGTTACCTGGAGGGTAACGGGTATTAGTTGGTAGCGCTACTTAGGTTTGGCACCCTCACACCGCTCCTAGAGAGGACGGATGTGAACTAATGACCCAGTCGTGGCCCAGTACTAGATAGGAGTACGTGGGAAGGGCAGTCATGTATTTCAGGAGCCGTCTTGTTCGGAATTGAGATATTAACAATATTACTTGCATTGGTTATTGAACTGTTTTACATACAACTGGTAACAAACGCTTTCTAAAACTGTGAACTCGCCAGCTTTGTCTGATACACTTGTTACATGCTCGCAGGTCGTTAGATTTATTGGATGTGGAACTTGCTGTTTGGAGCGGCTTGAGTGGTCATGGTCATACTGATGGGATCATTTGTTAAACACTTATTTATCACGTTAAATTAGTATTTACTTTAGGATACATTGATGCTTCCGCTGAACATGTGGTCTTTGGAATAACTTATGATTGGGATTTTTATTATTATTATTGAAGGAACTTTATTTTAAACTTATGATTCAATGTAATTAGTGGCTCATTGCTAGTGGTCACACGCCTAACAGGGACACTCCCTAGGTGGTAATTTGAGGGTGTGACAATGTATGCATATATGAATAAAAAAATGTAATTTATGATAAATTTGCATCACATATGTTATGCACATATGCATATGTACATACATACATTTAAAGTAATAAAAAATGAATAATAATAATTAATAGTTAACAAGATAGTTACCTCGAACGTGTTGA